>NC_064638.1:154030746-154354079 GCF_023864345.2 Schistocerca serialis cubense | reverse complement strand
TTGGTCACCTCCACGACCCAACGGAGTACCAGAACTACACCAAGAAAGCTGAAAAGTGATTCATACCTGTTTCACTTCGGAAACACAGGAATTCTTCACACAACTTCTACGAGGCGTTTCTGATACCACTCCGAACCGAACTACGTTATTGGCCAGCTGATCAGTTTAGTCAGATGTCCGGAACGCCATCTGCACTCTCTTTGAGACTACGTACTCTTTGGTACATTACCCTTTATAGTGTCACAGAATTAGGTATGCTATAACGAAATTAGGTATCATGCCCGCTTTGTTTACTACATTTTATAAGTTAGACAGTTTATCTGTCCTCAAATGTTCTTTATCAGTGATTAGTAGAGCAACGAATACGAAAGTAAAGTTCTGTGTACTGACTTGGTAGAAAATCCCAAGAAATTTTGGTCTTATGTCAAAGCCCTAGGTGGATCAAAACAAAATGTCCAGACACTCTGTGACCAAAATGGTACTGAAACAGAGGATGACAGACTAAAGGTCGAAATACTAAATGTCTTTTTCCAAAGCTGTTTCACAGAGGAAAACCGCACGGTAGTTCCCTCTCTAGATTGTCGCACAGATGACAAAATGGTAGATATCGAAATAGACGAAAGAGGGATAGAGAAACAATTAAAATCGCTCAAAAGAGGAAAGGCCGTTGGACCTGATGGGATACAAGTTCGATTTTACACAGAGTACGCGAAGGAACTTCCCCCCCCCCCCCCCCCCCCTTCGTGCAGCGGTGTACCGTAGGTCTCTAGAAGAGCTTAACGTTCCAAAGGATTGGAAAAGGGCACAGGTCATCCCCGTTTTCAAGAAGGGACGTCGAACAGATGTGCAGAACTACAAACCTATATCTCTAACGTCGATCAGTTGTAGAATTTTTGAACACGTATTATGTTCGAGTATAATGACTTTTCTGGAGACTAGAAATCTACTCTGTAGGAATCAGCATGGGTTTCCAAAAAGACGATCGTGTGGAACCCAGCTCGCGCTATTCGTCCACGAGACTCTGAGGGCCATAGACACGGGTTCCCAGGTAGATGCAGTGTTTCTTGACTTCCGCAAGGCATTCAATACAGTTCCCCACAGTCGTTTAATGAACAAAGTAAGAGCATATGGACTATCAGACCAATTGTGTGGTTGGATTGAAGAGTTCCTAGATAACAGAACGCAGCATGTCATTCTCAATGGAGAGAAGTCTTCCGAAGAGTGATTTCAGGTGTGCCGCAGGGGAGTGTCGTAGGACCGTTGCTATTCACAATATACATAAATGATCTTGCGGATAACATCGGAAGTTCACTGAGGCTTTTTGCGAATGATGCTGTGGCTTATCGGGAGGTTGTAATAATGGAAAATTGTACGGAAATGCAGGAGGATATGCAACGAATTGACGCATGGTGCAGGGAATGGCAACTGAATCTCAATGTAGACAAGTGTAATGTGCTGCGAATACATAGAAAGAAAGATCCTCTATCATTTAGCTACAATATAGCAGGTCAGCAACTGGAAGCAGTTAATTCCATAAATTATCTGGGAGTAGACATTAGGAGTGATTTAAAATGGAATGACCATATAAAATTAATCGTCGGTAAAGTAGATGCCAGACTGAGATTTATTGGAGGAATCTTAAGGAAATGCAGTCCGAAAACAAAGGAAGTAGTTTACAGTACACTTGTTCGCCCACTGCTTGAATATTGCTCACCAGTGTGGGATCCGTACCAGATAGGGTTGATAGAATAGATAGAGAAGATCCAACGGAGAGCAGCGCGCTTCGTTACAGGATCATTTAGTAATCACGAAAGCGTTACGGAGATGACAGATAAACTCCAGTGGAAGACTCTGCAGGAGAGACGCTCAGTAGCTTGGTACGGGCTTTTGTTAAAGTTTCGAGAGTCAAGCAGTATATTGCTCCCTCCTACGTATATCTCGCGAAGAGACCATGAGGATAAAATCAGAGAGATTAGAGCCCACACAGAGGCATACCGACAACCCTCTTTCCACGAACAATACGAGACTGGAATAGCAGGGAGGACCGATAGAGGTACTCAAAAGTACCCTCCGCCATACACCGTCAGGTGGCTTGCGGAGTATGGATGTAGATGTAGTTGAATTGATCTCTTTAATGTGAAATATAACATTTCTAGACTGAATATTTGTTTTGATTTTTCGTTTACAATCTTTCAAAATGGTTCAAATGGCTCTGAGCACTCTAGGACTTGACATCTGTGGTCATCAGTCCCCTAGAACTTAGAACTACTTGAACCTAACTAACCTAAGGACATGACACACATCCATGCCCGAGGCAGGATTCGAACCTGCGACCGTAGCGGTCGCGCGGTTCCAGGCTGAAGCGCCTAGAACCGCTCGGCCACAACGGCCGGCTACAATCCTTAATATCACAATGTCATGTAGGCTTAGCTTAAAATACAGTACTTTTTCTCGTTGTGTAGTGCAATCATTGTGTAGCGGACAAGCAGCAAACGGTCTTTTTTTTCTTTTTCTTTTGTTTAAGTAATGCAAAGTCGACAATCATAGTCATAGAGAGGCCCCACAACAAATTTCAAAAACATTTATGCATTGGGACGTTCAGAAACGAGTATCTTGTAAAGAGTATGTGTCTCGACAATAGCGAACCCTTGCGACACAAAATTCATTCGTCACTTCTACAGCACTAGTGTTAAAGGGCGCAAACATTCCGCGCTATTGGAATCCGTAGCGTTCTTCTGATCTGCGATTAAATAAAATGAATGTGCAGAACAAAAGAAGAGACGTTATGCTTACGACAGTGCTGCGACAAGTCAGTAGCTTCGCAGGCAGAGCGGCGGCGGCTGCAGCGTTAGCGCGTGTTAGCGGGCGGCGGTTAACGGCGGCCGGGCGGCCCGTGTGTTGCAGCTACTTCCAGGACGGGCTGAAGACGATCGAGCACTTCGGCAGCTACGTGGCCGACCTGTCGGTGAAGCTGCACAAGATCCGCCAGAAGCAGGACGAGGAGCGCCGCAGGCTGTCTGAGCTGCGGTCCCTGCTCCGGAGCGCGCCCGGCATCGACAAGGAGGTAGGCGCGCCGGAGCACCACCTCGTCTGCCATCCACACGGAGTTTCCACTCCACTTCCCATTTTTAACCTCGTCAACATTCAGCACAAACGGCTAGTGGACTCCCTCACTGTGGTGACAGAGCGAACTGTACCGTAGCCCGGGACCTAAGTTATGCCCGGCGGGAATAATTCGGTTGCGAGTGTAGCTGCCGAGGCGAAATATAGATTGTGGTAACGGGCTGATCAGTAGCGCAGCCTGATGTCTACGGCTGTGCACTTTGTGTAGTCTACACCCGCTTAATGCCCTCTCCTTCACTCGTGTAGACTGTACAGTCTGAACAGATCTTTTTCGTTTTTCTTTAATCGAATTTTTATGTTGCTCACAAATTGCAAGACCTTCTAAAGTTTTCGCGCTGATTAAGGTCATAGAAGCGTTGTATTTCCAATGACCATGAAGCTATTCTGCTAGCTGGAGTCCAACCTTTTTCTTCATCGTACCTTATTGTGGTATTTTCCTAGAAATTTACATCCCCTAACACATATTTCTTTACAGCTAACCGAGAGGTGAAAGGCCAATTTTCATAGATTTAGCTCTAAAAATGCTTTCTTAATGAAGTAACTTCATAAAACTTTTCACCCTGTGAATCAATCTCTTAGGGAATTTAATTTCCGAAAACATTGAAACACATATTTTTTTTATTTCTGACTGAGAAGTCAAATACCAGTTTTCATTGCTGTGGCTTTGAAAAACATTAATAGTTATTTAATAACGATTTATTAAAAAAAAAGTTCACTCACTATTTTACCCACTTAGGGGTTGAATTTATAAAAATCCAGAAACACATATTCTTTTTTATATCTCATTGAGGAGCCAAAAATCAGTTTTTGTAGTTCTAACTTCAAAACTGTCTTAATAGCGACATATCTTCAAAAACCTTTGATCTCCTATTTCACCCCCATAAGAGTGTATTTTCAAACAGCTTCTTCTTAAACGAAGCCTGCAGTGTAACATCCACACTATCTCCAAATTTCAAGTTTCTATCCTTGGTGCTTACGGCTCGGCAGTGATGAGTCAGTGAATCAGTCTGGCCCTATTTCTCTCGTTGAGGGGTTGAATTGCCAAAAACAGCGAAACGCGCATTTTTTTCATTTCTAACTCAGAAGTCAAATACCAGTTTTCAAAGATTTAACTTAAAAAATGCTTTCACAATGAAATATATTAATAAAATATTTCACCCCTAAAGAGAAATGCGTAATTTTTATTTTAACAGAGAAGCGAAATACAAATTTCCACATATTTACCTTGAAAAATGCTGGCATAATGAAATATTTTCATAAAAAGTTTCATCCCTTATTTCACTCCCATGGGAGTTGAATTTCCGAAAACAGTGAAACATGTATTTTTTTATTTTTAACCAGTAAGTGAAATGGAATTTTCGTATATTGAGTTTTAAAATTTCTTTCACAATTATATATTTTCGTTAGAGATATCATTCCGTATTTCGCACACACAAGGGTTGAATTTCAAAGAACACCAAAACATGTACTTTTTTATTTGTAACCAAAAAGTCAAATACCAAATTTCATTGATACAGCTTTAAAGATACTGTAGTAGTTCTTTAATAATGATGTATTAAAAAAAAACTTTCAACCACTATTTCACCCCCATAGGAGTTAAATTTCCAAAAAATGCTGAAAAACACATTTCATTATTTCTGATAGAGAAGCCAAATACAAATTTTTATAGTTCTAGCTTCAAAATTGCCTTGATAGCAACATATTTTCAAAAAACCTTTCATGTTCTTTCTCCCCATTTGGAGTGGAATTTTGAAAAATCCCTTCTTAAACAACATCTACAGTGTAAGATCAACACCATCTCCACATTTCAAGCTTCTATCCTTTGCAATTTGGACTGGGCGATATGAATCAGTCAGTCAGGACCTTATGTAGATTTTGCAAAAACTGAAACTGCAAGGTAAATCCAGAAACCTAAGTTAGACAGTGGACAAGTCTCCAATGAGTATTTTGATACACGTTATGAACAACAAGTATTATAAAAAAACTATGAAACAATAACTTTTACCACATACTGGTCCTGAATTTTCCTTTTATGTAGTGTCCCTTTATGATTTATTTTTAAAGCACGGTAATCATCTGATTGTAGAGGATGCCTCCTTCCATAACATTATTCCCCCCTCTTCTCCACTGGAAAAAAAAATCTTTGCATTATAACTATCGTTACATTAATTTGAGAAATGTTGACATTGTGCTGGATTATCTTGGGAAAATTAGACCCCATATTGTATTCAAAATACCAATTTTATCAGAATCTTGTAGGTGTTGTTGTAGGTGTTAAATTGTCACAGCAGTATTGTCATGTGTGTATACTGTCATATGTTGCAAGTTAATGCATATGTGTTTGCATCCACCATTTTGATAAATGATAATGTGTGGCATGAGAAACTTTAATTGAAAATAAACCATAAATTATTGTAAAATGTTCTGTGCATAAAGCACTGGTGAGAATGTTGGCTGTCTAGTTTGTTATATGAAATTTAATCCTCGACATGGACAACAAATCACTTGTAACATGTCTGAAGTGAAAGACAAGTGAAGCTGGAGCTCAAAATAGACTGTTGAGACATAAATTCATAACTACCTGTTGGTAAAAACAGTTGCATTACTTTTTATCTGTAGCACTTCTGAAGAGTGTGCTCTGCAAACTGCACTTCAAAACTTATAATACTTGCATTGACACCTTCAATGTGTTGCACCCCAATAGCATTATTGATCTCTTACTTTGTCAAAATAAATTTTTAGTTGTCTTTGATTGATAATTCATTTATGTCCTGACTTTTACTCCTTGTTTTGGATTTTTTTGTGTAATGTTCTGAAAATTACCTCATTTTCTTAAATGCAATACAGGAAAATACATTGCCCAAGTATCAAAATCTCTTATGATGCACATGGAAGTCTTCAAAAACTCTCTCAAAGTAGCTTACATGCACAACCAAGACCATTATGCATGGCTCCATAAGGGATAATTAGAGCCCAGTTTTAAAGCTAGACTTTCGTTTCACCTTCTATCAAAATTAGCAATAAAATATGGTTTTTCTGAGAACACATCTATAAATGTTAACAACCTCTTGAATATGCTATCTGAAAGAAGGGAAGGCATTTTGATTGGGTTGTCAGTCTACAGCAGGGATGTCCAAGAATTCGGCACATGAACAGTGCCCTTGCTTATGTGCCGTAGCTCTCTTACATGTGCCATAGCTCTCTCACCTGCGTGAACACTTCCCCCACACCACATCATGTTGTCTGGATTGTGAGGAGGGGCAATAGGGTGGAAACTACACAAGTGCTGCGTTTAAGTGGCAATACAGTTGCTCTGGATACAACTTATTTCATATTTCTCAACAACATAGATCACAAATGAAACAAATTTTCAGTATTATTCATTTGTTTTTGGCACACTGAATACATAATATAATTTTTATGTGATGTGGACTGTCAGCATAGGGACAGGCGCAGACAGTTTCACAGATTTTTGCCTTTGAGTTGTCACGTAATTACAACTTCTTTAGTTTCATAATTGAAAATAAGCTTTCACACACACTTGTTGATCGAAATATTGTAGCACTTCTGCTACCTCATTATGGAGACATGGAAACTCTATCCAAGGAAATTAATATGGGTGTCATGGACAGTTTTAACATTCAAGGGATTTATCTTTAAAATGGGAATTACCTCGCTGATCAATCACTTCCATCTGTGCAAGCACATGGCACTTTTAATTGAAATGGCAAATGGGCTAGAAAACAGATGTAAGATCGGCAGTGTTCTCAAAACATTTAAAAACTATATGTTTAAGTCTTTCAAGATCACAGTTAATTCTTCAACTCTCACATTTTTTTTAATGCCAGTGAAGTTAGGGGAAAGAAATATTTTATTTTTCAGAATTTGTCCTTTCCGCAATGCAGTACTCTTTTTAAATGTGTCCCTTTCAAATCAGAAATAAGTTTTTTCTCACCTTGCAATAACTTACTCTGGGCAGTGCACAATCACGTCCACTTAAAATGCAAGGTGTGCAATCCCTTCTAGAAGTTCTAATTTTTGATCTTGCTCTCCTTTCTTATTCATATATTCAACATCACTGGGTTTTAAATTGAAAAATTGTTCCAGGCATGCCCCTTGATTTAACCAACTTGCTTTTCAGAAATACATACAGTCTCCATAATCTTCATTCAATTCCATTGAAAACTGTCACAATTGACAGCAGAGTAACGAGTGCAACTTCAGAAAATTTACTGTATGTACCATCAGTTTCATCATATTCTCCATGCCTTGGCTTTCTACGAATTCTTTCTGCATGGTGTTGTAATGTTTTTCTATAGCAAATTTGAAGTACCCATCGATTATGTGAAACAATATCATATAATAGGTATTGAGAATTCTTATTCTTCTCTGCTGTCAGTCTTATTCATTTTTAAAGCTGTGTGATGATAGATTGCTAGACTGTCATGATTTTTGCTAGCAGCCACTGGATCAGTGGATTTCTTTTTTACGATGAACAGATAGCGAAGGGTAAATGGCACTTTCGCCACAATTCTGTCAAACTGAAGAAACTTGTGCTGTGGTTTTGAAGCTTCAGGTTTCCTCCTAACCCCCCCCCCCCCCCCCCCCCCCCAAACACTCTGTTAGGAGCACAGAATGTTCATACAACTGTGTGAAACTGTCAAAAAAGTCCTTCTTTTGATGTTCAACTTGTACATCATATTGTCGGTTATGTCATCAGTATGTTGACCCTTCACATGAATTTCTGCATTTTGTCATTTTGTGGCAACTTTGTATTGATAACACCAAGTCCTGTCACCCTTGATGATTTTTTCCGGAAAAGAATTGTCTATATTTTGCGTTTCACTGAAGTCATGGCAGGTGTCCATGTGTCGTCATTTTTGTTTAGGGTCAAGGTGTGCAGGATAGATTTTGCACACACATTCTGGAGAATGTCTTGAACACATGGTTTAGAGATGTTGCTTCATTGTGATTTGTGACACAGCAATGTTGGCACACTATGGTCACATATCCACTGCTTAACACTTCTTGTTGCATACTTACCGGATGAACACAAATATGTTGTTTCCATAGTCAAGCTGCCACCATAGTTACTGTGCTGATGTCACTTCTATGCCAGGAATAAAGCCAGTCCATTGAACTTTTTGAACTGATGAAGTATATAGGAACAACAATAAATTGGACAAAAGTAACTTTTTGTAAATGGCATGAACTTTAGCTCCTGTCTGTCAGTGTGCACAACTGTGATTTCAGCTAGGCTTCTTATTTTGGATCAGAAGAGGTACCCACTTAAAACAGTGAGCATTCATCCCATCCCCTAATCACAAAATTGGGACATACAACTAGATTGTGGAATTTCACCTTTTGAGTAATTTATAATCATATACTTTCACAAATGACTCTGTGCTTCTTTTCGTGTTTATGACGTTTTACTGGGCCTTGATATATCTGTTGCTATTAATACACCACAGCATTATTTTGAAGTAGCATTTGTTACATTCAGTTTACAACTATAAATAATACATCAAATGAAAGAGCAGTTCAAACAGTTTTTCTTACAAGTGTTCAATTTTGAGCACCTTTCATTACACATCAATTTGACTGCTGAGTTCTTCCCAAACGTTGATCGGTGTGTCCAGAGTAAGTGTTGCAACAATGCTGTTTTTAAAGTCAGGTATACCAATTAGTAGTGGTGGCACATACACATGATTGTTTATAAACTGCCAAAGGTAAAAATCTTATGGCTTCAAATCTTGTGTGAACATATAGGTTCCTGCAAAATGCACTCTGTCACCTGACCACTTCTGCCTAATCCAGTGGTACGCCATTTAACCAACCACATACTGAGTTATGCCAGCAAGGTGGTGCTTGCTGACAAATAAAGTACTGTGGTTTAGCTTCTTTCAGTTGAGGAAAGAGCCATAGTTCTAGCGCATCAAGATAAGAAACACCAGTTACCGTTGCTTCGTCAAAAAAGAAAGGCCAATAAACTTTCTGCTGGGATATGCCACAAAAACCACTGAATTTGTGAGGTTTAATTGCAACTGTACCATGACTCCTCAGATGCGTATATCATGTGTGTTCACATTTCTACTTAGGTGAAAAGACAGTTCATCACTGAAGATGACAAATCAGGAAAATCTTTATCAACATACAGCAACCTTTCTTACAAAATTGGCACATAAATTGTAGTCTTCAGGCCTTAGGAATTGTAACAACTGCATACAATAAGGACATAGTTGTAAGTGTTGCCTTACAAGTCTTCACCCAGGTGTCCCTGGAATTGCTAATTCACGACTAGCCTTCCGAACTGATTTCTTGAACCTATCCGTGAAAGACTGTCACTCACTCAGCATGTTCTTCAGTAATTACCAGTTGTTCCATTCTCTTCCCTTTGTGCACAAACAAAACCTTCACAGGTATACAAACAAAACCTTTTGAGTTGCTCTTTCATTTGATTTATTATTTATTTGAATGTAATAAATACTACAAAGCCTTAAAAGCCACATATTCATTTTGAATCACCCTTTATTTTTGTTCTGATCAGAGAATACATTTCAAAAACCTGAAAGTAGATATGCTGTATTTGATAGATAATTCACTGAATAGATTCTGATGGATAGTGCTTCAATTATGCAATTAGGTTTTCTAATTAGTGTTTAATGGTGCATTGTTATTAATCACAGGTAAGATGTGTAATGTGTAAGAACTGCAGTTTGTTCTATGTTGTGACAATCCCGGAGATAACAGGCAGCGTTATTATTTTTTTTTCTTTTTTATGATAGGCTGTGGAAAAATGTTGCATTAAGTGACAAATACAATTTGTCAATTTCACTGAGATTGTTAGTTTGTCAAGGGGAGGATAGGCAGGAACAAGGGAAAAATGTTAGTGAACTATAGTATTTCACATGCAGTGGAGGTGCAAGATTGTCAGAGCTCTCTCCAAACAATTGATCATCTGAGATGTAAGATACAGGCAGTTATCCAATGAAGAAACCATTGTTACTTCAACAAACTTTCTTACTGTAGTTGATGTGAAAGTAAAAGCAATAATTTTAACTTTCATTTTCAGTAGATTAAAGTAGAGCTGAGTGGTTATGTTGAGACAAATGAAAATTTGTGGTAGACTGAGAGTCGAACACAGATTTCTTTCCTTTCATAACCATTCATGTTAACTGTTACACTACCAGAGCACTCCAACAGGCCTGACTCAGATTTTTATTGTTACTGATGTTTCCACATAAAAATTAGGAGGAATCTCTTGTGGTGCACAGGAATAGCACCATTGGGGAATTTATTTGGATAAGTGCTGGAGTTTCTTGCTGTAGGACAAATGCTCACAATAAGCTGGAGATACAGGTTCAAATTCCCATCTGGCATAAATATATGTTTGTCATTTTGGGTTCAGGTTTACAGAAATGATTTCTCTGATACCATTTCATTTATGTGAGTTTAATGCACTTGGTGATGTATGGCTCTTAAGTGTAGGGGCAAACATCACCAGTTTTATGTCTACATCTTTGCTCTATAAATGTCTGTGAAGTGCATGGCAGAGGGTACATCCCACTTTAAAGTTATTAGGGTTTTTTCTTGTTCCATTCAGGTATGGAGCATGGGTAAAATGATTGTTTGAATGCCTCTGTGCTTTCTGTAATTATTCTAACATTATCCTCATGATCCCTATGGGATTATGTTTGTGGGTGAACTAGCAGGGGTCATATGATAAGTTAGGATTTTGTACAAGCTTTAAGCTGCTGCTAGATGTTAGATTGGTTCATAAATCACTAGTGAATTACAGTCATACTTTTCTGCTCTACGCACTTGCTAGTGGTGAAAAATTTCTTAATGTGAATTATAATTATTTAATTTTAGATATCTGTTGTGATTCTGAAAGTGCTTATAGGACTTTGACAGTAAATTCTGAAGTGGATTAGAAAAATTTGCTTTTATCCCATAGTGACACAGAGCATACCAACTATTGTTGCAAGATTTTTTGAGAATACGTTCAGCAATGGCTTTCTAAAATACATTATAATATTTTAAAAAGTATTTATAAATCCATTAACATAAATCCTGGTTTCATTGATTCATTGTGTAATTTTCAATAGTTACTGAATTACAGATATTTTATGTATTTGTAAAATCTGTGATGAATTTAGTTTATGCACTTGGATACATTTCAGTCCAGCGTGTCTTCAGTGAGTGCAGACAAGGGTGGTGGCTATTCGTTGCACCAGATGCAAGGTGACAAGCAGCATGGGGTGACCCGGACGGGCCACCTGTTAAAGAAGTCAGAGGGAAAGATGCGTCGTGTGTGGCAGAAGAGGAGGTGCCGTGTGACTGCTGAGGGATTTCTCGAGATCTGCCATGCAGACGAAACTAAGCCACCCACCAGGGTGAACCTTCTGACCTGCCAGATGAAGCTGGTGCCCGATGACAGGCGCTGCTTTGACCTCATCTCTTGTAAGATGGCCACAAAATTCTCATGATTGTCTTTTGTATGAGCTCAATGATTGTTACATTGAAAATACATGATGCATTAGGTTTCTTCTTACTGTCTCCCTAAGGGAGGCTACA
Organism: Schistocerca serialis cubense; assembly: GCF_023864345.2. Taxonomy (NCBI): domain Eukaryota; kingdom Metazoa; phylum Arthropoda; class Insecta; order Orthoptera; family Acrididae; genus Schistocerca; species Schistocerca serialis. The sequence goes on along the minus strand of NC_064638.1, from coordinate 154,342,379 downwards.
TAAGAGCAGTTTTATGTAAGAAATGTGTAGAAATGATTCATAAAACTTTCTAGGGAGACTGCAGTGTAATGGACTTGCCTTTGTGAAGCTTTAAGAAAAGAAAATTGGACCTTTCTGAATTTTCAGATAATATACATTTCTGCTAATTAATATCATAGCTCAACAAGTAAGACATTCTATGCTGTGATATGATCCATGTGGTAAAAGGTATAAAGTTCATTTGTACCTTCCATACAGTGTCAAAATTCTTACATGGATTTGCCTGTTCATTTTGGAATCAAAGATATATATGACATATATTCACCAAGTGGATGATTACTTAAGGCAGCAGCAATGCTGCAAGTGATTTTGCACTGCTGTCACTGGTTTGAACTATTTGAATGGCATCATTATTCAAGGTTCCCTGAATTCTTCTGCTACTTATCTTAAACTTCAGTTAAAATCCTTTGGGAGATTCTGCAAACTGAGATGACTCACATAAATCTAATCAATCTTTAGAGCCATCATTTCAGAGGTTTTGCTCACTAGAGTTATGTTTAAGCTACATTTATTTGTTTGTATTTGAACAGCAATAGAAAAGAGGCTGAAGCTACTAGTTTTTTCCCCTCTGTGTTTACTGATTTTTACGTAATGTTCACCCTGCAAGATGGATGTAATTATTCAGTAGACTCTTAACACTGTTTTATTGTCTTTTTTATGTATTTTGTGATAAAATACTCTGCTCTCTGCAGGTGCACAAAATGTTTTAGAGGTATAAATAAATTTTTCAGACAACAGAACATACCATTTCCAAGCAGAAGATGAGGCAGATCAGCGAGCATGGATGTCTGTGCTGGTGAACTGTAAAGAAGGAGCACTCATGCGTGCATTTGATGACAGCGGCCGTGGTGGCAGTGAACGGCTGAACCCAGGCCTGGTGGAGCTGCAACAGGCCATCATCAGATTTGTGCAGAGGCTACCCGGCAATGAGCGCTGTTGTGACTGCAGCTCTCAGAACGGTAGTCCTATCACATTACCCTGATTATTTTGTGTTGTCTACACACACAAACACACACACACACACACACACACACACACACACACACACACACACACACACACACACACACACACACTTCCCCCCCCCCCTTTCCTCTCTCTCTCTCTCTCTCTCTCTCTCTCTCTCTCTCTCTCTCTCTCTCTCTGTCATTTTTGGCAATGTATGCTTCCCAAGTTCTTATACAATGTCTCATATTTTACAATGAGACTGACTTTGTCCTGGCCATTGCTGGATGATGCAAACCAGGGTTTTAGTGTGTAATGAGACATCCTCAGAGTATTGCTGAGTGGTAAATTTTTCTTTATTTGCTAAATAATAAGTCCAGGACAAAAATAAATAACAGTAGTTCCTGACTTCTGCGTAACAACATGTGGTCCTCAGGATGTTTTTCCTCATTTATGACTCGCCTTGCATATCATGCGATCTAGAATAAAATGCAGATGAAGAGGAATGGAGGTGCTTCATTTCAGTTCATCAACTGATATACTAATTGTGCAGCTCAGGCTTCTTTGTTGTTATACTGATACTGATATGAAACATAAAAGCATAGAGAAAAATCTTGTCTTACTGTAAAATTATTTCCAACCTGAAGTCTGTTATCAATGTATCTGCCCTCAGTAGCTGAGGTTACTAATGTAAGCTGGTGTACTGATGCTCAGCTCGGTAGTACATGATTCAAATCCTAATGATGAAAACATATTCATCATTAGTATTAGGCTGGCAAGGGTGGACAGGGTCTCAGCATGCATTCCATGATTACCAGATGCTATACACACATGCTAAGTCAAGTCTTCAGGAAGGTCTCCACTGTCTCCCATTGAATGAGAGCATGTGACACTGTGGATTGTGCTCTGTATCTCAGATGGACATGATAAGCAGTGAGATATCATTTATGCTGTTTGAGAACAGCAGCTTTGTGTTGGCAAGTGGTTCATCTACCTTCCCTTAAATCTCAAATATTCTAGACTAATCAACTTCAAATTTTTACATGATTCTCTAATAAACACTTGGTCAACCATAGGCTATAAATTTTTTAATGTTTATTTTATACAAATATATACATAATACAGGATGTCCCAAAATAATATACACACTCTTTAAAACTGAACATCTCTTTAATGAAAGGGGTTAGAAATACAATTTTAGTGGTGTTAGGTGCCTTATGGTCCAACTTAAGGTGGTAAATGTTCAAACTGGTGTCCGTCAATTGCAATACAGAATCAGCAATGACTTACAACTGAGCAACATGTAAATTTTATTGTTTCCAATGGAATAGCATCACAAGCTTGCTCAATTTGCTCTCTTAGATCGTCCAGTGTGTGTGGTCTCACAGTGTAAACTGTGTTTTTGAGAGTACCCCACAGAAAGAAGTCTAGAGAAGTTAAACCTGGAGATTGAGTGGGGTACTCCACACTCCCTCTTTGTCCTATCCATCTCGCAGGGAATGTACAATTGTGAAATGCCCTCATATCCAGGTGAAAGTGAGATTCACCCCATTCTGTTGAAGGTAATAAACTTCATTTCCAAACATAATGCTAAGACCAGGAGTTACCATTTCCAACATTTCCGAGTACGAGTCACCCTTGACAGTGTTGTCAAAGACGTACAGCCTGATTAATCCTCCAGAAGACAGACCACACCAGACTGTTACTCCTGGTAGATAAACATGTCTTTGCTCCGTTACGTATGGATTCTCCCTTGCCCAGTACATGCAATTATGGTGGTTAATTGTTCCACCAAGTTTAAACGTCACTTCATCTGACCAAAGAATTTGATCTTAGAAACGTTGCTCTTCTTCACATCTGTTAATGAACCATTCACAAAATTCGCTTTGCCTATGAGGATCATCCTCGTTAAGAGCACGGAGAAGCCTTGGAATGTAAGGCTTTAAAGTTCTGAGACCGCAAAATTCTATGAACACTACTTGTGCAGATCTCTGTCTCATGAGAGCACTGCCTCACAGATTTCTTTGGGGATCATGTGTATGCCTGGATTATTGCATCAACACTCTCATTGTCTGTTCAACTTCTCTTTCGTCCGCAATGTCCCTTCTTCATATTGTGCACCATTCCTTTGACTTCAGACTTATCTCTGATTCTTGTAATTGTTACTCTTGTCGGTGGTGGTGTCCCAAATTCAGCTCTCCAACATTGGCATACCACACTCACATTCTCTGTTTTCCAGTAACACTTTAGCATCCATTTCCGTTGTTCAAGCGATAATGCCATGTTTGCTGACAATTCTAAAACAAAAGAAAGCATTGTTATGTTTTTCACCGCCTTCTAAATTATTACCCATAAAAATTGTATTTCTGTCTCCTTTAATTAAAGAGAGATTCTGTTTCAAAGAGTGAATACATTATTTTGGGACACCCTGTATATATAACAGGAAAAAGTTGTTATCAACACACTCAAATTTACATGATACTCTAATAAATGTTTGGAGATATATAGGCTACATATTTTAAAACACACACACACACACACACACACACACACACACACACACACACACACACACGGCCATGACAGGACTAATTATTGATACTTGGTACTGAAAGCAGTTTCCTGAGCTGATGGAGGTGGGGAGTAGGTAGATAAGGCTGCAAGGTGGGAAAAGCGGGAAAGAGGCAGGTCTTTGGACAAATGACTCCATGGCCACACAAGAAGATGAAAAGAGTACAGAGTGTACAGCAAAAGAAACGTAGGAAGAGGGAGAGTGAAGGGAAGGGATAACTGAAGGGGGAAAGGAGAGGAGAAAGGTGGAGTGGAGAGAGAGAGAGAAAAGAGGGAGAGGGGGCATGAGAGAGAGAGAGAGAGAGAGAGAGAGAGAGAGAGAGAGAGAGAGAGAGAGAATGATGCTCTGATAAACATTTGAAACATTTGGATGGATATTGGATGTATATGCAGGGTGTACATAAAGTCCGGGAATACTTTCAATTATTTATTGCACAAGAACTAAACATTATGTAGATGTCACATTTTGAAGAGAAGCACTGAAAGTTTTTTTTACAAACATTCAATCTGCGGACCATGAATGACCCAGCAGAAGTCAATACGGTAATCAAATTCTTGCCATACCCGTCCCACTATGGCATCGTCAACTGTGGCAGTCACTTCCCGTATTCTCTCCTGGAGCTCTGCTACATCACGTGTCGGAGGCAGTACATACACTAGATCCGTAATGTGTCCCCGCAGAAAAAAGTCACACAGAGTGAGATCTGGTGGTTGGGGAGGTCATTTCATGAAACAACTGTACAATATTTGGTTCTTGTGCAATAAATAATTGAAGGTGTTCCCAGACTTTATGCATACCCTGTATTTTTAAACAATAATGAACAGGTTTTCTCTTAAAACTGACTGGGGGAAAAACGTGGTGTGTTGTGCTGTGAAAATGTGCAATTTTCTTTCTTGCAGTTAGTTTTAACTATGGTTTCAGGGCATTTAAAGTATTGGACAAATTATTTGTCCACTATGTATTATTACTCCTTATACAGGGTGATCCAGCTGGATCTTATGCAACTCACTACACTTCCAAGTACAGCATGCAAGATTTTCAGATTCTCTTGCTCCCTTTGTGCAATGTATTAGACCTGCAGAAAAAATTAACAGAATCTTTTTGTAGGAAATTTAATTCAAAATATTCAAGAGAAACATACGAAAGAGACCATCAAACAAAGTTCTCTTGAATAGCTTGAAAAACTGTGGCCTCTGGCATATCCCAGTATAAAATTTAACTACATTAAATTGCCAACAAAAAGATCCTGTTCATTTTTTCTGTAGGACCAATAGTTTGTGTGTAGCACCTTGCACAGGGTATCTGAAGGTGTTGTAGACTGCATACAACCCAGTGGTAGGGCAGCTGAATCATCCTGTATATAATTTTAAACAAAATTTTTGTACACAACAACATATTGTTTTGTCTTCTTCCTCGCAGTAGAATTTAACAGAAAACAGGAAGGTTATATTTATGGCTTATTGACTTACGACTGGAATACTGCTGCAGCACTGAATCATCTAAAACTTTGCAATCCAGTTTAAAACTACGTGAGATACTGTCACTGAAGCTACTATCTTCACAGATGCAGCAGCTGGAGAGGTCTCTTCAATACATCATACCCCAATTATTCCAACTGACTTACCCATTCATTTTAAGCAACTTCAGTTCCCAACCATTTGCAATACCAATAAACGATTCTCATGGGCAGAGAGAAGAGTGAAGAGGGGGTGGGCAGAGAGGAGAAGGAAATGGGCATGGGGAGGGGGAGGAGGAGATGGAGAGAGATGGGGAGGAAGCAGAGCTGGACAAAGAGAGATAGATGAGGAGGAGAGGGACAGAAAGGGGGGGGGGGAGAAGAAGTTTAGGACATACATGCAATTATTTATTGCGAAGCATTGTCGGGTTTGCTGTTCATCAGTAAAAACACAAATTTATGACTGTACAACACACACACACACACACACACACACACACACACACACACACACACACACACACACACATTTTAAAAAAGTAGTGTACTAACAAACAATTGAGGCACTCATTCCGGAATTGTAGAGAATCTGCCAAAAGCAATGTTTTCAAATGTATGACATTAATCGATGAAGTTGTATGAAGTCTGCAAGCTCTCTCACTATGTTTAATGTAACATCTGTTGAATTAAAACAGATTGGATTCTATTAATTTGTTGTTGGTATTTTTCAGATGCTACATGGTTGTCAACAAATTTTGGCATCATAGTTTGTATAGAATGTTCTGGAATACACCGAGACCTCGGTGTTCATATTTCTCGGATACAGTCATTAACATTAGATAACGTAGGAACATCACAATTACTTTTAGCTAGGAACATGACAAACAATAGGTTTAATGAAGTAATGGAAGCCAGGCTCAGGTCTTCAAAATTGAACCCCAACAGTACAATGTAAGTATAATTATGTTCATCTTGACCACATATTATAATAACTCTGCAGTTGTATTCATTCTTAATATAAATTTACATCAGCTCATTGTAGTAGTGAAAGCAAATTGTGAACCCTTAAGGAACAAACGAAGAAATTTTTTATTAAAATATGCAAGTGCTTGTGCACTACTACATCTTGGGAAGTGGAGTTGGTAAATGTTAATGATGAAGAGGTTACTACTAAAGAAGTTATGCACTTAATCAGACCCAGCTGTAATGCAGTTAATGGGTCCACAATTATCTTCTAAGGGACCTTCAGGGTTTCAGTGCTAAGAAGAGAATGAAAGTAGAGAGTAAATGACTTCAGTAGAGGTCATTTGATAACCAGCTGCCTTAGTTCCAAAGAAAAAGGGAACCAATAAATACAGTGGATACAAGCCAATTAGCCTCATTTCACAGGCAACCAAAATTATATTGAAACGTAAAATAAAGGAAAACCAGTCACACACCTACAGTGGATTGAAGTGTGGCACACATATAAACATGCAACAGAAAATAGTGTTCACATTAGCTTTTGAGCTCTTGCTCTGTCTCTAGTAAGCACGTTCACACACACAATCACACTGACATCCAAACACACACTCCTGGGGCTACTCGTGCATGTTCAGACCACTATAGGTGAGTCTGTTGGCTTTTCCTTATTTTACGTATTATTCCATTCAAGAATTTCAATTGTTGTTAAACAAAGTTACATTAAGTATAATGAATAATAGATTGGAAAAGTAACAGAGGAGAATTTGGCTGAGGAGCAGTTTGGGTTTAGAAGGAATACAAGAACAAGAGATGCGGTGGAACTCATGTGAATTTAGAGGAGGAGGCCTACTGATGAGGAAGAGACTCACACAGCCATATGTTTTATAGACACGAAAAGGCATTTGTTAGTCTCGTTTGAGCTAAACTTACAATTATAATGAGGGAATAGAGTGGGCTGGAAAAGCAGGCCACTTATAAAAATATTACATTTAAACAAAAAAAGTCGCAGTGGGAATGAGAGGAAAAATTACCAGTAGGACTGAATAAGGAAACACTATAAGAGAAAACTACTGTCTACCCCCTATCCTTTTCAGTTTATACTAAGAAATAGGTCTGGGCATTGCCCACTAGATAATAAAGGGGTAAAAATTGAAGGAAGAACAATATTGTGTTTGAGGTTTGCAGATGAAATGGTCCTTTTAGCAAATGATGAAAAAGAGTTGCAGGAAATAGTGCAAGTTATTGAAACTAAAGGAAAGAGCTATGAAGTGAAAATTAATACAAAGAAAATAAAAGTAATGGTACAAAGAGGAAATAAAAAGGTAAGGGTAATGGTAAAAGGAGAAAAATTAGAATATGTGCAGAGATTTAAATACCTAGAAAGCAGAATGTAAAATGACTAGAAGTCTAGCATAAAAATTAAAATCAGGGTACCACTGGCAAAGAGAGTCATTTTGAAAGAAAGGGGGAGTGTTCTTTGCAGCAATGTTGATAAAGATTTGAGGAAAACGCTGATAAAATGTTCTGTGTGTACTGTCCTGTATGTTACTGAAATGTGAAAAATAAGGAAGAAAGCTACAGATAGATCTGAGGCTTTTGAAATGAGGATATGGTGAAGAATGGAAAAAATAAGTTGATGGATAGTATGAAAAATGAGGAAATACTGAAAAGAGTGAGAGAAGAGAGATAATTTCCGAGTATTATAAAAAGAAGGAAAAGAAACTACATAAAGTATTTCAAAGAAGGAGAGGCTTATAAAAATAGACCTATAACAATCTATGGTAAGGAAGAGGAGGTAAAGGAGGAAGAAATTTCAGATTCTCGCTGAGGTGTTAGATAGCAGCAAGTACGCCAACATTAAAAAGGGAAGTGATGGACCACTAGATGTGCAGATGCAGAGGACATACTAGTTTAGCAGAAAATTGATGATGATGATGATGAGTGCAGTTTAATGTAAGTGGGGGTTGTGTAGATACATGAGAAGAACACAATGTGCTGAAATAATGTATGAGTAGACTGTGTTAGAGGTTTCAGTCATTTGTCATGATTCTCTTTTATTAATTCTGAATGGGACTTTTGTCATTTATACTCATGAGAATGACTTGTACAATATACGATAAACAGTTTGGCTATCATGCCACACAATTTTCTCCAGTCAGTGTTCATTGTTTCATTGCTACATGGACTGATCACTGTTTCTCTCTTTTGTTTTGCTTTAACTATGAAAAAAATCAGCTATAGCTTTAACTGACAATTATTTAGTGGCATTACAATAAATAATGAGCAGTGTTGCCTCGAGAGACCCAGACTGGTTGATGTTTAACATGTTTGCTGTGGAGAAACGTGATGTGTGAGGATGATTTTCAGATGTTATCCCTCTCACACAGCATGAAAAAAAGGCAATTGCACTAGTATAGGTAATATATCTGTGCCAACACTTTATATGTAATGAATGAACTTTATGTTGCTGACTGAAAAAAGAACTCCTTAATAATTCATAAATGAAAAAGTCAGAAATTGTAAATATTCTTTATTTAAAAAAAAAACTATAATCATTCTTGCAGATTAATTTCATAATCTTAACAAATTTATTTTTCCTATAGGGAAGAGAGGTATGACTATATTCGTGCTAAGTATGTGGAGAAGAAATTTGTTGAACGTACATGTTCAGATGAGTGTGATCTCCTGAGTGAACTGGAACATGCAGTGAACAATAAGAGTTTGTACAATTTACTTCAAGTTTTTGCAGAGGGAGTTGATCTTTCTGCACCATTACCATCCAGTGTAAGTAGTTTTCAAGCTACAGTATTGTCATTTGCATTTTCGCATATTGTTGTTTTGCATTAGAGGTGTCTTTTTTTTTTTTTTTTTTTTTTATTCACTGGCTTTTGGTTTCATGACCATACAGCCAACCATAGTGTTCCTCTAGTGTGTGAACAACAGTAAAACTGTGGGAAAGGAAGGCAACTAAAGCAAACTCAATGATGATGTACCATCACAGGTCCCAGCCTTTCTACATACACCTTTGTACTCTATTCTACAATTAAAATTATTGTGGAACATTGTAATATCAACTACAATAATCCTTAGCTTCTGGTATTTTGCTGAAAATCGATACTTCTATTAGAAAAGAGCAAAAAAATACTAAATCTCCCCCCCCTCCCCTATCTCTCTCTCTCTCTCTCTCTCTCTCTCTCTCTCTCTCTCTCTCTCTCTCTCTCACTCACTCTTTCTCTCTCAGAGAGAGAGAGAGAGAGAGAGAGAGGGGGGGGGGGGGGGGGAGAGAGAGAGAGAGAGAGAGAGAGAGAGAGAGAGAGAGAGGTGTGAAGGCGGGAGGTTAGTATTTTTTGTTCTTTTCTAATATACCAGTTTCCAGCAAAAAGTTGATGTTACAGTGTTCTATGTATATATATTTGCCATTTGCTTCTGTCTGTATGTTCGGACTAATCTCATGGATTGTGATCCAGTTTTGACTTACAGACTGGTTTACGAGGAAGGTTGTGTATATAATTGTATTAATATTTCATTGAAATTGGCTGAACTGTGAAGAATTAAATTCCATCTCCACTATGAAAATAATAGCATTTCCATCAAGCAGTACAGCTGCTACATCTCTATACAACTGCAAAGCTTGAGCAGACTCCAATTCAGGCCTGTTGGTCTACCAGTGAAGTGCATGTCTGCAAACCCAAAGGACATGGGATCAAATTTTGGCCAGACCACAGATTTTTCACTGTCTTTTAACCTGGCATTCCCCTCTCATTGATGGGGAAATTCACCAGAAGCAGAACGTGATTTGGATTACATGTTAAAGTGAAGGTATCCTTCTAAAGAGTAGAATTAAAGTAAAACTTGATAGACTAGTAGTAAAGTGTGTGCCTGGTAATGGACATGTCATGGGTTTGAATCTACGGTGGACCATGAATGTTTTTAACCTTCTTTTATAACCTGGCAATCACCCCTGGGGGAAAAAAAAAAAAAAAAAAAAAAAACAACATTCCCCTTTAAACTGTGGGTAGCCTTTTTCCCAGTTGTCCAGTGAGATGTAATTCACTGAAGTGACATCCAACTGAAACATTTACATGAGGACATGAAGGAATCTGTACATATATACATACATTCTTCTTCTATACATGTTATGGATCAAAGTTCCCCACTGCCTTTTTCTGTGTTTGTATGAAGGCTAATCCTAGGATCTACTCTAGGGATTTTGATAAGGTTTTCACTAATAGATACACTGATGCATAAGGAAGGTTTGTGTATATAATTTATAAATGTTGGGTGCAAATTGGCTGAATTGTGGTGTGTTACAGTCCCCCACCACATGTTTCTGTCTGTATATGAAGGCTATTCTTAGGAACTTCTGTTCAGATTTTGATACTCACTGCACAGTGGCAGGACTGCCATGTTGACAATTGAGCAGCTGCAGAGTGATCATATTCAGTTACCTAATGTTGTTATCTGTCAGGTCTGTGAAAAAATGTACGAATACGGACGAGAGATACATCTCCTGTTTGTAGACTTCAAGAAGGCTTACGACAGTATACATAGACCTAGCCTGATTAGAACTATGACAGAGTTTGGTATACCAAAGAAGTTAGTCAAACTGGTAGAGGTATGCCTAAATGACACAAAACTTAAGGTTAAGGTAGGCAATCAAATGACAGAAAGCTTCCAAGTTGTAACAGGATTACGCCAAGGAGATGGGCTATCACCTGTCCTATTCAACCTGGCACTTGAGAAGGTAATGCGGGATTTCAACAAAGAAAACATCAAGGGCATTCAAATTGGTAATGAACACATTACATATCTGGCCTATGCAGACGACATTGCACTATTAGCATGCACACAAGAAGATCTGAAGAGAAGTATCCAGACCTTGGAGTTTTTGGCAGCTAGGATCGGTCTACAAATTAGCTCTGAAAAGACAGAGTATATGACCATAGGAAGAAAGATCCAGAACTCTCAAGATTTAATTGTGAACAACACCAGGTACAAACATGTGAAAGAGTTCAAATACCTTGGATCATTTTTTACAGAAGCAACATCAACTGAAGCAGAGATAAAAGCACGACTACAGGCGGGAAACAGATACTATCACTCTGTAGACCCTATATTAAAATGTAGAAGTGTCTCGCAACAACTAAAGCTACGGTTGTATAAGACATTAATAATGCCAGTAGTACTTTATGGTTCTCAAACCTGGAGCACTTGAAAACAAGACCTTAAGCGACTGCTAACATTTGAAAGGAAAGTCCTCAGGAAAATATTTGGACCAATCAGAGATCAGACTACTGGAGAATGGAGAAGACGCCATAACACTGAATTAGAAGAGCTGTACAAGGAGCCTAACATCTTGGGAGTGATGAGAAGCAAAAGACTGCAATGGGCTGGACATGTTGTTAGAATGGAGGCAACAAGATGGCCCAAAATCACAATGGACTGGATCCCGTCAGGCAGCAGACCAGTGGAAAGACGTAGAAAGAGGTGGATCGATGGAGTGAGAGAAGACCTGTTGCAGCTGGGAGTCACGGAAAACTGGAGACAGGTAGCAGAAGACAGAGACTGATGGAGAGCTCTAACTGTGGTGGCGCGCGGTCCTCTGGGCCTGATCGCGTGAAGGATGAAGAAGAAGAATGTTGTTATCTAGTTTTTAACTATATCTCTACACCGTGCTTCTTAAACAAAATTACTTATACACCAGCCAAATTGTGTGGCCTTAGATACAACTGCTACCCATGCGACGGCAGGGTGGGTTGCTAGTATATTTATATGTGACACCCTATTAGGAATGGGATGAGTCAAGTCTCTCCCATGTGTACGTAACAGCTTAACTCAAATAACTGCTTGACTTAGCCTGGTCAGATGACTCACCAGAACTGTGATGAAGAGATTCCACTTGAATAAATGTAATGAGACTGGCTCTAAAAGAGAATATCTGTTAAAGTTGTTGACACCAACATGAAGTGAACATCTTTACTGATAATCTTACAAGACTGAGAATTAACTTAAAAGATGCATAACCATCAGCATTTAGAGTAAAGACTATGCTGAAGTTAGAAGCTCCCTTGATCTACTTATTATACTAGTGTTACTAATCATTAAGTAATTGGCAGCTAACTGATGTTTTTCTGCATTAATAATTAATGTAGTAGTAGAGAAATTGTATCCCATTTTATTGGTAACACAGAGTTCCACTGAGTGCTTTTATTAAAAAAATTCCGTTTTCTGAAACATGAAATTGTGTTTTTGAACACTATGTATATTTATGTGAGATTAGAGGACATAAATGTGAATGTATTCTGTTATCCATTTCATGCAGCAATATTTATGAAGCTGAAATAAAAAATTAGGCTTGAACCCTCTTTTAACAGAAGTGTCGTGTTTTATAGGATTGCGGGGAGACAGCACTTCATCTTGCAGTGGCACGTGAGATGGGGAATTCACTCCACCTGGTTGACTTCTTGGTGCAGAACATGTCAACACATTCTCTAGACCGTGGCACAACTCCAGGAGGTGACACTGCACTACATCTCTGTGCCCTCCATGATCGACCTGAATGTATGAAGCTGCTGTTGCGCAGTGGAGCCGATCCGACAGTGCGTAATTCTCGAGACAAAACACCAATGGATATAGCCCAGGAGCGTGGTCACTCAACCTGTGAGGAGCTGGTCTGTACAACTATCTACATTCAGATGTTTTATAAATACATAGGCTTTCATGACCAATGCCAAACTCATTAAAATCCTTCTGGGTGTACTGCCATGTCCTTTCATAAAATACTTAACATGCTAAAATACTAAAATCACAGACATTTTGCTGATATTGCTTGGGTTGACCTGAGAAAGGCGACTGCAAAACAGGTGAAACTTTGATTATATTAGTATTTTATAAGATTGATTTGACAGTACACCCAGAAAGATTTCAATGAGATCAGCTGTTTTAGCTAGCTGATGGTTTTCTTTTTTGTGATGAATACGGACTTGATATAATGAGGAAAAGTCTCTGATTTTTTTCCTGTAATTGTGTTGGTTAACATTTGAAAGTAATGAGACAAGCATCTTCTACACTGATGACATTGCAAGGAAAAATATTTGAAAAATATGTAAAAATCAGCCAACCGGTTGCATAAGTTTTCTATATACCTTGACCAGGTTTCGTCACCTCTAAGAGTGACTTCATCAGAAGGTAAGGTAATTACATGAAGAACATGTCATCAAAGATGTACAGTGATGTAAGAGCTCTAAATCACTGTACATCTTTGACAATATGTTCTTCATGTAATTACCTTACCTTGTGATGACGTCACCCTTGGAGGTGACAAAACCTGGTCAAGGTATATAGATAACTTACGCAACTGGTTGGCTGATTTTTACATATGTTTCAAATCTGTGTGTATGGTTGCTGCAAACGTTAGCCATGCTCAAAGTTGAAAAATATTTGACATGTTGTTGTTGTGGTCTTCAGTCCTGAGACAGGTGTGATGCAACTCTCCAGTATAATCTATCCTGTGCAAGCTGCTTCATCTCCCAGTACGTACTGCAGTCTACATCCTTCTGAATCTGCTTAGTGTATTCATCTCTAGGTCTCTCTCTATGATTTTTACCCTCCACACTGCCCTCCAATACTAAATTTGTGATCCCTTGATGCCTCAGAACATGTCCTACCAACCGATCCCTTCTTCTAGTCAAGTTGTGCCACAAACTCCTCTTCTCCCCAATTCTATTCAGTACCTCCTAATTAGTTATGTGATCTACCCATCTAATCTTCAGCATTCTTCTGTAACACCACATTTCGAAAGCTTCTATTCTTTTCTTGTCCATGTTTCACTTCGATACATGGCTACACTCCATACAAATACTTTCAGAAATGACTTCCTGACACTTAAATCTATACTCGATGTTAACAAATTTCTCTTCTTCAGAAACACTTTCCTTGCCATTGTCAGTCTACATTTTATATCCTATATTTAACATAAAACTGTTTAAATAGTAAGTTCATTAATGAATTGCTCTCGGTAAATGTTCAATATTCAGGATACAAATTTGCATTGGTAGATGGTTAAAATTTTTCATTGTATGTGGTAAATGGAAATGTCGTGTGGCTAGGGCCTCCCGTCAGGTAGAGCAGTCACCTGGTGCAAGTCTTTTTAGTTGATTGCACTTCAGTGACTTGCATGTCAATGGGGATGAGATGATGATGATGATGATGAAGAAGAAGATGAAGATAATGAAGAAGACAAAACAACACCCAGTCTCTGAGCGGAGAAAATCCCCGACCTAGCCAGGAATCGAACTCGGGCTCCTTGGCGTGGCAGTCTGCTATTGAGGCAGACATAGTATGTGGTAATGGCTGAGTAATACTTGGAGGATTTCACTGGAACAGTGATTTACATATTCTTTCCCACTGGGGATGAAAAACTGACTTTATGTGATAATGTCACAAAATGATGGAATAAGGGTGAAGTTAAGGTTACAACTTAAGAGAAATGAAATGTAATGGAAATTTGAAAAGTTAGCATGTATTTTCTGCAGTGAGATGTCCAAATCATGAAGTTCCTTAGAGGTTAAAACTGTGCATTCGGTTGGAACTTGAACACAGACTTTGGCCTTGTGCTGGCAGTGTTCTTACTAGTCTTTTTTCTATGAGGGTCAACAGCCACTGTAAATCTGTAAATTTCTTGAAGCACACCATTTTCCTGCACTGGCTGTTATTTAATTTGAAATAAATTTATTTCATTATTGAGCAGTTAGTTCATTTTGCCCCCATGGGTATTATCAGGCTATGTCCAAATAAAAATTGTTATGCCACCAGCATTTTATATTCCACACTTCATTATGGAGAAAAATCAACATCAGAGTTTTGCACAGATGTGATAGGTGTGGACGCAGCAATCGTGTATGTAAAGTACATATTATGTAAAACAGAAAAAGTGCAACCCTTATGTAGTTTTTGTCACTGTGTCAGCATGCGTTAACACATTAATACATAGCATAAATATTGAAGTGGGAACACACTTGATGTGTTTAACATCATGAGGCAGCAAAATTAGCTAATGAAATATTTATTTCAAAATGAACAAACAGCATACACAGCAAAATCATTTCTTTTAAAATATGAGAAAAAGAAGTGCTCTTACCAACCAAAGTTGTTAGCCATGCCTGGGTAGCACCCTCAGCCAGTAACGTCTTGTTGAACTGGCACTACTGCAAGACAAGGTAAGACAGAGAATGGCTCAGCTGCAATATAGTACAATTGTTTGCAGGATGAATCTCTCAGTGCGCTGAAACTATGTATCATTGTGAACATTCCTGACACACTAAAACTGTGTACCAGGTTGGGACTTCAGTGTGGACCAAGCCTTGATCTGCACCTGCATACCTCTTGTGAGCAAAAGCATCATGCAAAAAGATAAGGTTTGCATTCAAATTCTAGGCTGGTGTCTGGGAAGGTTCACATCAGTATCCAGTCTGCTGCAGACTGAATGGTTCATCCTGGACACAAATTATCCTTGTGCTGAATCAGATCTGTAGAGGATCACAAAAGTAATTTGTATTAACAATATTTAAATATCCATTTCATCATCAGCTGCATCAATTTAGGGAAGCCACAGAAATTTCCATTTGTCAGTGATTAGTTGTTCACTCTGGCACTGGATGGTGTGTGAGGGTAGCACTGAAGTACTGTTGGAGAGTCTGAGGATATTTTTGAGCAAACGCAGTACATTTATAAGATGTCACCTATATGTAAGAGATCAGGCACTGAACAAGAGAGCGATAATATTAAAGTATTTCACAATTTTGGACATGACAGTTACATTAGTATAAAGTGAGAGATACTAGAGTTAGTAGCAGTGCCTACTTTCAACAGATATTGTTGTTTTGGTCCATATCTGTGTTTGCAACTATAATGCACTAGTAAGGTAAGATTCTGCTTTTCAGTTCAGATTTAAAAGAGTTCACTCAGTGAAAGTTTCTTAGATTTCTGCACCTGAATACTTGCTGGCAAAAATGTTGCAACTCTCAAAATGTCAATTTTTCAGGAGCGAACAAAAACAAGAAAACAAGTGGAATGTTTGTGAATGATTTTGTTCTGTCATTGGTAATCAGTTTAAATGAGTTCACTAATTTGTAATGTACAATAATTTGGACAATGTGTGAATTTAAAATCAAGATATGAGAGATGATCATTGGACATTCATGCAAAAATGTGACTTTAATTGAAGTAGCACATTTTTGCAGGTTACAACATCTGTCCCACTAAAAGTTTTTAATACTTTTTTTTGTTTTATTCTAGATGAAAGTAATGAAACAGAACATATATTTGCAATTTGTATTATTCGTTGTTTGAGCTTCCCATTGATTAACAGAATTCACTGAACACTTGAAACATAGTTGCAAAAGAATATTTTGCAGTGATTAACCATCATATTGTCACTTCACTTTATCTTTAGGTTCTCATAAAAGGCTCGATATTTTTCTGGGATATATCTACACATGTTTATCAGATTAGCTTTCTTTTCTGCAGATACAGGGAGTGGGACTCCATACAGTCTGGGTAGGTTATTCAAGCTAATTATAATCATCTTGTGGTTCAGTTCTTCTTGTTGTCTCCATGCTTGCTAAGAAAATGGGATGAGAAGTTCCGCCTTATGCAAGACACCTTTTTTTCTTTTGTTTCACCCATAGATGTTTCAGCACTTTTGTGCTATCGTCAGTGGGTTCTATTTTTATTTTTAACTTACATGATGTTATTGTCCACTTGTTTTGGTAGCAGTTCTGCTACACAATATACAACTTGTCATAGTTTTGAAGTTGTGGTACGTTTTCCTGTGTTGTTGGCGAAGTAAATAGGCTTACTTCTTTGCCTTTGTTCGCGTGGCAATGCAGTTTTTCTGATTACTCAAAACGTAGGCGGAGTTTTCACTGCCATTACAACATGTAATGGCAGCAAAAACTCCGCCTATGTTTTGAGTAATCGGAAAAACTGCATTGCCATGCAAACACAGGCAAAGAAGTAAGCCTATTTACTTCGCCAACAACACAGGAAAACGTACCACAACTTCAAAACTATGACAAGTTGTATATTGTGTAGCAGAACAGCTACCAAAACAAGTGGACAATAACATCATGTAAGTTAAAAATAAAAATAGAACCCACTGACGATAGCACAAAAGTGCTGAAACATGTATGGGTGAAACAAAAAAAAAAGGTGTCTTGCATATGGCAGAACTTCTCATCCTACAAGCTAATTATCTCAAGTGTAACTGTAATGTCATTTTTACCTTCACAAATTTTGCTAAGTTTGCAGATTAGTGAGGTTGCGAGTAGGTGCGACTCTTGTAGCACTGAAGTACTGTTGGAGAGTCTGAGAATATTTTTGAACAAACACAATCTGTTTGTCTGCATTTTGGATCTTTGAAGATTTTCTTTTTAATAGCCGACACATCAATGAAATCATCTTGCTGCATGGAACAGACCAAAAACCAATTGTTTGGTCTTGCAGTTGCTATTACCTAGACCCATTAAAATGGCTCATCCACAAGGTAGCTCCTCTTGATTCTCCAACTTAATGCAAATTCTTGATCACAAGGTAAAAAGTTGTGCCCTGTGATTAGAAATTTTTGCTCCACAGATGTGAAGTACTTAAAGTTCACCAGATGTTGATGTAAAATAATAGCTTTCCAATTATTGTTCTGTTATATACATCAATCTGACCACATCACAAGTTCTTTCTCCACCCACTTTTAGTACTGAAAATTCAGAGACTGAGCGAGATGGTGCAGTGGTTAGCACACTGGACTCACATTTGGGAGGACAACAGTTCAAACCTGCATCCAGCCATCCTGATTTAAGTTTTCTGTGATTTCCCTAAACTGCTTGAGGCAAATTCAGGGATGGTTCCTTTGAAAGGGTACAGCCAATTTTCTTTCCCATCCTTCCCTAATCTGATGGGAAAGATGATCTCGCTATTTGGTCCTCTCCCCAAAATCAACCATCCAACCAAAATTCAGGAGGCAAGAGGTAATCCCTGCTGATCCCTGTCTGGCTACATTTTCAGATCATACACACATATCCACATCCTATTGTCACCAACATTATGTATTGCTTGAGCGCATGTTGACAGCTGACATTGATAGACAATTTTCTTTCTTTCTGTTTCACTTTCACTGTTAACCATCTGAAGGAACATTCTGACACAATACCCACATTAGTCCAAACATGGCACTCCAAAGCCTACATTATATTCTACCCTGAAAATATCTCTGTATACTCTTTCACTGCATTATTGTGTAGGATTCTCTTCTTTAAAGAGTTTGTAAAGTTTATTAATATTCAGATCGAAGCTCAGGCAGAGCTTTTCGTTCTTAAGTCTCAAGTAGAGGCTTTCTTGTTTTGGTAACTTCTCAATGTGGTTTGTTATCAAATCCTTCAGGCCATCCTGCAGTTTGTTCTGGCAATTCCTATGCCTACCCATTTTGTCTTCAAATGGCATGCCATGTTTTATCTACTCCTGAAGCATTTGCAGATATCTAGCAATGATTCTGTATACCATGCACAAAATTTTCTGACAGACCTGAGTTTGTTGTACATTTCTTCTCAAAAAGTACTTAAATGTGCAGTGTCTGCACAAAATGACCTCCTTAGTCTCTTTGAGCTTGATATCAGCTATTTCAATACATGGTGAAGCTAAATGTCTTGTTTGTGCATTATAGTTCTAAATTGTAGAATTCTTCAAATAGCATTTTGTTGTCCTTCAGACTTAGTGTCCTGCACTGGTATTTACATTTACAGGTAGCAATCTGTAAAAAGAGCGGGACATATAAGTAAAGTTAATATAATACAGGTGATAATAAAGGCTCTGATTATACTTTAAATATAATATAGGCAATTAATCATATGAATCTCCCATTAAACATACTGATTTTTTTAGATTGTCTTCACATTGTTTTTGCACCTGACTGTTCAGAAGTGATTTTCCCCCAACACAGGTTCTTTATTATGGGCCAAGTTTGATTGCCATAAATTCTGTTTGTGTTTCTTTACGTTCCTGATCCATTTATTGTTCTTAATTTTACATTTCCATTCTCTGTTTATGTTTTCACACATACTCCACATGACTTTCCTCCTCCATTGTTACATTTAGCCTTCCAAGCAACCTGCAGCAAATTTGCAACAAAAGAAAAAGAGCACTTAATGTACATATTTGCAAACATAACTTCCTATGTGCCTCACTGTTGCTGGATACAATAGCTATATGTGAAAACCCAGCATTCTAGGAAAGTGAGGGTTACAACATTGTTGCTGGCAGATATTCACTTTTCGTTTCCTTTGCATCTTATTTCCTGAATGGAATCACTAGTTGAAGAAGCTTAAGGTATCTCAATATAGTTAGTATTGCTTTGGCTTTTTTTCTTGGAGAGTACAGCTTTCAATTTTTGTACTATTTTCCTGTGTTGTAAAATATGTTACAGTCATCACTTTCCTCCTCATTATCATACATTACTCCCCTTCCTCCTCCTCCTCCTCCTCCTCCTCCTCCTCCTTCTCACCATCATCATCATAATCTAAATATTGTACTTGACTAAAATATTTTCTGTATTCAGCTGCGCCATGCACTTCAGAGGCAGAAGAGTCATTTTGATAATGTGAACATCGACTGGAATTTGTCACACGATGAGGGGTCAACAGATTTCTCAGATGATGAAACAATCATTGATGACAGGGTAAGCAAAATAATAGTTGTACATACATCATAAAATAAGAAATCAAAATAGTTTTTCACTTAAGTTTTGCTGACATAATCACAAACTTGCAACAGATTCATAATGTCAGTTTGACATTGCAGATGAAGTTCCTTGACAAAATGGAAGGTTCAGTGATTCTGAAGAATCAGTAGTTTTTGCAGATATACGAGCATTTTTATTAAGGGAGTTAGTGAAGCTGACCTACAAGAAAAAATAGCTTCAACAATGAATGAGATAGCTGAATGGCTCAAGGACAATTACTTAATTATAAATGACAAAAAAAAAACACTTGGATGAACTTTAGGCACATAAGTAAAAAAACAAAAAAACAAAAATAACATAATAGTAGAGATTGGGAAATGTCTGATAGAACAAACTTCTTTTACAAAATTTTTAGGTGTATGGCTGGACAATAACTTGAGATGGGAAAAACATGTTGAACTATTGAATAAAAAACTTAGTAAATACTTCTATATATTAAGAAAACTACAATTTTGAAACAGTACTATGTGCCTACTACTCTTACATACATAGTAATCTAAGATATGGTATTATATTTTTGGGTAATACAGGTTTCACAAAAAGTTGTTTTAAGCTCCAAAAGAGAGCTATTCGTATTCTGAAGGGTGTTGCCTACAGAGATCCATGTAGAGGACTCTTTAAGGAGTTTGAAAATTTTGACCCTCCCTAGTTTATTCATCTATGAATCAGTATGTTTCCTGAAGTCAAATCGAGAATTCTCTTCTCTAAACAGTCAAGTACACAACTATCAAACCAGAAACAGGCATGATTTCCATAGAAACATAAATTCAAAATCCCTGTACCAAAATAGTGTGATGTATCTACCCAAAATAATGTTTAATGCCTTACTGAAACAAACAAAAAGTATACAAAACTTACATATATTTAAAAAAGAATTGAAGAGGCTAGTATTAGGTCAAAGTTTCTATAATGTTGATGAATTTCTTTGGTGTCTAAACAGATAGTGCTCATCTTTTGATTTTTCTGCATAACCTTTATTTTTTCCAACTTGCATGTAAAAAGAAGACAAAATATGTAAAGTGTAACTAAAAAATGTTATTTCCCTTCTCTCTCTCTCTCTCTCTCTCTCTCTCTCTCTCTCTCTCTCTCTCTCTCTGTTCCTATATCATGTATATGATAAAATGGATGTAATAAATTGAATTGAAACTTCAGACACTGTCAGTTCAAAAATAGGTATTTGCTTATGCAGCTATTTCAGCATGTTATGTTATAAACATCAGATCAGATATGGTTAATGCAGGAGTAAGTCTAATAATGAGTGAGAAAATAGTAATGTAACTAAGCTATTTTGAACAGCATAATGAATGTATTGCAGTAGTGAAGATTGACATGACTCTAACACCTACTACAATAGTCCCCATTCATATGCCAATAGCTCCACAGATGATAAAGAGATGGAAAGAATGTATAATGTAACTAAAGAAATTATTAAGATAGTTATGGAGCATGAAAATTTAATTGTTATGGGTGACTGGAATACTACAGTAAACAAAGGAAGAGGAGGAAAAACAGCAGGAGAACATGGACTAGGAGAAAGGAATGAAAGGGGAAGCCATGTGGTAGAATTTTGCACAGAGCATAATTTAATCACTGAAAAAACATGGTGTAGGAAAAAGAGTCCTAGAGACAGAGAAAGGTTTCACATAGATTACAGAGGAAAGCATGGAGAACTTTGGAAAGGGAACTAAAATGCAGGGAAAAGAAATGAAGAGTTTGAGGTTGGCCACCAACATTTTAATTCTTTCAGACAGAGTAAAGGACTTCAAATGCTGTTGAATGGGGTGGCAGCATCAAAGAAGGATATAAGATGAACATTAGCAAAAGCCAAACAGAGGTCATGGAATGCAGCCAAATTAAATCAGGCGATACACGGGAATTAAATTGGGAAATGAGACACTAAAAGTAGTAGATGAGTTTTGCTATTTGGACAGTAAAATGACATGATGCCTGAAGTAAAAAGTGAATAAATATAGAACGGAAATGGTAAGAAAAGTCGTTCTAAGGAAGAGAAATTTGTTACCACCAAATATAAATTTAATAGTGAAACTGGGATCATAAGCAGTTCTGATGAGAAGAGAATGGAAGCTTTTGGAATATGATGCTACAGAAAAATGCTGAAGGATATGTGGGGTGATTGTGTAAAGAAAGATTAGGTACCAAATAAAATTGGGGAGAAAAGAAATTTGTGGCATAATTTGACTAAAGACGGATTGGTTGATAGGACACATTCTCAGATATCGAGGCAAGAGTATTGTGTAGAGGTGCATCAAACCAGACCTCAACAACAACACAAGACAACTATTTCAGAATCAGATTTCAAACTGCAAAAATATTTCCAGGGGCAAAAATGACGATCATTCCACTTGGGACCTGTGGAATGGTACATTAGCTTATTTGTTTTAGTTTAAATATTTGTCATGTATTGTTGTTTTTCTGACATGTTCCACATCCTGGAGGACCTCCTCACTACGGATCAATTGGAATGAAAGTAAATCTAATCTAATCTAATCTAATCAAAATGTAGACTCTGACCTTACTGATTATGAACAGCAGATTAAAACTGAAGAAATTGCTGAGAGGTAAGAAATTAAGGCAATGGGACCTGGATAAATTGAATGAACCAAAGTTAGTTTGGAGTTTCATAAATAGCTTTAGGCCACAATTGACTGAAACAGGAGAAATAAATGCAATAACAGACGAGTGGGTGGCAAAGAGAGATGAAAATAGTGACAGTAGTAGAAGATTAAATAAGCAAAAAAGACAAGGCCCAGTAGAAAACCTTGGATGACACAAGATATATTGAATTTAATTGAGGGAGGAGAAAATATAGAAATGAAGGAAATGAAAAGAGCAAAAGTGAATACAATGTCTAAATTATGGGACTGATAGAAAGGGCAAAGTGACAAAGCATGACAGGTTAGAGGACAAATTCAAGCCTGTAGTAGCATGCGTGGCTAGGGGAAAGATAGATGCTGCCTATAGGAGAATTGAAGGGGCTTTCAGAGAAAGAGAAACTACTGTATGACTATCACATGCTCAGACCGAAAGTCAGTAATAAGAAAAGAGAGGAAAGCTGAAAGGTGTAAAGGGATGTACGGAGAGGCTATACAAGAGAAACAGACATGTAAACAATAGTATAGAAAGGAAATAAGAAGTAATTGAAGATCAAACAGGAGATATGACACTGCAAGAAGACTTTGACAGAGCGATGAATGACCTAAGTCAAAATAAGGCCCTAGGAGCAGACAACATTCCCTCAGAATTATTGAGATCCTGATGTTCAAGATGTATGATACAGGTGAAATACCCTTATTCTTCAAGAAGACTGTAATAATTTTAATTTAAAAAAAAAGCCGATGCAGTCAGGTGTGAACATTTCCTGATTATCTGTTAATAAGTCATAGTTGCAAAATACTGACATGAATTATTTACAGAAGAATGTTAAAACTGGTAAAAACCAACCTCGAGGGAAAAAAGTTAGGGCTCCAGAGAAATGTGGGAAGACACAAGACAACACTGACCTGATGACTTCTCATATAAGAATACCTGAAAAGAACTGGTGTTTGTAGTATTTATAGAGTTTGAGAAAGACAGTTGTGACTGGAATACCCTTTTCAAAACAATGAAGGTGGCAAGTATAAGATACAGGGAGTAAAAGGATATTAACAATTTATAAAGAAACCAGACTGCAGTTAAATGAGAACACGCAGTGCTGAGAAAACTGGGCTAGGAAATCAGATACTAAAAGTAGTACTTGAGTTTTCCTAATTGGACAGTGGAATAACTGAGATGATGGCCAAAGTAGAGGGGATATAAAATGCAAACTGGCAATAACAAACATCAAATATAAATTTAAATGTAAGAAGTCTTTTTTGAATGCATTTGTTTGGTGTATAGCCTTATATAAAGGTGAAATGTGGACAGTAAACAGTTCAAGCGAGAAGAGAATGTGGTGTCACAGACGAATGCTGAAGATTAGATGTGTGTATTAAATACCATTGAGGAGATACTGAATGATTATGGGTTGATATGATATACCCTGAAGGATCAAGGAATCATCAATTTGGTAATAGAAGGAAGTGTGGAAGGCTTGAATACAGTGAGTTGGTTGATCTTAACATGAACACAATGTTCAGATCATCTGGCAAAAATTCCTTGCTGCAAAAAGAACTATACACTGCAGAAAAAATGCAATCACCCCACTCTTGAAAAAAGAAAAAGAAAAGATAATGTGAAACTTGTGTTTATTACAGAATATAAAATATTGAAACATCTTGCAGCAATGCACCCAGATGACATCTTTGGCAATCGCTGGTATTTCAACAGGCAAACACTTTGTCATTTTCAAGGCACAAAGGCAAGAAAATTTATTTTTTCTGTTTAACTTGACCAGGTCAGGGCCTCAGGGCCACCCCTTCCATCAGAAGAGGAATTACACACATTTACACATACTCATACAATAATATACATACACAAACAGGTGGCATTAGCAATGTAATAATAAGAAAAATAATATAGGACATTAAGAATAATGGCAATACTGATTAGCTTAGCACTTTTGAAGTGTGTCTGTTATTATCAGAAACATAAGGGATAGTGAGAGAGGAGAAGATTGCAAATGACAGTAACAATAGCTGTTAAGGAAAAAAAGGTTTTCAATAGATGACTGTGAGGTGGGAAGAGAACAATGGAAGGAAAGGTGTGTTGACAAGAGTGTGGTGCAGACAGCTCTATGGAAGAGATACTGTTGTGATGGAAGGGGAACCATTAGCTCTCTTTTGAAGTTTGAAAGTAATTTAATTTCTCTGATATATTGAGGAAGATCATTCTGAAATCAGGTTCCTGATACAGAAAATAATACTGATAAGATGGATTTGTTATGTAGTGGTATAGAAAAGATTTTATTTTGTTGAGAATGAATATTTCTGCTGTGCTGTTCAGACAATAGCATTAAGAGTTCAAAATAAATAAGAAGTAATGCAGTGACGGAGAAGATTATACAGCAACTACAGAGAATGACAGTCTCTATGCTTTTTTACATATAACCATGGTAATTGTTTGTAGGCAGAAGTGATACTGTCAAATTATCAAACGTCACAATTGTATTGCACTCAAGCAGTCTGTACCAACTCCAGCTGGTGAAAGTTCTCTTAGGAAAATCCTTGAAGAAAGTGATCACTATAATCAAGTATAGGTAATATTAGTGATTCTATGAGTTTCTTTTTAAGCTCAAGAGGAAATTCCTTTTTTTATATTTTGAAGTGAATAGGGTGATGCTGATACCCTCTTACAGATCTCAGTCGCGTGTTCAGTCCAGTATTAGTGACAGTTCAAAATTATCACCAAGTTATCTGCAGAAGCAAGGAAACATATTTCTCTGGTATTTATCGCTGAGTGTTGAAGGAATTCCCTGAATTGAGAGATAATAAGTCTTTGAAGAACTAATATTGCTTCCATTTTGGATGGGTTAAATTTCAAACATATGTTCTGTGCCCACTCTGATAAGGCAAGGCAGTCAGCATTTACATGCTGTGGATGGCTGTGCATGAGTTTTTTGATCTTTGGTGTAGCTGAAGGTGTTTGTGTATGTGATATTTACAGTGGGACAGAATAGTCAAAACGTGGTTAGCACATAATGAGAAAAGTAATGGACACAAAACTGATTCTTGTGGGATCCCTGATAATCATCCCTCCATTGTGACCTTTTGTACTGATCATTACATACTATTGATGGAATGTAATGTAGGAGTGGAACTGTTGTACAGCACTTGAAGGAAAGTTTTGACTTGTGAGTTTAGCAAGTTGAATGTCAAGGCTAGTGGTGTCAAAAGCTTTGACAAAATCCGAAAAGCATCTAGTAGTCACCTCTTGTTCCTCCTTAGCTTGTTTCAGTTCATCACTGAAAGAGCAGTTATAATGCTGCTATTTTTGCAGAAATGAGAACTATGTATTCTGAAGTCTTATATAATGCTGGTAGAATGTAAATAGACCTGTAGTCATTTCTCACAGGCTGACAAACTTGGTTTTGTAGATTTTTGTAGGAGAGATGATTATCAGATGTGGGGTGCCATTTATATGTCATTTGTATTGTGTCTCTGATACTTTTTTAAGGTTATCTGTATACCATAGTGCAAGTTTTCTCTTTACTCTCACAGTTTTTAAAGGAGTATGTTTATTGTATAAATTATTGAGTCTGAGGGGATATGGAATAGTTGTAGGTAAACAACTAGAATTCACTCAGATACAGATTTATTCACACTTAGCTTCTACACAGATACAAGTCCGGAGGCTAACTCCCGTTAGCGTCCAACATCCTGCCCAAAGCCCTCTCCTCAAAGATAGCACACTTACGCACAGAACAAATATCAATATTTATGGCGCTCTACGCCCCCCCCCCCCCCTCCCTCCTGTGCACAGTATGGAGTACGTCCCTGTGAATGGGGGGGGGGGGGGTGAGAAGTTAGGAAGGTAACACACAGTTC
The DNA here is from genome assembly GCF_023864345.2 of Schistocerca serialis cubense. NCBI lineage: Eukaryota > Metazoa > Arthropoda > Insecta > Orthoptera > Acrididae > Schistocerca > Schistocerca serialis. The sequence goes on along the minus strand of NC_064638.1, from coordinate 154,316,133 downwards.
TTCTGCATCAGGTGGTCAGGCGGAAATGGTCGACTGGTAGGAGACCAGGGGGTGAAACCCGGTACGTCGACGGTGAAGTCAGCAAGCGATGCTGGTGGCCGAAGATGACGTCCCGTCCTGGAGTGGAGGTGTAGCACTTCGTCAGCCGGGAGGCAGAGAATCACCTTGCCAGAAGGCCTAACAAAGGCACGCAAATTGCCACACGCAGCACATCTGCTCAATTTAAAGCGGCGCACCACACGAGATTCTGCACTTCCTCCCTCAATATTGTCACACACGAGTACCACACACACTGTATCGCCACCTATGACAACAGATAATTTATGTATGTCGTCAGGGTGCACATGTGTTGTGAATTCTTGGATGGCACCTGTACGAGCAATGGTAGGGAGGCAGGGAGGTGTGGGAAAGCCATGGCAGGGGGAAGCATCTGCTAAGAGGGGGTGGCAGGTGCACTGGACTGCGCAGGAGACAACCTCGGGCGATCAGCTGACAGACGATGGAGCGTGACTGAAGGCAACAAGGAGCCAGCGTGGATTGAACGGCATGACAAAGAGCTGTCACACGAAGATGGTAACACAATGGTAGAATCCGAGTGGTTGGCAGTTCGACTGTGAGGGCTGTGAGGAGTGAAGCCCCGAAAAGATTGGCCACTCGAATTAGATGAACGCGGAGAAGGAGCAGTGCTCGGCAGAGAAGCACGCTGTGGAGAATCAATACCCGAATGCATGGTGTGGGAAGATGGATGGCCGCTAGAAGCAGGAGTGGGAGAAATAGGGGCAGAATCAGGGAGGTTCACCTGAGGCTCAATGAAAGCTGGTCTCACTCGGTTGAGTGAGACCGTGATTACAGAGTCTTTTATGAGGAGATCCATGTTATTCTCAGAGCGTTTGACGACCTTGTAAGGACCTGTGTAGGGCAACTGAAGTGGGGCTTTGACTGAGTCGTCTCTGAGAAACACGTACTAACAAGAGTCTAGCGTGCGCGGTACGTACACGTTCGGAGGTGTATGAGCAGCCGGAGGTGGCGGCTGAATTTTGTTGCAGTGCAAGTGCACCCGCTCGAGAAGTGAAGGGAGTTCAGAGGGCCATGGAAGTGGGGTCGGAGTGACTAATTCTCCAGGCAAAACCAGAGGTTGGCCATACACAAACTCGGCTATGGAACCCTTGAGGTCTTCCTTGAAAGTCGCACGAAGGCCAAGAAGCACGAAGGGCAGTGCCTCTGTCCATAGTGATTCATGGCAACGCAGGGCAGACTTTAAGGTGCGATGCCATTGCTCGACAAGCCCATTGCTTTGGGGGTGGTATGCAGAAGTATGAATTTTGATGATACCACACATTTTATATAAGTCAGAGAAAGCTGAAGACTCGAATTGTCGCCCCTGGTCAGTGGTGAGGTAAACAGGTGAGCCAAATCTAGAGATCCACGAATCTAAGAATGCTCGACTCACTGTCTCAGAGGTAATGTTCGGAATATGCACAGCCTCAGCCCACAGAGTCATCCTGTCAATAGCTGTAAACAAGTAACGGAAACCCTCGGAGGGGGGCAAAGGGCCTACGAGGTCGACATGAACATGGTGAAACCGGCCTGGTGGTTGGGCAAAACAGCCAAGGGGTGGAGAAGCGTGCCTGGAAACTTTGTTCTGTTGACACACCATGCATGCCCTTGCCCAAGACTGACAGTCACGGCGCATGTCTCTCCAGACAAACCGTTCAGCTACCAGACGGGTGGAGGCTTTGACACCGGGGTGTGCTAATGTGTGTAGTTTGTCAAAGACCTGGCATTGAAGGGGCTTAGGAATGAATGGCCGCAATGTACCAGTCGATTCATCACACCATACTAAGTCAGATATGCCAGGGAAAGTAGAGCGTACCGGTTGGAGAGAGGAGCTGTGGTCTGAAATTAACTGCATGGTATCGGGGTCTGCCGATTGCATCCGAGGTAGGTCCATTAAGTCAATTAAGGTTGTGACAGCACCAACACGCGAGAGAAAATCAGCGACCACATTGTCCGCTCCTCGGATGTAGCGAATGTCATTTGTAAATTGCAAGATGTAATCGATGTGACGAAAGCGTCGTGGGGGCGGATCAGCCGCAGGATTTTTTATGGCAGGAACCAACGGCTTGTGATCAGTGAGCACATAGAAATCTCGTCCCTCAACATCAGTTCTGAAGTGTCTTATGGCCTTGTAAACTGCAAGTAATTCTCTGTTGAATGCTGAGTATTTCTTCTGCGCGTTGTTTAGCTTTTTTGAGAAAAACTGCAGGGGGGTCGTAACATCGTTGTATATCTGACTCAGTACTGTGCCGATAGCATTGTCACTAGCGTCAGTAGTGATAAACATTGTGGCGTCCGCCCGTGGGTGAGCAATAGTGACAGCGGAGGCCAACAGCTGTTTGAGTTCATTAAATGCCTTGTCCATGTCTGGTGTCCATGGTACCTGGCGGGTGCCAGAAGTTTGTGGGCCAGCGAGAGCGTCTGTGAGAGCAGCCTGCACCGCAGAAGCAGCTGGCAAATGTTTCCGGTAATAATTAACTATTCCGATGAACCTGCGTAATTCCCTATAGGTCTGAGGGCATAGCATCTCGAGAACAGGCTTGATCTTGTCCTGTGGTGGTGTCAGACCGTCCGATGACACAACATAACTTAGGAATGTGACAGATGACTGGTGCAATTGAGTCTTTTTATTGTTCAGTTCAATACCAGCAGCTGCTAAAATATCTGTCACGACTTGAACACGCTCCTCACTCTGTTCCAAAGTAGAAGCAAAAACCAATATGTCGTCCATGTATACGAAACAAAAGTCTAGATGGGATAAAGTTTGATTGATGAAACGCTGCCACGTTTGGGGGGGCGTTTTTCAACCCAAATGGCATAAATTTGTATTGGAACAGCTCGAAGGGAGTGGTTATGACAGTCTTTTCAATATCCTCCGGAGCCATAGGAATCTGATGAAATGCGTGCTTACAGTCCAAAACAGAGAAGTACTTTGCACCTGCGAGCGCATGATTGAAGTCTGCAATGTGTGGGACCGGATATTTATCAATGATGGTGCGGGCATTTAAACGCCTATAGTCTCTGACCATACGCCAAGTACCATCTTTCTTTTGGTCAAACAGGATAGGACTAGCCCAGCAACCGGAAGAAGGTTCAATTATTCCCTTTTGTAACAGATCGTCCAATTGTTCTTTTGCTATTTTCATAAATTCTGGCTTGAGGCGGCGTGGGCGTTGCGATATGGGCAGCCCATCGGTTAGACGTAACCGATGAACTGTGCCATTAGTGACTACTGCAATACATGGCGCGGCACGACAGTCAGATGTCCGTGAAGCGGAGCAGGCAGTAGCGGATGGGCCAAGCTGTGGCGCTGAGGGCACGGAAGTACAGGTGTGCCACCCACTCGTAGGCTGCGTAAAGGCCGCACACGTGTTAACGTGGGCGAGGTTGGTACACTGGTTCTTGGTAGCGGGCCGTGCCGCTACGAGCGCTGTAGGCACGAGTGGGCGTGGCCGAACAACAGATGGCTGTAGTTCATTGCCACGAGCTTGGCAAGTTAATTGTCCATTCAGAACGCAAGGAGCTTGAGCACTTGGGCATACCCTATCATTACAAAAGGGGGTGTTGACACAGTTTACAGAGTTCACAACATTGTCGTTAACATGCGCGGGCACGGGAACACCAGATTGGCATGGACTGACCTTGTCTGTAGCCGACAAGTCGTCTGCTTGTAGTGCCGCGAGGCGTTGTTGTGTGGAGACCAACTCGTGGTGTATGTCGCGGAGATGCAGCAGCATTTCCGTACGTTCCATCCGCAACTTCAAAGACTTGGCGCACTCCACTAGCCACTTGTTTGTCCAAGATTGCAGCTCCGAGGATAGGTTTACACACTTCTTAGCACAGCACACGTTTGGTGTTAGCTGAACTGTCACTCAGCGAAGCGAAAGGAATATGTTTGTTAAGGGGGGGGGGGGGGGTAAAACACAGTATTTTGCACAAAATCTAGTGACAACTGATAGTGCTTGAGGAAATCAATTCCGAGAATAGGTTCTTCAATTGTTGACACTAGAAACGTCCACTCCAGCTTGCACTCGGGCGAAAGTTTCACTGTATACAAAGTGGAACCCGAACACTGTAGGGTAGACAAGTTCACTGCACGAAGTACTGTTTTGTGTGGTTGCACTTTATTGGTTGCTAGGCGAACCGGCAGCAAAGAGACGTCTGCGCCAGTGTCTACCAGAAAACATACACCTGATTGTAAATCGCGAACATAGACTCGACCACACTTACTGTTATTGTCCGAAACGGAGTGCAACGTAGGATGGTGCCCGTTGTTTACATCGCAGGAGGTGGCACCATAGCCTACCTGCGGTTGGAGTTTGGGTAAGAACATGGTGACTGGCATTTGTGAGCTTGCTCCCCAAATCTCGCGTGGAAGAAACAGTAAGGTTGGGCGGGCCTGTGCTCCTGTGGGTAGTTGCTAGGTGACGGAGTATGTGCCCCAGAGTTTTCCACAGAGGCCGATGCACTGTCGTTGCAGGGAGTTGAAGGTGCAGGCAGGGCAGCTAGTTTAACAAACTTGTTATTAGCAGCACCAGACCAGGGCGTGGCGTCAGAAAGCGTCTTAATGCGGTCACGTCCAGAATGCAGTGCACGGAGCTCACGTTGCTGGCAGAGTATGCTCTGTCAGCGGCGCGTAAACGTTCATTTACTGGCCTATCTTCATACGCAGAGATTGCAGTCTGGACAGGCAAAGGCAGCTTTTCAGTCCAGATTTCTGCGAGTGTGTCATCAGGCATAACTTGCTCATCGACGAGAAGACGGATGCACCGCCACAGCTGGGACGGAGACCTGTCGCCGAGACACTCTCCGTAGATGAGCTGTCGCACATTTTCTCTCCTGGTTTTAGAGATGCGCTCCAGTATTGTCTGTTTCGCCACAGCATACTTCTCTGCTAGGGGGGGTGCTTTGACCAGATCGTAAATTAAATCGACGCGGTCGTGAAGATGGTTCATGAGGCAGGCGAAGCGTGCGTCGTCGTCCAAAGCACAGACATTGAATGTTTGCTCAACCAGGTTAAACCAGAACTCCGGCTGAGCAGGTTTGAAGTCCGGTAATTTCGGCAGATTCGGCACTGCAGAGGTGCGCCTATTACTTCGGACGGAAGTAGAGCATGCAGAAGATTGCGAGTCCGAATTATTGGCGTCCCGTAATGCGGGAATCGCGAAATTCACTTGACGCCGGGGGGGGGGCAGCTGAGAAGCGACAGACGCTCGAACGGTGTGGGGATCGTAGTCAAAATGTGCATTCTCATTGACGTGGTAGCTCGGAGAGAAGCCACAAGTGCTTAAGTACGCAGGTGAATGTCCGTTATGCACACGGTATTCACTCGACCGTGAGTGGTGGGGCTGGTTGTAGATGTCAGAGTAATTACTGTCCAGCACAGAATTGTTGACTTGATTAGAAGCAACACAAGGATCCCACACACGTCCACTAGGATGCACACTCGGTGTGATATTTTCTGTTTGGCGGCCATTGAACACCTGTTGACTAGCCAGCGCGGAAGGATACACACGTGGCGGGTACTGATTCGAGTTTGAATTTACTACTGGATTTTCCAAGGTAGCAAAACCTCGCTTGACGCCACGAACTGTATTGAATTGTGTGTTCGACACAGGAGTAGGAATCTTCCGACCAACACTCTGTGGAGAACACATGGGAAGGTCCAGGCTAACAAAGCCAGAGTCCACGACCGTTGGCGGTTGGAAGAAAGTGGCGGCACTCGATGAATTCCACTGCATGTTCTGGCTGAAGGATTCCGAAGATTCTTGCGGCATGTCCACTACGACGGCTGGAGTGCTGGAGAGATGTTGCTGGAATCCGGGCGGCAGTGAATGCTGAAAGGCCATTGTCTGGAGCTGAACAAAGGCCCTCGCGATCGCGGAGAAACCCGACGCGGTAGGCGCGTAAATAACCTTCGGGCGGTAACTCAGACGCGTATTACACAAAAACGGGGTCACCAGTGAGAGGATATGGAATAGTTGTGGGTAAACAACTAGAATTCACTCAGATACAGATTTATTCACACTTAGCTTCTACACAGATACAAGTCCGGAGGCTAACTCCCGTTAGCGTCCAACATCCTGCCCAAAGCCCTCTCTTCAAAGATAGCACACTTACGCACAGAACAAATATCGATATTTATGGCGCTCTACGCCACAAGTCTGTCAGTGAAATTAGATATTTCATAATTTATATTGAAGTTATTTCCTGTCATTGCCTGCCAAGAAATATCATAGATATCAACTGTAAGCTGAGATGTATTCATGTGCTTAAAATCCCTAAAAGTTGTCAATTGTAGTTGGTTCTTTGGACATTTTTTGAAATAAGTCATGAGTGTTTCACTCATGGGAGACTTGCCAGATGCAAAGATCTGGGTGCTCTGTGTGGACATTTGCTTGCAGATGCTGATAAACATGTGCATATATGCTGTATGGTGAGTTGGCCCAAATGGAAACAGTGTAAGGTTTGAGCAGGAAAGCACACACCTGATTTTTGAAATGAACATACTGCTGTATAGAAAATGTATGTCTGTATCTCCAGCTACAAGTACATGGTCATACAGAGATTCAAGCCCTGAGAGCATGGATTCAAAGCTAGGCAGCTGCCAAATTTGGGTGGCTTTTATAAGACAGATAAAACATTTTTGTTGGTAGGTATAATTTCAATAAAAATGTATTTAGTCTGTTTGTCCTAATTTTTGGACATGAGTGGCACTCCATCCCCTTGTCTTTTGAAGGAGCATAGCTGTCAAGGCTTACAGAGTTCGATGAGCTACTCTGCTTCAGCTATGTCTCCATCAGGAGTACAACATGAAAGCTGAGATAGTGAAATATTCAGTGAAACTGTGCAAGTGGTCTGTTAAAGACTGCTCTTTTCTGTATGCGAGTTGTAACATAGAATCATCTTAGTTGCTTCCACAATAAGCTGGCCAGTAAGAAGAAAAGTTGCCTTGGAAACAGGCAAGGCTCGATGCATTGCGGAATGTGAAGGGTATGGCAAGGGAGTGTGCTCAATGCACAATGAGTCAGATAGTGGTCCAAAGAAATAGGTAACTGGTAAGAGGTATTCAAGGTCGGGTATGCTGGCCATAACACAGAGCATGATAGTCAAGGGAATGTGAGTTAAGCAGAGAGAAAGATCCTTCAATTTAATGGATAAAGCAAGATTACAGAGTAATTAGTGAATAAAAATGTAATGCAGTGCTAATAGTAATTATACTGAACAGGAACAAAAAATAATAATGTAAAAGGAAACGTTGAGAACAATAGATAAACATTGTATTCAAGAATATGTTACTAATTAATAAAATCATAGTTTAACAGTAAATTGATAATCAGGATCAAAGTACTATGAGAATAATGAGGAAAATACTGAAATTCAGAGTATATGAGGACTGAAAGTATGAAAAATGATTCTGTAAATTAATAATTAGTAGTAATTATCAACATAAAGTGCTCTAAGGAGGAATACTAGATGAAATGTGTATTAACAAAGAGAAAATCATTTTGGGCTCACACAGTTTATGCCTTTAAGTTTTGTGTTGGCACTCAGTTTTCTATAGCTGATTTGATTATTCTGCCTTCGATGATCCACACATTCTGTAAGCTAAACTGGGAAATCACACTGTTCAATATTTTCATCCTGTCGGATGCAAGGTCCTCTTGTATTGTGACTCCTGACATCATTAGTTTCTTCTTTGCCCTGAAGACTTATGATCATTCCCAGTAGGACATGAATTTTATTATGATAAGTCCTAGTTTTGTGGGATCTGCCATCTGAGCCTGAAACCTGTATGCCTGCTTTTCACGAGCAGTACTGATAACCACTTCATCTGTATTTTCACAAGATTCTTATGATATTCCAAACACTTTAAGATTATTACAAATAGGTATTGTTCAATTGCATGTTGGTCTTTCAGTGATCTGTTTTGAAATATATGCACTTTCTCATCAGCTTTTGCAACAGACTTCTTTAGGATACTGATCTCATTCACACTGATTTCTGTGGTGCACTAGATTTTCTCAAGAACTGTTGTGGAGGTGGCATCAGTGATGGTTAGCATGACAAGGCATAAATACAATGAGAGGGGGCTATGCAATGAGACAGTGATGCAGCGCAGCTGTCACCAGTGTGCAGACAAGCCCGTCGAAATGTGTTGGCATGGGGAAGCGGCATGGCAGTTTTTTCCAGGATCGGCTAGGCTCCTTCGCCACGGATGGAGAAATCATTGCATGGTTTTCATTATCTTACTGTTATTTTAATGCTACACAGGCAGGAGGGTAAAAGATGGAAGTGTAGCACTGCATTAGAAGCACTCAACATGAGATTTACAGAGGTTGAAAACAGAGGCACTGTCGTGGAACACCTTTAAACATTGAGTAAACTAGTGAGTTGTGTGCTGTGCAACTCTCTTGCTAGCCACCATCTTGATCTTCATAAAGCCTTGGTAGGCAGGGCTGTGCTGAGCAAGACATATGAAGAAAGAGACACACACACACACACACACACACACACACACACACACACTCTCTCTCTCTCTCTCTCTCTCTCTGTCTGTCTCTGTCTCCAGGGAGAGAGCAGGATTCCAAGCAGAATTTAAGCAAAAACTTCCATCTCTATTTATAAGGTTACTTACTAATATAACCTCCACTCCTTCCTTAGTAGCATTATCCCAGTAGCTGGAAGTGCATGTCAGAATCTGCGTGTTGTGAGTGGCAGTGCAAATATGAACAGCTTTTTAGTGCATCTGAATTCAATCCACCCAAATATTCACTTCACTATGGTGTTGGGAAAGGATAACTGTTTTCCCTTCCTTGAAGTACTGGTCAGGAGGAAGATCGAAGGTACTTTGGGATGTACCATTTATAGGAAACTAACTCACATTGATTTGTATCTTTAGGCTGACAATTGTTGCTGTCCATCTCAGCATGTAATGGTACTTCATACCCTGTTCCACGAGACCAGTGTCGCCCAAGACACTGAGAGTTTGTCAGCTGAGCTATCCCACCTTGAAGAGTCACGTTTTGCCACAATGGTTGTGGTAAAAGACAAATCGGATATGCAATGTGCTGTTGGCCAATGGTGAATCGAGCGAGTGATGAAATAGCAAGATGGCGTCTAAGTCTACAGACCTTCTGCCCCCATGCAGGTAGCATTTCCAACAGGGTTGGTCATATTCTTTGAAAATATAGAGTTACAGTCACAGTTTGCGTAAGGTGATGTCAACTGTATCCCTTGCAGTTGTGGCATGTCCCCTATTGGTCATGCCATGTCTACTGTATCCCTTGCAGTTGTGGCATGTCACCTATTGGTCATGCCATGTCTACTGTATCCCTTGCAGTTGTGGCATGTCATGTATTGGACAGGCCATCAGGATCGTGGAGGACCGGTGTGTTGAGCTTACAACAGCAAGGCAAATCTGCTATTTCAGAACATTGCCTTGATACTGGTCTCTATGGAGTATAACAAATAGAGATTCTGGAGTGCACAACCAACTATTGTGATAATTTTATTAAAGAACAAATGGAGATTAAATTAGCAAGTGACTTCATAAATAGAGATGGAAGTTTTTGCTGCAATTCAGCTTGGAATCCTACCCTCTCCCTTGTCAAACAACAGAAGGGCAGAGCAAATACTACTTGCCCACTCATTGGTAATTAATATCCACTATTGATAACTTCTGACATTGGTCATCTTTGATTGTGTGGTAGCAGTTTTTACAGTGTCTTACATATTTATGCGTATGCCATATTTTGTTTCTTAGTAGGCATATCCCGACCTACTGAGGGTTTCATTTTCCTTGCACAGCCCTATCTCATTGCATTAATGCCCTGAAACTAATAAGTGTTTTCACCAGTGAAAATATCAGCAGTTGCAGAAAATGTCACCAGCTGTATTCCCATAAGTTGTTCGAACAAGAAAAGATAAGGTGTACAGGAGTTGTAGGGCAGGAAGTTTTCCACATTGTGTATCAGGAGAGGCACCCATCTGATATTTAAAATTTTGGAGCACTTCTTATAATGACTTGATGATAGTAAGAGAAGAGGCCTGAACTTGGTTACAAAATGGAAATTACAAATAAATAAAGATCCTAAGGAGACAGGTGAGGGAAGGTAATACAGGGAGATTTATAATGATAATCGTAATATTATTAAGGCCTAGATTTCCATGCAAATGCATATTGCAAGCATGTTTGTATGGTTTAGTCTTTTGGAGAGTGAATTCATATTTCTAAGATTTCATTGATATAGCTCCATGAATTTAAACATTTATAACGCATTTTACACCATTTTTTGACCTCAGTGCGTATATTGTAATAATTCAATATAATGGAAGGAAACATTCCACGTGGGAAAAATTTATATATAAAAACAAAGATGAGGTGACTTACCGAACAAAAGCGCTGGCAGGTCGATAGACACACAAACAAACACAAACATACACACAAAATTCAAGCTTTCGCAACAAACTGTTGCCTCATCAGAACAGAGGGAAGGAGAGGGGAAGACGAAAGGAAGTGGGTTTTAAGGGAGAGGGTAAGGAGTCATTCCAATCCCGGGAGTGGAAAGACTTACCTTAGGGGGAAAAAAGGACAGGTATACACTCGTACACACGCACATATCCATCCACACATACAGACACAAGCAGACATATTTAAAGACAAAGAGTTTGGGCAGAGATGTCAGTCGAGGCAGAAGTGTAGAGGCAAAGAAGTTGTTGAACGACAGGTGAGGTATGAGTGGCGGCAACTTGAAATTAGCGGAGATTGAGGCCTGGCGGATGACGAGAAGAGAGGATATACTGAAGGGCAAGTTCCCATCTCCGGAGTTCGGATAGGTTGGTGTTGGTGGGAAGTATCCAGATAACCCGGACGGTGTAACACTGTGCCAAGATGTGCTGGCTGTGCACCAAGGCATGTTTAGCCACAGGGTGATCCTCATTACCAACAAACACTGTCTGCCTGTGTCCATTCATGCGAATGGACAGTTTGTTGCTGGTCATTCCCACATAGAATGCATCACAGTGTAGGCAGGTCAGTTGGTAAATCACGTGGGTGCTTTCACACGTGGCTCTGCCTCTGATCGTGTACACCTTCCGGGTTACAGGACTGGAGTAGGTGGTGGTGGGAGGGTGCATGGGACAGGTTTTGCATCGGGGGCGGTTACAAGGATAGGAGCCAGAGGGTAGGGAAGGTGGTTTGGGGATTTCATAGGGATGAACTAACAGGTTACGAAGGTTAGGTGGATGGCGGAAAGACACTCTTGGCGGAGTGGGGAGGATTTCATGAAGGATGGATCTCATTTCAGGGCAGGATTTGAGGAAGTCGTATCCCTGCTGGAGAGCCACATTCAGAGTCTGGTCCAGTCCCGGAAAGTATCCTGTCACAAGTGGGGCACTTTTGTGGTTCTTCTGTGGGGGATTCTGGGTTTGAGGGGACGAGGAAGTGGCTCTGGTTATTTGCTTCTGTACCAGGTCGGGAGGGTAGTTGCGGGATGCGAAAGCTGTTTTCAGGTTGTTGGTGTAATGATTCAGGGATTCCGGACTGGAGCAGATTCGTTTGCCACGAAGACCTAGGCTGTAGGGAAGGGACCGTTTGATGTGGAATGGGTGGCAGCTGTCATAATGGAGGTACTGTTGCTTGTTGGTGGGTTTGATGTGGACGGACGTGTGAAGTTGGCCATTGGACAGGTGGAGGTCAACGTCAAGGAAAGTGGCTTGACCTCCACCTGTCCAATGGCCAACTTCACACGTCCGTCCACATCAAACCCACCAACAAGCAACAGTACCTCCATTATGACAGCTGCCACCCATTCCACATCAAACGGTCCCTTCCCTACAGCCTAGGTCTTCGTGGCAAACGAATCTGCTCCAGTCCGGAATCCCTGAATCATTACACCAACAACCTGAAAACAGCTTTCGCATCCCGCAACTACCCTCCCGACCTGGTACAGAAGCAAATAACCAGAGCCACTTCCTCGTCCCCTCAAACCCAGAATCCCCCACAGAAGAACCACAAAAGTGCCCCACTTGTGACAGGATACTTTCCGGGACTGGACCAGACTCTGAATGTGGCTCTCCAGCAGGGATACGACTTCCTCAAATCCTGCCCTGAAATGAGATCCATCCTTCATGAAATCCTCCCCACTCCGCCAAGAGTGTCTTTCCGCCGTCCACCTAACCTTCGTAACCTGTTAGTTCATCCCTATGAAATCCCCAAACCACCTTCCCTACCCTCTGGCTCCTATCCTTGTAACCGCCCCCGATGCAAAACCTGTCCCATGCACCCTCCCACCACCACCTACTCCAGTCCTGTAACCCGGAAGGTGTACACGATCAGAGGCAGAGCCACGTGTGAAAGCACCCACGTGATTTACCAACTGACCTGCCTACACTGTGATGCATTCTATGTGGGAATGACCAGCAACAAACTGTCCATTCGCATGAATGGACACAGGCAGACAGTGTTTGTTGGTAATGAGGATCACCCTGTGGCTAAACATGCCTTGGTGCACAGCCAGCACATCTTGGCACAGTGTTACACCGTCCGGGTTATCTGGATACTTCCCACCAACACCAAACTATCCGAACTCTGGAGATGGGAACTTGCCCTTCAGTATATCCTCTCTTCTCGTCATCCGCCAGGCCTCAATCTCCGCTAATTTCAAGTTGCCGCCACTCATACCTCACCTGTCGTTCAACAACTTCTTTGCCTCTACACTTCTGCCTCGACTGACATCTCTGCCCAAACTCTTTGTCTTTAAATATGTCTGCTTGTGTCTGTATGTGTGGATGGATATGTGCGTGTGTACGAGTGTATACCTGTCCTTTTTTCCCCCTAAGGTAAGTCTTTCTGCTCCCGGGATTGGAATGACTCCTTACCCTCTCCCTTAAAACCCACTTCCTTTCGTCTTCCCCTCTCCTTCCCTCTGTCCTGATGAGGCAACAGTTTGTTGCGAAAGCTTGAATTTTGTGTGTATGTTTGTGTTTGTTTGTGTGTCTATCGACCTGCCAGTGCTTTTGTTCGGTATGTCACCTCATCTTTGTTTTTATATATATATTGTAATAATTCACATGATACCACCTTTAGTGAAGTTTTTTATGTGAACTGTGCCAGAAGAATAGAACGTGCCTCATTTTGCAAATTTTGTAAATTTCGTAGTGAGCTCAAGTGCCCTAGTTCAGCATATTAGAAGTCAATATACTTTGTACCAATGAATCTCAATAAGAAACAGGTCCTATTGTTGTTAAGCGATGCTGCCCCACATACGCTGAAGGCCGGAAAAGCAATTAAAATATTTTACTATATCCTATCGCGTGTTATTTGTTCAACATGTGTGTTACATTTTGTAGCTGAAAGAGTACTACTGAAACTTTATAATGTGAGTAAGCTGATATTCTCCACAGACAAGGTAAATAGGTGCACAAAATACAAAGAATTGATCATTCTGACATTATTAATTAAGTCATATGCTGACTTGTTTCCTGTTGAAGGTATTCTTGGAAGTATTTGTCCATGTTCCTGCATTTAAAGATTTACTGGCACATTTAGCTTAGCCACTACAACCTGTGTTGATCAGATGAGGTACCTGGAAAATTCTGTGATCCTTGACAGTGATAATTTTGACGATGTCACATCAGTAAGAGACCATAAATTACCACAAATTAATTGAAGTTACCATCTGTTTGCTTCAGTCTATTGAAAAGTCGTGGGTTATTGCCCCTTAATTTTTTTTCCTCTGGCTTTGAGTCATACACACTTTTGATGCCATTAGAGCAGCTTGCATTAAAGATACAGAAGTGGAATTCAAGAAAACAGATTTAACCAAGACCTGATTTGCATCATATCAAATTTTGTGCATATGTCTGTAGCAGTAACAAAGCTGGAAGCCACAGGGAACTGAAGAAATCTCTATCAATTACTGAAGAAATTGGAAAACAGAGAAGTAGATGTTGCAGTAAAAGATAAAATGAACAATATTATTGGATCAGATCCTGATTTTGAGTATATGAAGTTGACAAAAAATATTTTGTGGCAAAAATGCAAAATGATTTCAGCTTTATCTGACTTAGTAAGAAATTGTTGCACATGTCTCTTCTTGTGACATAGAAAGGTCATTTTCTATGTACAGAAATGTTCTGTCAGATAAACACATGAGCCAAAGTGAAGACAATTTGGAGAAATTGTTTGCTGCGTACTGTTTTTGAAGAAAAATAGGAATAAATATAGAATTGAATTTCATATCATAAATTTTTTTTCTGTTTCAATGATGAATAATGGAGGATAACATAGCAGTTGGTGAACTGTCATGTAGGCTTCAGTGCCTGATTGTGGGGTTTCCTTTTTTCCTTTATATTTTTTTTTCTTTTGATGCCTCATTAGACATGTTTAATGACATGATACTGCATGAATGCACGCATGTTTTACAATTTGGTAGTGCATGAGAAACCCCAGCTCTAATTATTATTATTATTATTATTATTATTATTATTATTATTATTGATTATGTAGTGACAACTGAAATTTTGTGCTAGACCAGCATTCAAAATTGAATTTCCTGCTAGTCATGACCAATTGCCTTAACTGTTAGCCCATCTGAGCATGCCCACGGACCTTATTCTGAAATCTTGAAGTTTTACTGTTACCTTATGGTATATTAAACTGCTGCTGCATTCAATTTCTGTGATCTGGTAATGCATTTTTCTGTAGTTTCATTTTTTACCAGGTTTGTAGAAATGGAAATTTATGGTGAATGAACATGGAAGTTATTTTCTAGAAATTGTAGAATTCAGATTTTGTGAGATAGTAACCAAAAGGCAACAACACATTAAGATATAAACTTTCATCTTTGCAGCTAATACCCTTGTTAAGTCTATACACAGTGGTATTCAGAAAACAGCTACACTGTCAATTTTAATGATATGCATAGGTTTATTTTTTTCCCAACGGCTTTTTTGTTTTTAATGTTTGAATTTTGTTCCCGCTGTATTGGCAGAATTACATATTTTTTTCTCTGTGTTATCAGTATTAGTGCATGTTGTAATAAGGAGCATAAGTGCCACAGTAATCATTACCTTCCTCATAAACTGCTAGAAATTGCACTAAATGTTTTGAAGGTGGAGTTAATACTAGTGAACTCAACCAAAACAAACAAACACACACACACACACACACACACACACACACACACACACACACACACACACCACTATACCCTGGGTCTCAGGATTGAGATGATGTTCTATTTCCACAGAAAAGTCTAGATATATAAGTATAGCTTTACGGTGATGTACTGCCTGAGATAATCACATATTGTTTTGTCGTCCTCAGAATGGCTCAATAACTCCGGAGAAGAAGACACGGTCAAGGCCACCCAGCTATGCTGGAGGTGAGTCCCCCGTGAACCTGCGCTCTCGCTCCTCTACCTCTGACAGTATCAAGTCCGGCTCTGGCTCCAGCCCCAACAGCAACTACCGGCCGGTGCCACCCCCTCCCCCACCTCAGAATCGTAAACCTTGCATTGGTATGTATAATTGAACTCCCATCATAAAAGACAACTGGTTTTCCCGACAGTGTGTGTGATTAGTTATTATGACAGATCTCGGCCAACGTGCAGGCCTATTTGTTATTAACAGGTAAATATTGATGCAAAGGTATGGAATATCATTTGTGTGCCAGGGAGTAAGGGACAAACATTTGGTTCAGTTGCTGCTTTCACCAAGGAAGTGCTGCATATTTAATGATACACTGATGGATGTAGAAACTGCTACTGTCAGTGCACTTGGGTTTATATCTATGTTTAATCTTCATTCAGTCACTGAGATAGAGGAAAAAACAGATTAACAAGATAGAAAGTAAATTCAACCATTGGCTTTTGGATTTAATGTAACTTCCAGTAATAATACAATAACTGTATTTTGACCAGTATATCACATGTCTCCAAAGACTGCACGTAATATTTTAGCAATATTTCTACCATTATGGAAAACTTTTGATTGTACAGAATACACTCCATTCAAGCAATGAGAATTAACTTCTTTACTTATAAGAAATGATACATCATACAAGTGGACATTTGTGTATTGACAACTTTGTTCGCTGAGTTTGAGCTTGGGGATTGACTACAATAAACTGACTATATATCTTACATATTTTACAATCACAATGTGGAACAGATCACATTCCTCTGGAATTTCGGAACTCCTTGTTGGAAGTGGTAACCAAATGACTCGTCAAGTTGGTATGTAGAATCTATAAGACTGGACACACACCATCTGATTTTTGGAATAATACCGTGCACACATTGCTGAAGACAGCAAGGGAAGATAAATGTGAGACTATTGCACAATCACATTAACAGCTCATACACCCAAGTTTCTGACAATAATGATATATGGAAGAGATGGAAAGAAAACTGAGCATCTGCTGGATGATGATTCAAAAAGGTAAAGGAACCAGAGAGGCACTTTTGACATTGTGACTTAAGAAAAAATAAGACATATTCATAGGATGTGTCAGTCTGGAAAAAGTATTCAACAATGTAAAATGGTGCAAGATATTTGAAATTCTTAGATAAATAGGATTAAGCTACAGGGAAAGATGGATAATATGTAATATGTACAAGAACCAAAAGGCAAAAATAAGAATTGAAGACTAAGAACTAAGTCTTTGAAGTAAAAAGGATGCAAGAGAGGAATGCAGTTTTTTGCCCCTACTGCTCAATCTAGACATCAAGGAAACGATGACAGAGATTAAAGGAACAATGACAGAGATAAAAGATTGATTCAAGAGTGGGATTAAAATTCAGAGAGAAAGGATATCAGTGATAAGATTCACTGAGACATTGTTACCCTTACAAGGTTTACTCAAAAATGAGTATCAGTAACAATTAAGGCAGAGGAAGAGCTGCCATTTACTTCCTGACACAATAATAATTAAAGTAGAACTGACTGCCAGAAAGGTTCGGGGACTGGGATGAATCTTTAACTTTCAAAAGTCTTCAAAATTTCTTTATCGGAATAAATGGGGAGTGAAAAAAGTGCTACCAAACCATGGATTGGTAGGGACAAAAGATGCAGGATGTTCTTCCTTGCTGCACTTGTATTTCTCTGTTTACCTTGAGAAAGTTTAAACACATACCTTCAGGAGGTGCAATTCTTACTACTGCCAATGAACTCTTTTAAAATAATAAGGGAATTCCACTTAGCTTGCAGAGGTATAGGTTTCTGCTTCAGGGATGAAAGAGGGACAAGGCTCCCTGCTCCTTCAGGAAGCAAAGAGGGACAAAATGGTGTTAATGATATGGGATACAAGCTAAGTAGCAATGGTTGAAGAAACATTTGCCTATTCCATGAAGTTTCAGGTTTGTAGCCGGAATATGTTGACTTCTTGCCACGATATTTCAGCTGACAACCATTCAGCTAAAATATCATGGCAAGAAGTTGACATAATCCAGCTGAAATCCTGATACTTCATGGAACACTCTTTACACTGGAAAAATTTCAAGAATCACACAAGCATTTATCTCATTGGTACAATGATTTAAAATAAAATATACATGGACTGTAGAAGACAGAATATTCATATCTTCAGAGCAGTAGTCTTTAAGCAGTGATCTCTATTTTTAGATATATATGTACAGTAGAGGACAAAGTAAAACTATCAACAAAAGGATTAATTCTAAGTTGTCTTCCATAATATACAAGATTATGACATTGTGAACAAAATTAAAGTTACATGTGACTTAAATTGCTCTCCATAAATTCAGCAATGGGATGAAATCAGTACTGGAGCATTATACTGGCAATATTCTTCTTGAATGACATTACTGTTTTTGACTGAACAAGGTGATTTATTGCTGTTCATATGTGCCACACAGTCATGGCGTTCACTCAGTCTCTGGCTTGTCAGATGAACGTTACCACTGGTATGGGTATGGTGCTCTCTCTCTCTCTCTTACACACACACACACACACACACACACACACACACACACACACACACTATCATTAAAACTGTGTGCGGGGCCGAGACTCAAACTCGGGACCTTTGCCTTTCGCGGGCAAGTGTGCTCTACCATCTGAGCTACCCAAGCACGACTCACGTCCTGTCCTCACAGCTTTACTTCCACCAGTACCTTGTTTCCTACCTTCCAGACTTCACAGAAGCTCTCCTGCAAACCTTGCAGTTCGAGTCTTGGTCCAGCACACAGTTTTAATCTACCAGGAAGGTTTCATAACAGTGCACAATCTGCTGCAGTATGAAAATCTCATTTTGGACACTATTATTTGTTACAGATAAATGGAGATTCTTATTTGAAAATGAAACAATCTCTAGGATTTATACCCATGATATACATAATATTCCCCATTCTTTGAAGACTGACTTGATAGGTGAGTGTGGTGGCAATTGTGTCATGATCTTGACAACTTGTTTCTGCATAATAAATATTGAACTCCAGAAAGGAATGACTAATCATCCTCTGTAATGTAGGAAAAGACAGATTGCTACTTACTGTAAAGAAGACACGTCAAGCTGCAGACAGGCACAATTAAAATATACTCACAAAAAGCTTTCAGCCGCAGCCTTCATCAGTAAAATGGGGTGGGAGATGAGGATGGGGAGGAGATGATAGTAGGACAGAGGGGGTGGAAACTGTCAGGTAGAGGGTTTGGGCATTGCCTATCAGCATGCCCAGAAATAAGGGACATCCTACTTGAGATACTTCCCACCCCTCCTAAAGTGGTGTCCCATTGCCACACAACCTCCACAACATCCTGTTCCATCCCTATGCCACTCCCAATTCCAACCCATTGCCCATGGATCATATCCTTGTGGAAGACCCAAAAGCAAAACCTACCCAATCCATTCACCCAGCCCTTCCTATTCCAGTCCTGTCATTGGTTTATCATACCCAATCAGGGGTCGGGCCACATGTGAAAGCAGCCATGCCATTTACCAGCTCTGCTGCAATCATTGCACAGTTTTTTATATTCATATGACTGCCAACCAATTGTTCACAAGGATGAATGGCCATGGCCAGACTGTGGTCAAAAGCAAAGTAGACCACTCTGTGGCACAACATGCAGCTGAACATAACACACTTGATTTCAGTGGCTGCTGCACTATCTGAACCATCTGGATCCTTCCATCCACCACCAGCTTTACTGAACTGTGCAGATGGGAGTTACCTTACAACACATTCTCCGCCCCATAATTCTGCCGGCCCCAACCTACGGTAACATACTGTCCCCATACCCTCTTCCCAATAGTTTCCACTGCCTCTGTCCTATCGTCTCCTTCCCATTCTCATCTCCCACCCTGTTTATTTGCAGCCATCTGCCACTGCATCTGCCCATCTTTCCTCGCTCTTCTCCTTTTTTGCTCCATTTTTCCCTCACCTCCCTGCCCCAAAACCTCCTGACGCTGTGCCTGTTGGCAGTCTGGTCCCTGCAGACTCCACCAAACAGTGTTTGTCTCTCTCCCCATCCTCTCCCTTCCCCTTCCCAATCCACTCCAGATTTCTCCTGCATTTTGGCCCGAGATCCTAGAGTTGACGTTTTTTGTGTGTGTGTGTGTGTGTGTGTGTGTGTGTGTGTGTGTGGGCGCACGCACGCATGCGTGCGTGTGCGTGCATGTGTGTGTTTGTTTTACTGATGAAGGCTGTGGCCGAAAGCTTTATGTATCTTTTAATTGTGGCTGTCTGCAACTTAACATGTCTTATTTATGATAAGTAGCAATTTGTCTTTTCCTACATTGTTGATACTCCTACCTGGAGTTTCTGTTATTTTCCCCCTGTTTCAGGCTGTTGATAAACCATTGTGACTTCTGTTCTTGATTAAAATTGTCAAAAAGAAAGAAAAAAGATTAAGAACATTTGTCAAAGTACGGACATAGGATCATATGTTCAGTGACTGCTTAATGAATTAGGAGCGCCGGCCGCGGTGGTCTCGCGGTTCTAGGCGCGCAGTCCAGAACAGTGCAACTGCTACGGTCGCAGGTTCGAATCCTGCCTCGGGCATGGATGTGTGTGATGTCCTTAGGTTAGTTAGGTTTAAGTAGTTCTAAGTTCTAGGGGACTGATGACCACAGCAGTTGAGTCCCATAGTGCTCAGAGCCATTTCTTTGAATTAGGAGCAGCAGCTGCGGGTACTGAAGCAGCTATAAACAAAATAGGGTGGAACCAAAAATAACTCTCTTATCTAAATCTACCGACCAAAAATACTGTAATAAAACAAATAGTTCCTTATTTTATGTTCACAAACATTCTTAGTCACTGAAATGTTCATTACTAACAAGGAGTGGTTGCCAGTGGTGGACTGACTTCTTGAAACTATCTGTATGGTGATGTAGGTTAAGATCCCACGTATCTTACACTGCTGCCATTCAGCCTGGTGGGCCCTCTTTTGCAATTGGTGAAAAAAAAAAGAATACAGAATTTTGTAAGACACTCAATAAATTTGCTTTGTATAATTGAACTGTGTGGTATAATGGATATGATAACATCTTTATGTGCAGGAGGTTGTGGGTTCAAATCTTGTCAGACGTTTCAATTTTTTTTATTTTTAAACCTTTATCAAAATTACTTTAATCACTATTTTTATTCAATTAATTGATTTAAATGTAATTTTTTGTTTCTATTCCTTTGTCTCATCATTTTAATTATTGTATGAACCTTTTCATTTATTTCCTTTTTACTTTATATCATTCTTTTTCCAAATGAAATCTTTGTGAATATGAATTTAATTATATTTGTCTACTATAATATTCAATTATTTGAAAATTATGATCTCAGTTGTAAAAGAAAAGACAAAATAATCTATTTATATTTGTGCAGTGGTGTGAAAAATGTATTTTTGTTACCAGATGTGCAATTTTTTTGCACAGTAATTGTTATACAAACATTTAAAACATAACCTAAATGCCCATTGCACTTTGGATGAAACAACGCAGATGAAAATTTAAATCAAATATATGTTAGTAAGTAAAACAAAATTCAAGCAAAATGAGAAATAAATATAATGAACACAATAACATGGATGAAAAAACAGGGTGGTATAACAAAAAAAATTAATATGTAAAATTAATTAATAACACATGAATAAATGTTTCAGTTCAAGAAAGAACAATAGGAAGAAAAAGTAGAGTAAATGGAAAAGTTGATTTAATTATTAAAATTATGTGACAAAGGAATGGAAATAAAAAATTACATTTAAATCAATTAATCAAAGAAAATGATGATCAAAGTCATTTTGATAAAGATTTAAAAATAAAAAAATCTTATTGCACATAACAAGATTTGAACACACAACCTCCAGCATGTGAAGCTGTTAGCCTGTCCATTATACCTCACAATTAGTCTACATACTTCAATTTTCTTAACTCAACTCTATTGAGTGCCACACAAAATTCAGAAAATGAGGGCCCATCAGGATAAATAGCTGCAATGTGAGATACTGAGGATCTTAACCTAAAGCACTGTACAGATATTTTTTAAAAGTCGATTGCACCGCTGGGGACTTCTTGTAAGTGGCGTAGTATTCTGTGAATATTAACTTCCTTTGATTTGAAAGTCTTGGCGTGTTCTGTTTCACAATAAACTGTTTGACTGAAAATAGCCTCCCATACTGATGGAAATACTGTTGTACTCTGCAAATGATATTCCATAACTTTACTATGAATTTTATCAATAAATCAGTAGCACAGTATTGCATGCATTTGGGTGCGATGGACAGCGAATTTCATTAACTATTTCTTCATTATTTTTATTAGTTAGAGAAAATATTTCAGTTTTATTCCTTATGCAGTGGCTTAAGGTCATTCAGCTCTCATAGTTATTAGAAAAATTTTACCAGTACAGGAAATAAAATTAAGACATGTACAGTATCTCATTTTTGTGGCCAATTTTCATTTTTTTTACCTTGTGCAAGCCTATAACTGGTATGCAAGTAATAAGTGTGATTGCTGCTAAATAAAGTAAACTAAACCTGATTACATAGATTTCAGAGTAAGAGCATAAGAAGTATTTTAATTTTTGTTTTTGATTTTATTTTTTTATTTTTTCAAAACTAACCAGCTTTTTCGTATAGTTTTGTTGATATCATTGGCATTTCTACTTAATCTTACATTGTGTTGTATACAGTTTTAGAACATTAAAGTTTTAAATTTTAGTTTACATAGCACTTTACATTCACTATTTGTCCTGCTAGAAGAATCAGTAATTCCTTGAAGTTCTTGTGTTTTGACTTCACATCATGAGTGTACCGAGTGGGGACAGGAGAGGGGAGCAGGGGCTTCAGCTGCCCATCCACATAGACAGATAGGTATCAGTTTAGTATCAATATCAATCTGTAGAAAAGTAGAACATGTCACGCATAAAGACTAGTAGCAATAATACCCGTAACTATTCGTCATGAAATCTCAGAACTACCTTGCTGTTCACCATGAAATTAATATGAGTTGCCCTATAGCTGAGTTCATGGATACACTCTTGGTTCACCCTGTACCACTATTAAAAAAAGTTCTCGAAGGTTAATAATGAAAATAAGTGTCATGCCAAAAGCCAATAATTAGGATATCTTCTTTTACACATGTATGTGGATATGTTGTTTTGATGTTTGCTTTTATTGCAATTATTACTGTGATTTTCTTACCAAATATTTATTAGTCAAACTCTGTTTCTTAGTAGATTTTTTTTAAATATTTAAAAATCAAACATTATTTTACCTCAGTTTTTCATCATAACATTTTGATTGCTTCATATAAAACAAATAAATGTTATTATATAATGACACTATAATTCAATTAAAATAACTGTGTGGTTGTCGTTTCAATGAGCGAGCCATAGGGGCTCAATGCGAGCCAATCATAGTTCTCTCTCAAGTGCCAAATGCTCGCTGTGTTGCCTGATTTGCAGGTACATGTGGAGCTTCATGAAGTGTGGCTGGCTGCACACTGACAAAATTGCACTCTGTCAACCACAGAATTAGTTTATTTAATTTGTAGCAATAACACAGTGTCAGAGACATGAATATTGACAGGAAAGTGCACTAAATATGATGATACAACGTAATGTGTTAATTATTAGCAGCAATAGTGAAACTGGAAATGCCTGTTGAATTATTCTTATTACACTAAGTACATATAGTCATCCCATTATGACAGGATTTACTCTACACATCAGACTCCAAGTGACTGCAATAAAGGCATCTCGAAGAACTACAGCTCAGTGTTACATTCACAAGTTCCTTATTGTGCATGTCGACACAAAGGTTGTTAAAGATTTTAATGTTTTGGTTTCTTGTGACATTTTATTTTACACAATAAACCCTTCCCTCGCCCATTCAGATTATGGAAGTAGCAAAAATTCTGAATCTGCAAGAAACTTTCAAAACTTGCATTCTTAATTGAAGGAAATGCATGCTTCAAATGATAGAAGAAGAGCACGCATAGTACTTCTGGTCACTTGTAATAATAAGGCCATCACACATGAGAATGGGAGGAAGTAACAATCAGTAATGTATCAAAACTCTGAAACTAGGGTATCATAACTTATTAAATGATAAACCTGATTGTAATGCTCTTGTTATGACGTTAATTAGGATCATAATTAAAGTGTGAGGGTAAAATTGTAACATGATAACACAACATTGTTTATCACTTCTCTCAACTTTAATTGCTCTCTCAAAAATTCTATGAAGCATAGATCATGTAAAAGATGACAGTGAGCTTGAACATTGTCGTTTGTGTATTAGTTCCTGCCCCTAATGCCCATGGAAGCCTGAAGAAGAGAGCTGCTCCATTACCTCCAGTCACCAACATCTATGGAACATTGCCCAATAGTCATAGCCGAACGCCATCAGACCCAATTGTGGCCAACAGCCATGGTTATCACACGCTCAATCACCATAAGAGGTCACCATCGAGTGACTCAGGTGCTGTGAGCATTACAAATAGAACAGCCTTAATGTTAGGTGAGTTTGCGGCATTCTAATGAAGCATGCACTTTCATATTCTGCTTCCATATCTGTAACTTGCATGATATATGCCCTAAAGCCCTACGAGTAAAACATGCTTCATAAAGAGCTTTGTCTTGTGCTTTACACCGTAACATTACATGTAAGCGATGACCAAAAATATCATCTCTTATTTTCCTGTTTTATTGTGTTGCTTTCCTCAGTATCTTTGGTTTCCTTGCATTTATTTTCTTTTAATATTATAGTATCATTAACTATCTCCATTCATACAATCCAACACACAATCATGTGGTGAAATCTGTCACTCCATCCACAGAAAATGAAAAACAAAAAAACAGGGATATTTCAAGTAAATGATGCTTATGTATTCAGTCCACCTTGGCATAGTTTTAAGGGGACTTCATTCACAGCAGAACGCCTTAGTAGCTCATTTTCACAATAGAAATAACATTTAACAGTCTACATATCCTATTGCTAACACCTGTGAAATAAATGAGGAACTATTTAACAATCTCTATTTGGTGTGCTTTTGAAGACTAATTTCTAGTGGTATAAATTTATTAATATGTACAATATAAAATATGTTTATACATTAAGCAGTTGATGTTGCATTTAATGCTTTTGTTTTGTGAACATTTTTTCTTTCATTATGATACCTGATCAATATCTTAAATCCTTAAGATTTTCTCAGCACAGCATACCTCCTGTTACATTGTGGTATTCTTACCAGAGAACACAGCTTTATAACTGGGAAATTGCTGTATCATTTTGGCTTTTATTATCTGTTTCCTTTCCTGCATTCTTCTGGATGTAATGAAAATATCTTTTAAAAAGTTGGTATTGCATGATGTGTGACAAAGTTAAGTAAAGTATGTATTTAGTTCAGTATATGTAACATTTATATTTTAGAATTGTTGGCAGAATATCATACTTATTCACACCATATGAAATGAGCAATATGTAATTTGGTTAATATAATAGTAACAATATTATGAAAAGGAAAGTTGCCACTCACCATACAGCAGAGATGCTGAGTCGCAGATAGGCACAGTCAGGAATAAACCTTTTGGCCATTAAGGCCTTTGTCAACAACAGACCGTGTACCGTGCATTCGCACACACACACACACACACACACACACACACAGACACACACACACACACACATACACACGACTGCAGTCGTGTGTGTGTGTGTGTGTGTGTGGTTGTTGTTGACAAAGGCATTAATAGCCGAAAACTTTATTTGTGACAGTCTTTATCTTATGCCTATCTGCTACTCAGCATCTCCTCTATATGGTGAGTGGCAACTTTCCTTTTCATAATATTGTTACATTCCATCCTGAATTTTCCATTGTTTGGTTTATGTAATAGAATGGTTATGAAATCACAAAAAATTGCCTAGCTTGATTTGAGTAAAGTGCTTCATCTAAATTATTATACTTTATTGTTCAGAATTATAATTTATGTATCAGATTCCAGTGAAACTATTGTGTCGTCTTTGTAGGCACTACTGGCAACAATAATTTTACTTAGAGTTTATAATGACACAAAAAGCCATACATACCAAACAAGAAACACACTCTGGCTGACTGGAGATGCCAGAAAATAAACAACTGTCAAAGCTCTGTGCCATGTTCCTATCATCTCTTTCTCTCTATGTACCTGTGTTCTGTTTGTTTTGTTCTTTTCTACATTTATGTATTTTTGAAACTATCTATTTATTTAACTACAGAAGCTGTTATAAAATATTTTGCCGCAAGTTTTCTTACATGTACCGGTATAGTCTTTGTAAAAAAAGATTTGGTGGCTAATATGGAACTCATATATGATCAACTGTACCAAATAGAAAATTTGCTTGAGAAAACTACAAAATTATGACCAACAGTTGCTGGTGAATACGTACCTTCAGATGGTAAAATATTAGTATTTCTGGTATGCACATATAAAAATTCACAACACTATCCAAGCTTTAGGGAATTAATAGTTCCATCCTCAGGAAGAAGAGGGGGTAGGTTAAGGGTCACAGCGCTGAACCTTTGTGATTAGTGTTAAAGAAAGGAATATTGTTGTAGTCTCCTGTCTGAAGACTGATTTGATGCAGCAATCTAAGCTAGTGCGAGCTGCATCTCGGTGTAACTGCTGTAGCCTATATTAATTTGAATCTGGTTACTGTTTTCAAGCCTTCCACACTTTCCTCCATTCCTAGTTAGTTTCTCGATGCCTCAGGATGTGTCCTGTCAACTGTCAACCAGTCCCTTCTCTTAGCTAGATTGTGCCATAAATTTATTTTCTCCCTGATCCATTTCTGTACCTCCTTATTAATTATTCAGTTTACTCATCCAGTCTCCACAATTCACAGCTCTCCTTTGCAGCACCACATTTCAAAAGCTTCTGTTATCTCTGTGTCTGAACTGTTTACTGTCTATGTTTCACTTCCACACAAGACTACAATCCAGACAAAATCCCTTCAGAAAAGACTCCTTAAAATTTAAATTTTTCATTCAGTTTAACAAATTCTTGTTTTTCTGGAATACTTTTCTTGCTACTTCCAGTCTGCAATTTCTGTCCTCTTTACTTCTGTCACCGCTGTCCAGATAACAAAACTTATCTACTACTTTTAGTGTCTTGCTTCCTAAAAAAATGTAAATATTGTATGGCTTTGTTGGCTGGGACATCACATGAGATGGTGTCGGTTGCTTTTCAGAAACAGTGTTCGTCCCCCATGCATGTTGGCCCATTTCCGTGCAAATATGTGAGAGCTGTAATGTATGTGTATTTGTAGAGTGTAGGTGAGTGCAAGGCACGTGCGTATAGTGTAGTGTTATGTGTTGGTGGTGGTGATAGTGATGGTGGTGATTATGATGATGAGAGAAGGAAGAGTGTGAAACCTGGTGCCAGCACATAGTGTACTCCTCTCAAATAGCACCAAGGGAGGCCTCCTAGCTTAACATCCCCATCCAACTTATGGATCACCATCAGGTCACATTCTCTCACTTTATGAGCCGTTGTGGAGAGATATAGAATTTGGCATCAATGCCGGTGTTCAGGAACTGTACACTACCATCTGCTCTCCCCTTGCTAGCCAAATACTTGCAGTGAAAATTTCATCCACCACTATCCTTGAATCGAGCACCACTGCACAGAGATGTTCTAGTCACTTCAACTGCAGAGGCAGGTATTTCACTTTCTAATTGAATTCCCTCATTGTTGCCTTATTTAATTCAACTGCATTCCATTACTCTTCTTTTCCTTTTGTTGATGTTCATCTTATAACTTCTTTTCAAAATGATATCAATTCTATTCAGCTGCTCTTCCAAGTTCTTTTGTCATCTCTAACAGAATTACAATATCATCAGCAAATCTCAAAGCTTTTATTTCCTCTTCCTGAACTTTAGGTCCCTACCCAAATTTCTCTGTGGTTTCCGTCATAGCTTGCGCAATACATAGGTTAAATAACATTGGAGATCTGGTATAACCCTGTCTTATCACTCCCTTTTCAACTACAGCTTCCATTTCTGCCACTTGACTCGTACCATATCTCCCATATCATCCTCATCTACTTCCTCTCCCCTTTCTATAATAGTGTTCTCATGTTCTTTTCTCTTGTCTACTCCTTCTGCATATTCCTTCCACCTATCATCTTTCCCTTCTTTCTTCATACTGGCTTGTAATCTGAACGCTTGATATTCATAAAGCTACTTCTTGTTTCTCCAAAGGTCTCTTTAATTTAGGTGGCATCTTATCCTTTCCTGAGTCATGCTTGCTTCTACAACCCTTGTATTTGTCCTCAAGCCATAGAAGCATAGGCAGTTTGCACTTCCTGTCAATCCCGTTTTGCCTTTAGTGTAGTAGAGGTTCATCTAATGCAACTAACTGAAAGGCTGTTCGTATTGTGCCATATTCGCAGACAAACCATGTCTCCAAGAATATAGAAGCAACTAAGGGATGACAGAAAATACAAAGAATGACTCATTTTTGCCTGTTTCAATTGTTGCATTGTTATATTTTCTTCTATTGCCAACTAAATTCAATATCTTGTGTGTTATTGAAGAATTTCTGCTGGGCCTTGTCTTTTTGCCTTTTTGATCTTCTGCTGCCTTCATTATTTCATATCTAAAATCCACCCACTCATCTTCCATCATATTTCTTTTCCTTGTTTCAGTATTTCATTGCCTAACGCTATGTTTAAAACTTTCCACAAATAGTTATTCTTTCAATTTATTGAGGTCCCACCTCATTAAATTCTTATGTTCCTACAATTACTTCTGTTTTACTCTGTATTACATAACCAATTAGTTATAGCCAGCATCTACAGCATGACCCTTGGAAGTGTTTTGCAGTTTACAAAATGTAGATTTAAAATCTATTGTTTTATCATTATCTAATCTATGTCAAAACTTCTGGTGTCTCCAATGTCTTCCATGTCTACAGCTTTCTTTCATAGTTCTTAAATCAGGGTTTGCAGTGATCAAATTATGAGCTACATTAAATCCTACCAGACAGCTTCCCCTTTCATTTCTTCCTCTCATTCCATGTTCTCTTACTATTTTTCCTTCTCTTCCTTTTCTTTCTATTGAATGTCTGTCTCATACCACAGCTGATCCTCAATTACCTGAATAACTAGGCATTTATTCTTGGTTTAGTCCATCTCCTACTTCCTCTTCTCTCTGTCCATCTCATGCTTCCTTCACCCGACTTTCACTCTCCATCTCCTCCTCTCCTCTCTCTCACTGTTTATCCCCCACCCCACCTCTGCACTGATCATCATCTCTTCCTATGTTTCCTTTCTATGCCAATCTCCTCCTCTCTCTGCCAATTACCCCTCCCCCTCTCTCTAACCATCTCCTCCTCCCCCTTACCCCCACAGTATTTCTTTCCAGATCGTAACTAATTCATGTTCCAAATTTGGGTGAAATAGTTCCATAGGTTTAGGTTGAGCTTTCTACTCATGGCTTTGCCCATGTACACACATGTCATATATATTTCACATATATGTAACATATTTCACACATATTTGTACATATATTTTATCTGTATCTCTAGCGAACTCTACTCCGGACTTTAATTTTCATGTAACTTAATGTTTATAATGTTGTATTTCCTGAAGTATGTGCTGTATAATGATATACTTTTGCAGGTACATGGTTTAATGGTATATGTGGCTACTGTCTTCAAATAGTCTTTTGAATAAAGTTAGTAGTAAAGAAGTAAAATGTCATGCATGATATGGCAGTTTTTCATGCATTTCAGTGTTTATGACATTACATATCCTGAACTATATGTTGTACAATGATATAAATTTGCTGGTATGTTCAGTGGTAAAGTTGAATATGGTCTGAAAAATGTGTCAAAAATACAGTTACTTGTAAAGAAGTAGTAAATTAAAAGTCATGCTTCATGTGGCAGTTTTACTGCAAGAACAGCAAAAATGTGGTAACTGACAACCTTTTTTTCCTTTTATCTTTGTGTGGGGGTTGTCAGTGAGAAAAATTTCATAAATATTTGAAATTATGTGTTGAATTTGTCACTAAACGCTCTTGTTCTCAAATACTGAATGATTAAAATATGGCTATTCACACGTTGTGAACTACACTGCTTTTCCACCCCCACTGCTACACCTTTGATAGATTGGTGTTCTTACCCCTCACGGCAATGATTTACAGACAGTAAGTGATATACAGAATTGTTAAGGCTTTCGTGGCCACTTGTTGACAAACTGCCTATTGGCTTCTGTCTCGGGATCTGTGGCTGACGTTCATCTGATGATTTTACTGACGTTTCGCCAGCGCGAGTAGCTGGCATTGTCAAAGCTTCACCCTCCATTGCCGGTGGCGAACTGGAGCAGAGCTCGCGGCCGCAGACTATATGCCCAACGTCCGAGGACTTCTCTGCAGTCATATTCGGTGCAGTTCTCCTCCTGCTACCTACGACAGTCATTCGCTGCAGTATGGGAAGCCAGGATCCGTTTATCTTAAGGTTTTCCTCTTTCTTGTTGAAGCTACAAAAACACACGAATAGCTTCAACAAGAAAGAGGAAAGCCTTAAGGTAAATGGATCCTGGCTTCCCATTCTGCAGCGAACGACCTTGCAGGTAGCAAGAGGAGCACTGCACCGGAAATGACCACGGAGGAGCCCTTGAACATTGGCGCATCAGGTACATGTAGTCTGCAGCCGCGAGCTTGGCTCCAGTTCACCACCAGCAATGGATGGTTAAGCTTTGACAATGCTAGCCACTCATGCTGGCAAAACGACAGTAAAATCTTCAGATGAACCTCGGTTGAAGAACCCGAGACAGAAGCCAATAGGTAGTTGGTCAGCAAGTGATATGTGTACCAAGTTTGGTTGAAATTGGTCCAAGGTTTAGGAGGAGATGTGGAACATGCAAACATTTAATCACTTTATAATATGCATGGATTTCTTTTATCCCATCATACATTCTTGCAATCTCTTCATGATCTGCAGAGCTATTCAGTATATAAACTGGTATTACCATCATGGATCTTTGTTTTGTACACTACTGGCCATTAAAAATGCTACACCATGAACATGATGTGCTACAAACGCGAAATTTAACCGACAGGAAGAAGATGCTTTGATATGCAAATGATTAGCTTTTCAGAGCATTCACACAAGGTTGGCGCCGGTGGCGACACCTACAACGCACTGACATGAGGAAAGTTTCCAACTGATTTCTCATACTCAAACAGCAGTTGACCCGTGTTGCCTGGTGAAACGTTGTTGTGATGCCTCATGTAAGGAGGAGAAATGCGTACCATCACGTTCCCGACTTTGATAAAGGTCAGATTGTAGCCTATTGCGATTGTGGTTTATCGTATCGTGACATTGCTGATCGCGTTGGTCAAGATCCAATGACTGTTAGCAGAATATGGAATCGGTGGGTTCAGGAGAGTAATATGGAATGCCGTGCTGGATCCCAATGGCCTCGTACCACTAACAGTCGAGATGACAGGCATCTTATCCGCATGGCTGTAATGGATCATGCAGCCATGTCTCTATCCATGAGTCAACAGGTGGGGACGTTTGCAAGACAATAACCATCTGCACAAACAGTTTGACAACGTTCGCAGCAGCATGGACTATCAGCTTGGAGAACATGGCTGCTGTTACCCTTGATGCTGCATCACAGACAGGTGCGCCTGTGATGGTGTACTCAACAACAAACCTGTGTGCACGAATGGCAAAATGTCAGTTTTTTGGATGAAAGCAGGTTCTGTATACAGCATAATGATGGTCGCATCTGTGTTTGGCGACACCGCGGTGAACGCACATTGGAAGCGTGTATTCATCATCACTACACTGGCGTATCACCTGGCATGGGGTGCCATTGGTTACACATCTCGGTCACCTCTTGTTCGCATTGACAGCACTTTGAACAGTGGATGTTACATTTCAGATGTGTTACGACCCGTGGCTCTACCCTTCATTCGATTCATGCGAAACCCTACATTTCAGCAGGATAATGTATGACCGCATGTTGCAGGTCCTGTATGGGCCTTTCTGGATACAGAAAATGTTCGACTGCTGCCCTGGTCAGCACATTCTCCAGATCTCTCACCAATTGAAAATGTCTGGTCAATGGTGGCCGAGCAACTGGTTCGTCACAATACGCCAGTCACTACTCTTGATGAACTGTGGTATCGTGTTGAAGTTGCACGGGCAGCTGTACCTCTACACGCCATCCAAGCTCTGTTTGACTCAATGCCCAGGCATATCAAGGCCGTTATTATGGCCAGAGGTGGTTTTTTCTGGGTACTGATTTCTCAGGATCCCAAATTGCGTGAAAATGTAATCACATGTCAGTTCTAGTATAATATACTTGTCCAATGAATACCCATTTATCATCTGCATTTCTTCTTGATGTAGCAGTTTTAATGCCCAGTAGTGTATTTGTCTTGGTTGCTATAATACATTCACTGTGCTCTTCATTGAAGTTTACCCATATTTCTGTTTTTTTTTATCAATTGTTAGGCCTACTCCTGCATTAAACGCTGCTTCATTTTGCATTTATAATACTGTACTCACCTGGCTAGACTTCCTGTTCTTACTGCCACTGCAGTTCACTAATTCCCATTATATCTCTTCAACCTATCCATTTCCCTTTTTAAATTCTTTCAACTACCTATCTGACCAAGGAATCCAACTTTATGGACTCTGACCCACAGAAAATTTGTTCTGTTTCACTAGATTACATCCTCCTGAATCATCCTCACCTGAATATCTGAGTGGTAGACTATTTTCCATGCAGAATATTTTACTCAACAGGATGCCATCATCATTAAGTGATACTATAGAGCTGTATGTGCTCAGAAAGATTTGCAATTGTAGTTTCCCATTGCTTTCAGTTGTACACAGCACTAATATGAAGTCCTTATTTCAATAGTGGTACAAGTCAATTTTTGTTCATATTGAGATACAGAGTCCTAAAGTTAAATGAGCGCTGAAAAATCTGCAGTTGAGATATCAGAAATATTCAAGCATATGGCTTCTCGCTAGAGATGAACATTTCTTTCTGTTTGTTTGGCTCATTAATTTCAGAAGCATTATAGACAGAAAAGTGGAGGTAATGGACTTGTACCACAATTGAAGTAAGTCCTTCATAGGATAGTGCCATTTTAGGTAAGTGTTATAAAGTCATATCAGTCAATCCTCCAGATTCCTGCCACTGCAGCTAATGAAAACACTTAAAAGTACTTAGAATGTTGCCTCGTAAATGTATGTCTTGGGTAGACATTCTCTCTCCTGGTAATCTTACAACTGTATATGATGATGATGGAAGTAGCTGGGTGGAAAAATAAGGGAAAGGCAACCACTCACATATAGCAGACCAGTGTGTGGTGCCAGAAACTCATAAGAGAAAACAGTATTCACACTAGCTTTTGAGCTCTTGCTCTTTCTCTAGCGAAAGTACAGACATTGACACACACACACACTCGCCCACATTCTTGCAGTCATGGAAATGCAGTCAGTCTACAGACAACCAGAATGAATTCTTAAACACTGATCATGTGAAACCTATCTTATGCTTTTCTTCTCATGACATCCTAAATGTCAGGCTGGTCAGGTAGATGCAGTGCTTCTTGGCTTCTCAAAGACATTTCATTCATTATCACACATATGCCTATTATCATAAGTATGATCACGTGGTATATAAAGTGAGAGTCTTGACTGGATAGTGGATGTCTTGATTCTCAGGTCCCAGGATGTTATCTTGGATGGAGAATAATCACAGATGTAGAAGTAACTGCAAGTGCGCCCCAGGGTAACGTATTAGGACCCTTGTTGTTAATGTCAATATTAATGACCTTCCAGACAATGTTAAAAGTAACCTCACACTTTTTCACAGATGTTGCAGTTAGCTGTAATGAAATACTCTCCTAAAAGTCTGTGTAAGTGTCCAGTCAGATCTTGATAAAATGTCAAAGAGGCCCAAAGATTAGCAAGTTGCTGTAAACGTTCAGAAATGTAAAATTGTGTGCTTCATGTGGTTTCCCATGAGTACAATATCATCAATGATTCACAGTTAAAATCAGTCCTCTTGTCCAAATACCTATATGTAACAAATTTTGTGGTACAACATGGAATGATCACATAGGATCAGTTGTAGGTAAGGCAGTGGTCAGACTTTCATTCTTTGGCAGAGTACTGGAAAAATGTAGTCAGTCTATAAAAGAGAGTGCTTGCGAATCACTTGTGCATCCCATTTGAGAATGTTGATGAGTTGTGTGGACTCATACCAAATGTGACTAATAGGTGCACAAATGGTCTCAGGTTTGTTTGACTGATGGGTGAGTGGCACAATAATGTTGATAAACCTTAACTGGCAGATGCTTGAAGATAGTCAGCAATATCCTGTGAAAGCTTAGTTACACAGTTACAAGAATCACTATTAAGTGAAGAATCTAGACATTCTTCAGCTCCTACATGTTGCTCTTCTAGGGACTGTGATGACAAATTTCATAACAACAAAGTGTATTTGTGTGAAGTGTATTGGTGTATATTTTCACAAAGACGTGTGGAGAGGTGTTTTCCATGGCTGTCAGTGTAGAGTAGGTGTACTTTGGTGCATCTTTGCATTAGAAAGTGCTTCTCTTAATCTTTAAAACATTGGAAACTTCAGGTAGACATATAACATCATAGGAAAAGACAAATTGCTACTTAACTTAAGGAAGACACGTTAAGTTGCAGACAGGCACAATTAAAAGACACTTACATAAAGCTTTTGGCAACAGCCTTCATCACACACCATTCATACATGAAAGGAAGCACACCTCATGCACACATGACCGCCAACTCCAGCATCTTGCAACTCCAGCATTTCAGCCCGAGACGCGTGAGTTGGCGGTCATGTGTGCATGAAGTGTACTTGCTTTTGTGTATAAATGGTGTTTGTTTCTCTTTTGATGATGAAGGCTGTGGCCAAAAGCTTTCTATAAGTGTCTTTAAATTGTGTCTGCATGCTACTTAACATGTCTCCTTTATGGTACGTAGCAATCTGTCTTTTCCTACATTGCCATTTTTGTAATCTTTATCCGAAGTTATCACAACTGGGGTTTTGTGCCATAAATTTATTTAATAATGACATCATTGAGCTTCTACTTACACATTGTTGTTACTTGCTTTTTTCAAAACATAAATGCCACTTTTTCTGTGAGGAATGACCATTAGCAACAACACTGTTGTGCACTAGGCAATGTTTGCAGTGAAGTGCTTCATATTTCTTCTCCAGCTCTTGATTTTTCCTCTGAGGTTGTTGATATTTTGAATGGAATGTCACTAAATCATGTTTTAACACAGAAATCATTTCTTCTTTTAACTGTAGCCTGCTCATTGTTTCATATTTTGTGGACTCACTATACACTGATGACATGTCCAGTTGAGTTTGTTTGAAATTTAGTTTTGCATACTCATCATATTACCAGCACTTGCAGTCAGTGCATATACCTTCCATATTTTTGCACAGATTTTACAAGCAACACTATAACTTTTTAAAGAAACCAAGAAATCATTACACAATCAGCTATCGCTTGGCACCATTTTGAACTCATTCCTTGTTGTCTCTCTTCTTTGAACAATGCAATAGGCTAATTTACTAAGTTATTGGCTGCTGCAAAGTTTTAAAAATAACAACAAACAGATTAAACAATGGAAAATCCAGGATGGAATGTAACAATTATGAGAAGGAAAGTTGCTACACACCATATAGTGGAGATGCTGAGTCACAGATGGGCACAACAACATAGTCTTTTTGTTGTGCCTATCTGCAAGTCAGCATCTCTGGTATATGGTGAGTAGCAACTTTCCTTCTCACAACTAGCAGATTTTTATACAGAATATGAAAAAGATAACAATGTGCTAAAAATCTGTCAAATTATACGTAAAATGTTTACGAATCCATACTGGTGGAAGTGGGTTTGGCCATTCTGTTCAAGAAAGCTTGTTATGAACAAGGTCAGAACATCTTCTAGGATTCTGTAACAAACAGGAATAAGTGGGATTGGATAGTAGTTTTTGGATCACTTCTCTTACCATTCGTGTAAATGGGTGAAGCCCGCGTGCTTTTCCAAACCTGCAGCACATTTTTTTGTACAAGGTATCTGTGGAATATTATGGTTAAAATAGAAGCTAAGTTTGCTTGCAGATTCTATGTAGAACCTGAAAGGGATCTCATCATGCTTGGGACCTTTGTTTATTTTTAGTGATTTTAACTAATATTAATGCCAATACCACTGGTGGATGCAGGTGTATGAGTTGGGTGGTAGTCATTGCAAAGTTCACACATTGACAACCAGGAATGTTTCATTCAGCATCTCTCAAACTATGGCTCTATGCTTTGTTCTACACCTGTTATGCTGCTGTCACTGTTTGTTCAAAAGTTTAGTTACAGTGACTGTATGTCATGGAGGATCCCTCCAATTATGAACTGTCTACAAGGTAGACATCTAGGCAGTATATGGTCAACTATTCTTCTAAGCTTCAGCCACAGTTTCTCTAGATGCTTCTGCCCAGAGGTGGGTGTATCAGTTTCCTATTTGAGATGTGACATGACTGCCATAATTATCTAACTTACTGAACATGTAGATCTTCCTTTAGTAATCATTGTTGCTACAACTGTCACATGGTCACTGATACCAGTTTCAATACAAACATCCTCAAAGGAATCAAGTCTAGTGTTGCCATTAGGTCTATAATATTTCAATCATGAGTGGGCTACTGAACTGTTATATGTAGTTTTCAGAGAAAGCATTTACTAATATTTTGATGGATGCCTTATCATCCCCATCAAACTGTAATTTTCCCAGTCGATTGTTATATAATTGAAGTCTCCTTCAATGATGTCTGTATGATAGGGGAACATTCATACTAGCAAACTGAGATTTTCTCTTAAGGTTTTGGTTATCTCTAGATGTGAATCTTACCATCAATAGAAAGACACAATTAGAAGTTATGGTCACCCTTGATACAGCATTTCACCCTAACTATCTTGCATGCAGTGCCAGTTTCTATCTCAGTAATACAGAGTGTCTTGTCTACTGCAACAAATTGACCACCTTCATTTCCTAGTACCCCATTCTTTTGATATGCATTTATATTCACCCGAAAATTCTTACTACTATCAATTTCAGGTTTGTAGTCAGCTTTCTGTACCTAGTATTATATGAGCTCCATTGCTCCTCAGAATTGCATCAACTTCTGGGATGGCAAGCTTAATTTTTTCCAACAAGTGCTGTAATCTGCAGTTGGTTCCATGTTGTTCCCTCAGTGCCTAACAGAATAGCCTTTTGGAAGTCTGGGATGAAAGGTGTCATTTGGTGCACTGTGTGCCACAATTCGCAATTTATTGCACCTGGTTCCCTCATTGGTTGCCAGAACAGTCTCTTCAGTATGCTGAATGGGCCTGCAGAGTGCACAATGTGATGTTCTCATCACTTGCTGCCATTTTGTTAAGGGATACCATTATTCACTGTTACATTGTGCTTCCAACAATTAATAGACCCTACTGTTTCATGTTAGTCTCGTTTGTCATAGGACAAAGCAGGTTTCTCAACAGGTGAAATTTATCTCACTGGCTCAGTGTCTCCTCAAACTTGTGGGTTAGGGGGTGAATGAATAACCTTAATTCTTCCTGGTCCGTGCGTCCCCTGTATAGGACACCCTAACTCCACCACTGACATGCTACAGTGATAGGTCCTGTACTTCTTGTTGAGGAGACTACTCACTGAAGAGTATAGTACTTGAGATACCTTTGACTCTGGGAATTTCACTCAATGCAACCACTTAGAGCAGCTTCCAATAATATGGCAGATATGAGAATATTTTCCAGCTTCTTATGAACAGCATCAAACTTGCACCATGCTAAAGAACAGCATTCACATTGGGGCTGCATTCTAACTGGTGCAGTGTTTATCTGAACACTGAACAATAACATTAAATTATCGTCATTGATATTGTTTTACTGTCAGTATATGTTACACTACATGGGTTCCAAGTTTCCTTTTAAGGTCTGAAGTTACAACAACCAAGAAAATGGTTTTTGTAAATAAGTGTGTAAAACTTGGGATAATACTTTCATATTCTCTGCAATTAACTTTGTGTTTTGAACTTTTGTTGAGGTTATCTCGCTAACAGACTCATGTAACACTGTCAAAAACAGAACAAATGTGTGACAGATGTGGACAATATATACTGTTGTGGAAATGGGAAATTAAAAATGCAACTTTAACAAATACAATTTTACAAAGCAGCAGTTGAATGCAGAAGAGCTAAGTTTACATTCTGTTCACAAAATTCTGAAAACGACTTAGAAGAAGCCAATCAAATAGTGATAAAAAGTGAAAATATTGTATAAATCATTGAAGAACTTGTTCTGCAGTAAGAGGAAAATGATTTTCTGAAAAGAAATTGTTGCAAAAGTTTGCAGAACGCATAACTGTAGCCAATAATTTCCTATCAAATCAAACAATGGAAAATCCATTACATTGTTACATTCAATAATTTTCTATGAAATACATTATGCACAGCACTTGCATCAATCCAAAAATTCTCCAAAAGATTCCTTTTATCATCGAAATATACATTTAAAATAAAATGGATAGGAAGACAGCCCTGTTGCATTTTAGAAAGGTATTGATGAAACTATTTGATATGAATGACATTATCAGAAATGTGCCAGTGTGACATCCATGAGGTGAATGAACAGGAGATACACAAGGTAACATGCATGCTAAAGAAAACATTCCTCTGGTTAGAGTGACAAATCCATTGTAATTACTAAGTTGTGCCTAAAAGGAATTTTAAAACCTCTTACCTACCTGACCAATTGCAGCCGCAGAGAAAACATGTAGCCAACAGTTCTAAAAATGAGTGTTGTGAAACCACTGCATTATAAAGGAATTAAGGAAGCTGTCTCCAAGTATAGACCACTCTCATTAATGCCAACCTTTACTAAGATATTTTAAAGTATTGCTCTGTTCCATCATAGTGCCTTTATCACAAATAAAAACTGCTTATACGTACTCGGCATGGCTTTAAGAAAGAGCCAAGTGCTACCACAGCAGTTATACAGTTGATTGTTCAAAGATAGGATGCAGATTGCAGACGAACTTGGAGACCTAGATAAAACCTTTAAGCTCCGTAACCCATAGGTTACTTCTGAAAAATCTGAAATCATATCATATCAGTGACTCATCCATCAATCTTCTATCCACATACCTGTTGAACATAAACAATACACTAAGCTGACAAAAAAATCAAGATTATAAACTTTCAATCAGTCAGTGAAGAAGGAGAAAACACAAATACAAACACAAACACACACCCACACCCACACACACACACACACACACACACACACACACACACACACACACACACACACACACACACACATGCATGTGTATCATAGCGGAGTCCTTTAACTCTCATATAGCAAGCTATGCAGCTGACACCTCTGTCTTATAGTATGGTGCAGCGCAGGGGTGCCAACCCACAGGTCATGTGTGGTACAAAGCAAGCACCAATACAACCCAAGAAGTGAGCACCTGTGGCACCATCAATAAAAAAAAATTATTTTTATTTGTAATGTTATGAAAGTAATGAAATGTCACATATAAAATGTCAAATTAATTCCAGCTTGCTTTTTTAGAATAAATAATAATACATTAATAAATTCTAAATTACTTAGTTCATCTACATACCTCCAAGCCTCCGGATGTCTATTCTTCCACCCCCCCACCCCCCCCCACCCCCCCCAGTGGTTAGTAAGTTAAAATGCTGGGCACCCCTGGTGTAGACTGTAAAAAGTTAGAATCTTTTGCTGTTAGGAGTGTAATGAAATTAACTAACATCATAAGCTGGGGTGAATCCAATGAAAAAAATACCACCCATTTCCTGTAGTGACAATGCAATACAAATTTGAACTGTTATCTGTATAACCTTGATGATGGTGTATTTTGAAGTATTAATTTATTTTTAATGCATAACTGCACTGTTTATTTTATTCTGATTGTTGATCGGTTTCATCTTGCAATGTGAGATGAATTCTTACATTTCCTTGTAATAAATCCAATCACTGTTTTGAATGTTAAAAATATGCTAGCGTCTTTACAAAACCGTATTACATTTTATAGCCTAAACAAGTTTTAATAAATACATTAAATTCCACCATACCTGCTATAAAAGCACTTTCGTTCAGGCAAGTTAATGAACAAATTTCATTTTCAGTAATTCTATGATGGTCTGAATATGAAATATAATTACTCAATCTTATAATCATCTATCCCTTCAAATATGAATGTATGGCACCTTTTGTGTTTTGGCACAACTTTTTTTAATAATTTGAACTCTTTCTACCTTAGTTGGATCTTCAATTTCCAGAAAGACAAAGTAAACATTACCATCAAGAACTTACTTTCTCAGAAATGTCATTTCATAAGTGTCATTCAAGCCATTATCAGTTTCACCCATAAAAAACCTGAATGATTTTTCCTTGGAAATTTCAGTGGGAAAATCATTTTTATTGAAGTCTTGGCCTTCCTTTATCCTTCTCCTTGTTCATTTCTTCATTTATATTTGACTCGTGCTGGTCTACAACACTGTTAGATGTCCAGGAGTTATAATCTGAATCACAAGGAATGGTCTCCCTGCTTTCAGCACTCTCACTATTACTTTCATTGAAGTCCCTGACAGCAATATCACCTTCTGGGGTCAGCGATAAGCTTGCTTGACATATGTCTTTTGCTTGTGTCTGTATATGTGTGGATGGATATGTGTGTGTGTGTGTGTGTGTGCGCGAGTGTATACCCGTCCTTTTTTCCCCCTAAGGTAAGTCTTTCCACTCCCGGGATTGCAATGACTCCTTACCCTCTCCCTTAAAACCCACATCCTTTCGTCTTTCCCTCTCCTTCCCTCTTTCCTGATGAGGCAACAGTTTGTTGCGAAAGCTTGAATTTTGTGTGTATGTTTGTGTTTGTTTGTGTGTCTATCGACCTGCCACACAAAATTATATATATATGCAGAGCCACGTGTGAAAGCACCCACGTGATTTACCAACTGACCTGCCTACACTGTGACGCATTCTATGTGGGAATGACCAGCAACAAACTGTCCATTCACATGAATGGACACAGGCAGACAGTGTTTGTTGGTAATGAGGATCACCCTGTGGCTAAACATGCCTTGGTGCATGGCCAGCACATCTTGGCACCGTGTTACACCGTCCGGGTTATCTGGATACTTCCCACTAACACCAACCTATCCGAACTCCGGAGATGGGAACTTGCTCTTCAATATATCCTTTCTTCCCGTTATCCACCAGGCCTCAATCTCCGCTAATTTCAAGTTGCCGCCACTCATACCTCACCTGTCATTCAACAACATCTTTGCCTCTGCACTTCCACCTCGACTGACATCTCTGCCCAAACTCTTTGTCTTTAAATATGTCTGCTTGTGTCTGTATATGTGTGGATGGATATGTGTGTGTGTGCGAGTGTATACCTGTCCTTTTTTCCCCCTAAGGTAAGTCTTTCCGCTCCCGGGATTGGGATGACTCCTCACCCTCTCTCTTAAAACCCACTTCCTTTCGTCTTTCCCTCTCCTTCCCTCTTTCCTGACGAAGCAACCGTTTGTTGCGAAAGCTAGAATTTTGTGTGTATGTTTGTGTTTGTTTGTGTGTCTATCGACCTGCCAGCGCTTTAGTTCGGTAAGTCACATCATCTTTGTTTTTTTATATATATATATATATATATATATATATATATATATATATATATATATATATATATATATATATATATATATATATATATATATATAGTACAGAGGGAGGATTGCGCCATCTGCAGCCACCACCGTTATTACATGCATACATGACCTAGAACTATCCACAATCCATACAGGATGTCTTGTACCTTACTCTGCTAATACTTTCACTTGTCTAGGATGATGACAAAAGTTGGCATTGTCAGTTTAGTACATTGGAGGGAGGAACACAATTCAAGGACACTTCAAGTTTCTTAAAATAATCAATCACTGTTTCTTGGGTAACTGCTGCCCTTGCCCTCTTTACATTTTCATTTACGCTACCATTAATTTCTTATTTATTTTCAGAAAACATTTTGCTGACTCATGACCAGGTTGATTGTCATGAAATCTGTATTCAATCCACCCAGCTCGATTACGTTAGGCCTTTAAGACATCCCTAACATCACTATTTATCAAAGGAAATCCCCATTTCACACAACACCATATTCGTTCAACCAAATTTTTTTCTCCTCACTGGTGATTAATGCTATTTTACTATTTTATATTAATGTTGTATAAGGGTCGGTCCTTGGCTGTAACCGATAGTAAGGTTTGAGTGTGGGGCAGACCCCACAATGCCGTGGACCCAAGTTGTCAAGAAGGAACTGATGCTGACTCCATAATGGTGTGGGCTACGTTTACATGGAATGGACTGGGTCTGGTTATGTTCACCTACTTGAAGGCCATTTGTAGTCATTCAAAGACTTCATGTTCCCAGACAGTGATGGAGTTTTTATGGATAACAGTGTGCCCTGTTACAATTGTCCCTAGTTGGTTTGAAGAACATTCGGAACAGTTCTGGTGAATGATTTGGCCACCCACATCACCCAACATGAATCCCATCAAACATTTATGGGGCATAATTGAGAGATCAGTTTGTGCACAAAATCCTGCACTGGCAACACTTTCACAATAATGAGTGGCTGTAGAAATAGCATGCATCAGTATTTGTGCAGAGGACTAACAACAACTTGTCGAGCTGCTACACTACACTGAGCAAAAGGAGGTCCAACACAATATTAGGAGATATTGCATCACTTTTGTCACTTCAGTGTATCCTCTTAAAAGAAAGATGGTGGCCCCAGAATTTAGTTTTATGGATTGAATTAGAGACAGACAGTCAGGCAATGGTTTTAGATAGCTGAAGAATGGTATATCAACCTGCCTGACAGCATGTCAGTTTGACCCCGGCACACACCATCGGTGAAAGCTACTCACTATCATGCTGGCTGAATGGTTGACAGAATGAGAGGACTCTGTTACCCTGATGATTCATGGATTTCACTGTACCCTGCTCAATGGGAGTATGTAAGCGCACACACTGTCCAGTCTTGTCACGCACCCTGTGTTGTTCTTCATGGTGTATGCATTCTCAACTTCCTCCACAATTAGGAGAAACTTTATCTCACAACAAGGGATTTGTCTTGGTGAAAGCACACAATATCTAATGCGTCTCAAGGCCTAATTAGTTTAGTGAAAAAAATGTGTTAGTAATCGGTAGCTTTAAATGGGCCATATTAATGGGCCTCCACTGGCTGTCACCGGATTAAAAGAAGGGGTTCTCAACCTGGCGCAAGGAAGAGGATGGTGAAGATGTGTCCTGATGGCTTCTGATGACATAACAATAGCATTTCTTGATCAACTGCAGTACATTTATTGTGGACCCTGTAGGCGAGATTTGCTTCTGCTCCTAATATTCTCAGCGGCCATGAAGGTGGCTGGCGGATGCTCACGTGTGCACCTACTGCAGTGACTGTAGCCATGCTGGTGGAACCTGCTGCCTTGACGATGGCACTGAGGCCTTACTGGGTTGTACGGTGGTGGCTGGAACCATGCACTGTGGGCCTCTGTTGTGATTGTGGCTCAAGGGGGTGGTGGCAGCTGTGGGACAGGTCAGCGACCATCCCCAGCTGTGACTGTCTGGCGTCGATGGGCTGGGGTCCCTAGCTCTGGCCCCAGTCATGGCATATGTGGGGGCAGCACCCCGGGATAAGGGCGATAGTGCGTTATCTCATCACGTCCTAAGTTATGACTCCCATCACTGGCAGCTGTTGATGATGTCTAATAATAGTTACAAGGCAGCATCAGTCTGGTGCCTCCTAGGCAATGATCTACATTACAATGGTGACTATTATGATGACAGTGATGACCCTGAACTGATTGTGGCACTAAATGGTACAGGCTCTGCATCACACACACACCTCATGACGGACGACGATGAGTTG
Source organism: Schistocerca serialis cubense (assembly GCF_023864345.2). Lineage (NCBI taxonomy): Eukaryota > Metazoa > Arthropoda > Insecta > Orthoptera > Acrididae > Schistocerca > Schistocerca serialis. The sequence continues at coordinate 154,272,554 of NC_064638.1, read as the reverse complement.
GCTGCCTGTCCTTAAATGTGGCTTTCTGTCTCTGATGTCTACGGTACTTCTTCCCCTGTAGGTTAGTGGAACATTCTGGTGTTGCTCGGCTGGCATAACTGACCCGATTACCGCCCTCGATGTTGACACCTTGGCGAGTGGTGAGCTGCTTCTTGTCACATCCTCTGCTGGCCAGTGACACAGCATTCTCCTTTGTGTTGCTTAAGTAGGCACTCCACTGACCCACTTGCATCACAGTACCCTACCATTGAGCTGTGCAAAGGAATGTAACACATATACAACTTCTGGCTCCCAATATTCCTTCACATTGTAATTAACTTCATTACTGTAAAACCTCCATCTTTAACTAACTTAATTGCTCTAATCATTTGACTCTCTACACATGGTCAGATATACCATACAAAAATGACATTTTGTAATTAGACATGCATCGTGTCTAAGCAGTATTAATAGTATTAACTATGAACACAAAAATGAAACAGTAGCACTAGAGATGTTGATATTCCAGTAGAAGCTTTTGCACTGATGTATTTACTTCAAGAGTGCAGCACATGAATTGCACATCTACTAAAAAAAAACTTGGTCAAGAATTCTGAACAATGGTCAGCTGTGGTTTTCTTGTTAAGATGCCACGCTCAGATACCCAAATGTTGAAAAATAGGTACATGATCGGATTCACCCCGCCTGGTTGGATTCACCTCATTTTATGGTACTTCAACAATCGAGACCTTAAGGCAAGTGTCACCAAATCTCAATTATGACAAATAAAACAGACAGTTCTCACCACACAAATGTAAATAATGTAAGTAACTCTTGACGATAGAAACTCGTAACTGTATTTACAATTATGGGGATGTATGTTGTTGAAAACATGTTGTAGATAAACTGCATTAATTTTTTATGTGGAAAAGGTAGTAGTGCCTTATATCTCCTCAGTAAGCTTGCAATGATAGTTCATAACCAAAATTAAAAATGTATACGCAGCAACAACACACCTGTTGCTGTTGTGGGACTGAATGATAGGGCTGTACAGCTGATGTTCACTTAAAAAGGAGGGCCATAAGACGTATACACAGAATAGGTATGCTGTAAAATATTTGTGCAGCACAGGTGCTTAACAGTCCATTCTTTTTATATATTTCCATTAATTCAATTTTTATTTGTCAACAAAGTAAAGTTATCAAATTCAGCACTGTACACAATCACATCACCAATACAAAATATAAGTACTTCTGGCAAATAACAAAATGAAAAGTGGCAGATCAAAGCTAATAATTCAATTGTTTAATTTCGTTTAAGACACTGATTATCTTATGAACCATAGCATATCCCTGTATGAATGTATAAATTGGATGTAAGTTACAGCAACTGTTTTACGTCACATATTCTGTAAGTGTAGTTATTACAATACTATTATTTTTTATGTTTACAAAAGCTGTCATTTTGATGGCTCCATTCCAAAGAAAATGTAATCCAAAAGACTTAATAACACTCATTTCTGTTCCAGCTACTATCATTCCAAAATAAAGTTTTTCATTTAGGATCAATTAATAAAAATCTTGGCCATTCACAGCTGGTGCAAAGCAGGTTCTGCCACCTGGTGAGCCACCATCACTGAAGTCGCTTAATGCGGTGCTGGATAAAAGCAGTGGTGTGCAGCGACCACGGGGGCCTCCGCCACCAGCACCAAGTCCGGTTTCCAGTACCGGGAGGCTAGCCAATGGTCGGTCCACTGAGAGCATATCGTCCGTTGCATCAGATGTTGACACTGCAAGCTCTGGAATTGGCCTGCACAATCCAATTCCTCCTCCTCGAAAGGTGAGTTTGTGCAAGTGCAGTTCACTGCATTATATTCATATCTAGCTGTACGCAATTCTTTCAAAAGTTTACTTGGATTCACCCTGTACCATTATTGTATGCTGCAATGTTGTGGTTTCTGATATGCTTGTGTACATTAAGATATTGGACACCCAACATTTTAACATTGCACTTGATAAAATAAAATATATCACATCTTAAGTACCAGTTCAGTAATTGGAGAATGAAGAAGGTAGTCAGGAAAATATGAAATAAGTAAGGACAGACCTACATGTGATGCATTCTAGCATCCAAAATCTAAACCTACAGAGAAGACAAGAAGCCATGTCCAGATGCTTAATAATGAATTTTAAACAACTTGCAAGCATGAGACAGTGGCTACAGGTGGAAGGAAACAAAGTGTGGAAGCAATGAAAAGTAAAGATACACAGAAATGCACAAAATGGATGAAAGAGAGAGAGAGAGAGAGAGAGAGAGAGAGAGAGAGAGAGAGAGAGAGAGAGAGAGAGAGAGAGGGGGGGGGGGGGGAGGGAGGAGCAGGAGGGAGGGCTCTCAGCAGCAACAGTAGTAGATTGTTGATTAATACCGCCAACAGTCACCAAACTGATGGATGCAGTGATGAGATGAAATAGTATTAGAATGCAAAACAAACAAGGGGGTAGAGTTTATCCAAGTAAGAGCAAGAGAGTTACTGGAATGGTAAGAGGGAAGTTGGAGATCGAGAACGGTGGAGATTTAGGCCAGGACTACTGCAGGAACAATGGATGTCCACAGAGAGTTTATTTTGGACGGAGGTACATGTGATGCAGTAATTTTAACACTAAAAGGCTGTTGTATTCAAACAAATGTCAAGTGTAATTACAAACTATGTAGGAAAGCTAATCAAATGGCAATAGAGAGGTTTTTTTTAACCTCATCAAATAACAAGAGTGGCAGGATGTTTATAGTGCCGATAACATAGCTGACAAATATAATACTTTCCTTAACACATTGCTCATGCTCATGGAGAGTTGCTTTCTGTTAGAATGCTCTAAACGGGATACTAGCAGTAAAAGGCAGCCTGGATAGCTGACTAGTGGGATAAGGATATAATGTAGAACAAAGCAGGAATTATATCAAACTGTTAGAAGTAGTCACAATTGAGCTGCAGTAGCCTGTTACAAACAGTATTGTAAGGTGTTTAAAAATGTTATTAGGAAGGCAAAGCATATGTGGTATGCAAATAGAATAGCTAATTCACAGGATAAAATTAAAACCATATGGTCAGTTGTGAAGGAAGTGTCTGGTCAACAGCACAAGGTCGACGATATAAAGTCAAACTTCCCAGCAGATTAAAATTTGTGCCAGACTGAGACTCAAACTTGGGAGTTCTAGTCTCAGTCCAGTATGCAGTTTTTAATCTGCCAGGAAGTTTCATATCAGTGCATATTCCACTGCAGAGTGAAAATCTCATTCCGGATATAAAGTCAGTTCGTAGTAAAAATATTTCTGTTACAGGTAAATCAGATATATGTACAGTATTTAACAGTCATTTTCTGAGCATTGCTGGTGAATTAAATAAAAATTTAGTTTCTACAGAGAATCGTATAACTCTCTTGGCAAATGACTTTCCGAGATTGATGTCCGAAATACTCCTGTGTGATACGGACAAGGGGAAGACTGAGCAACACTTAAACCACTGAAGACTAGGGACTCTCATGGATATGATGGAGTGCCTAGCAGAATATTAAAGTACTGTACTGCACATGTTAGTCCTGTATTTAGCCATATTTGTAATTTTTCCTTTAGGAATGGTCAGTTTCCTGAACAATTAAAGTACTTGGTAGTAAAGCCGCTTTATAAAAAGGGAGAAAGGGATAATTTAGACAATTTTAGACCTATTTCTATGCCACCAGTGTTTGCTACAGTTATTGAAAAGGATGTGTATGTAAGGATAATTGATCATTTTATATTACATAATTTGTTATCAGATGTACAGTTCATCTATAAAAGTCATTTAACAGCTGGAAATGCTACATTCTCTTTTCTCTGTGAGGTGCTGGCTGGGTTAAACAAAAGGTTTAGAATGCTAGGCGTATTTTTTTGATGTAACTAAGGCATTTGATTGTGTTGATCACAAAATATTGCTTCAGAAGTTGGACCATTACGGAATATGGGAAGTAGCTCACAATTGGTTCACCTCTTACTTCACGGTTTTGATACTGACTGTGATGTGGGGTCTGAGTGGTGTACGGTCAAATGGGGGATGCCCCAGGGATCAGTGTTGGGGCCATTCCTGTTCCTTATTTATATAAATGATATGCCCTCTAGTAATAAGGGTAACTCTGAAATATTTCTGTTTGCTGATGACACTAGCTTGGTATAAAGGATATTGTGTGCAACATTGGCTTGGTTTCAAATACTGCAGTTCATGACATAAGTTCATGGCTTATATAAAATAAACTAATGCTAAATCATGTAAGACTCAGTTTTTACAGTTTCTAACATACGGTTCAACAAAACCCAAATGGGCATGTGTTTAGTGAAACTGAACAGTTCAAATTTCTAGGTGTTCAGATAGACAGTAAACTGCCATGGAAAGTCCACGTCCAGTATCTTGTTCGAAGACTAAATGCTGCCATTTTTACTTTTCGAATGGTATCTGATGTAGGTGATCGTTCGACACGAAAATTAGTCTACTTTGCTTATTTTCATTGCTTATGTCATATGGTATTATATATTGGGGTAACTCTTCCCATTCTAAAAGGACGTTTTTGGCTCATAAACAGACAGTTTGGGCAATAAGTGGTGTAAGTTCACAAACCTCTTGTCGACCCCTTTTCTCAAGTCTGGGTATTTTGACATTGGCCTCTCAGTATACATATTCTTTACTGTTGTTTCTTGTTAACAATATCAGCTTATTCCCAAGAATAAGCAGCTTTCACTCGGTTAATATTCGGCAGAAATTGGACTTCTGTAAGTCTTTTGCAGAAAGTTGTGGAGTATACTGCTGCATCCATTTTCAATAAGCTATCACAAGAATTCAAAAATCTTAGCAGTATTCCATGTGCTTTCAAACCAAAACTGAAGAGTTTCCTTATGGGTCACTCCTTCTATTCTGTTGAGGATTTACTTGAAAAATTAAGCTGATTCTTCTGTCATATTGTTGATTCCATTTACGTAAGCTTATGGCTTGACTTTTATGGGTTCAAAAACATTGTGTTTTTGTCTGTTATTTCTTTTATGATGTAATTTCATGTACTGACACGTTCCATGACCTTGGAGATTTGCCCCTCGATTTGGTCCTATGGAACTTGGAATGTAAATAAATAAATAAATAAATGTGATGTGTCTATTGAAACAACTGTTGAAATCATCACTGATTTAGTGCACAACACATTCTGCAACCAGAATACTAATTTGGTTGGTAAGAGCAGCAACTTGGATATCACTCATATCATATCACAGTGATCAGATAACCCACTCATATTCAGGAGTAGCTGTGTTCAAACCACCATCCAGTTACACTGAATCAGATTTCCTGTGGTTTCCCAAAAGTACTTGACATTTTGGATCTGAGGCATGATCCCTGGAAACAGGCCACAGTGATGTTACACTCCCATCCTCATCAAATCTGGCCGTTGCTCACTTGTCAGTCTTTCAGGACTGCAAGATGAAAATGATGTTGGGAGGGAAGAATAGAGAGAAACCAATGGCAAGGTGAAGGTACAAAGTGAGCTTGGGCAGCACAAACAGAATGACTGGCTGATGCCAAAGTTCCACTGCTGGGCCAGACAGCTGCATTAAGCCGACACAGTATATTTGTTAGATAAGATGTCTTTATGATGTAAAATGATAATCAGTAAGTGCTAGTAAAGTAAAACATCTTCTGATATAGATACATGTGGCAGATTACAAAAATGCTTAATGTTAAAAGAGGTCAGTATTAGGTCTTGGTAAGAGAGGCAGTGTAATATATGAGGTGCGATCAAAAAGAAATTGGAATTTTTTAATTTCACGGGCTTTATACATCCAATTTTCAAAACTTTTTTTTATGTTGTTGGTATGCCTGTTACTGATGCATATTTTCATTTTCAGCTGCTTTCAGTATTTAGCTTATTGTTGACAGTCAAAAAAGTTATACACATTTTGAAGGGCATTGCTTTGAAGGGGACAAAGTTGACAACATTGATGAATAAATAAAGATTCTTTAAGAAAAACAATAATTCCCATTACTTTTTGATCACACCTCATACAATTAAATGTATTAATAATATGTGAAGATACATATGGGATTTGGAAAACTAAATCATTATCAATTATTTCATCTAGTATAAACAAAATTGTTACACAGCTACAGTGTTTTAGAAATCATATGTTAAAGCTCATAGTTAAAAACTGTCTTTATGTGGTGGTAGACTTTGGTTTATTGGTAGAATACTGGAGGTGTGCAATCAATCTACAAAGGAGATTGCTTAGATTGCTTACAAATCACTCGCGCGACAAATTGTAGAATATTGCTCAAGTGTGAGGGACCCATACCAAATAGGATTAACAGGGAAAACTGAACATATACAGAGAGGGGCAGCACAAATGGTCACAGGTTTGTTTGATCCATGGGAAACTGCCTCAGAGATACTGAAGAAACTGAACTGGCAGACTCTTGAACATAGATGTGAAGTATCCCGAGAACATCTAATAACAAAGTTTCAAGAACTGGCTTTAAATTATGACTCTAACAATATACAACACTCTAAATATCACTCACATAGGGATTGTGAGGATAAAATCAGAATAATTATAGCACACTCAGAGGCATTTGAACAATCATTTTTCCTGCACTTCATATTTGAATGGAGTGGGAAGAAGCCCTGATAACTTGTACAATGAGGTGCACCCTGTGGCATGCACTTCACGATGATTTGCAGAGTATAGATTTAGATGTTCAAATGGTTCAGATGGCTCCGAGCACTATGGGACTTAACATCTGAGGTCATCAGTCCCCCAGAACTTAGAATTACTTAAACCTTACTAACCTAAGGACATCACACACATCATTGCCCCAGACAGGATTCAAACCAGCGACCGTAGCGGTCGCATGGTTCCAGACGGAAGCACCTAGAACAGCTTGGCCACACCAGCCAGCTGATGTAGATGTAGATAGTGCCAAAAGTACAAGTAAGGTAGTCACCAAGATGGACTTACAGTGCTTTTGAGTGGAAAGATTTTCTGGGATTCACTAAAATAATGTAAAATGAGAGAGTAACAAGATGATGAGGAGATGTGGACATTTCAGAAAGGAAAAGTGATTGTGGAATTCCCTTATATGGTCTAATTAAGTGAACTCCATTGGCTTATACAAACCATATGATCTAGCAGTATTGAGTTTTATTTAGTTGCTGCTGATGTATTTGCTCTGCTTTAAACATACCCTTGCTCAATACCATTGTTTTATGCTATATAAAGACTTGTAGCCCAGTCTAGATTTTTTGCCAGCCACAAAGAATTTATTTTAGTACTTGGGTGTATAAATATGAAATACATATGGACTGTATATTTGGCATTATGCATTGTTGTTCCCATTGTACTTGGTAATGATATATACATATTCTGCAGTATTTTGTGCACTGGTTCAATGTTATTTAATTGTGCTTTTCTTGTCAGACCTATTTATTGAGTTCTGCAGGCTTAATATGTACTTTGTGGCAACAAAGTTAATTTTGGCAGCAGAAGAGAAAGAACTTCTCTGCTATGACTGAATAAAAAAGTTAAATGATTATGTAACTTAATGGAAACAATCTGCTTATTTGTTGATACTTGTTGGTGCTTTGGATAAATTTCTTTGTTGTAACCTTTCCTCTAAAAGTTTCTTCAACTTTCCAGTGCTGTAGAGGCATGACTAAGCCAGCTACATACATGCAGTTATATTGTTATTGAGCTTCACTTAACTATAAACAGAAACTTAAAGCATAAAATGTAGATTAGGAAATAAATTTCTGATAAAGTGCTTAAGAGTGACAACTTTTAGTTTTTCAGATTTCTCTCTTGCTTCTTCACTGTCAGTTAAAATACTAACACACTTGCTCGTATTTGCAGAAAAAAGAAAGGTCAAGGCTAGAAAGCTATGCCGAAGAAAGTGATCTCCACATTAATTTGGTAAACAGAGCTGCTTCTTTGTCATTTGCTTGCTTTTGATGTTAAAAGAATGATCTGAAATGCTTTGTATTTTTTTGAAATGTGATCCTAAAGCTACCGTAAAAACTATATCCTATTTATCATTAGTGAAGACAACTGCTTTCTAATATGCATGGCATGCTATTGCATGTAATGTTGATCATTATGAGTAATACATTTCTTTGAAAACACTCCTCCTTTTACATACCTACATGCTTTTATGTCTGTTAAAACACTCTAGTTTGCATTAATTATATATTAATTTTTATTTGAATAGATTTACCCACACACTGGTGCGCTGAGGGAAAGAAATTTAAGGTAACAGATTGTTTTTTTTTTTTCCATGTGTGTGTCTAGAACAGTGTGTGGAGGTTATAGTGGGTTGTGTCTATAACAGTGTGTGTCAGTTTGTGGTATCATAATGACTTTGTTGTGTGGTGTTTAAGTATTGAGCTGTAAAAGAATCTATGGAAATGAGTAACTCATTTGATGCTTTTTTTCCTGTGTTACTGTGTACTTTATCAAGTCAACAATCACTTATTATTGAAATCTAAGTATGGAAATGGAAAGTCCATGGTGGAATATAAATAATTGGAGGTGTACAGGCAACAGAACACCCATATAGAATATTCTTTACACACACACACACACACACACACACACACACACACACACAACCTATATTGTCTCATTTGAATGAACTGCTTAGTTGCACAGGTGATGTGTGTGTACATGATTGTGTAGTAATTAGCTCTGGAGAAAAATATCAACTGAGAAATTAACATAATCTTAAATCTTGTTATCTTTACTTCTTACAACTTTATTATTGGAATCTATTTTGTTCAAACTGAAGAAAATAACATATCTGCTTGTTATTCATCCCATACTGCTATTTAATTTTCAGCAAAAAATAGGGATCTTGTTGCTTGTTATGAGTAAGGAGCAACCATTTCTGGTGTCCTTAAAAGTAACTCTTGTTACACAGTGTAAATTGATAACAGTAAGTTGTACATTGTCTTCAGTTTTATTTGTTTCATCGCAGCATAAATGCCATTACCTGTTCTCATCTTTCTCCCCTGATATAAAACTTGCACCAAGCTCCCAGTACATATTGTTAGGAAGTTGTATTCTACAAGTTTTTTTTCTGCCACATACCATAAAGAAAGTTGATGATGATACCAATTAACTTTCTTCTCCACTTAGTCATTTTAATCTGTATTTTAAATACTATATGGTTCCAAGGAAAAAGAAATAGATAAGCAGTGCACAAGGATCAGACAGCGAATTTGAGAGAAAAAGCTGACAGGAATTTGGCAAAGAGACGTAGATTTACTGACGAAACGGGTCTATATTGAGTAAGGTCTCTTGAGCCAGAATAAAGGGGCTGAAATGGCAGCTAGGCTCACAAAATGAAGAGCTGATAAAAGTTATCTAGAGAACAGTAAGTAGCTTCAGGCATGGCATTGGAGATTTTGCAAAGTTTGTGGTGCATCATAGGTGTCTGGAAGGCAAAGACCATCACCATAGTGTGGGGATTGAGCAAATGCTCACAGGAAGAAATCATTCTGGTCAATATCAGGAAATGGAGAGAGAACTGTTGGCTCAACTGGCTTCACAGTAGAGCATGGAGGAGCCTTGTCTCAATAAAACAAGTTGTTACACCCTCCTCACCAATAGTTCAGAAAAGTTGCAAATTCACTGCTGGGTGCAAGCAAAGTAGCCTCAGCCACTAGCTACACATGTCATGCTGAAACTGCACTGTGGCATCTTCCTTTCAAAAAAGAGAAAGTCCCTCTTGTTTCCAGACACAGTATTGCAGAAACAGAAAATGAAATAAAAAGAAAAAAAAAATCTCAGGAGACTGGTAACAGGTCTGTACTATTCACATCCTCATTTGGAAGGCTTTTAATATGTTAGCCATGTATTCCTGTAGTGAAAAACTGAATGTTGGCAATCAGTATTACAGTATTATTGTTGTACTCATTATATCCAAGTTTGACAGGTTTCCCTTGCCAATTTGAAATGTACAATCAGTTCTTTACCTAATTAATGTGACAACCAGTATTATAGTATTATTGTTGTACTCACTGTATTCAGGTTTGACAGGTTTTCCATGCTAATTTGAAATGTGCAATCAGTTCTTTTCCTAATTAATATGAAAATTCTGTAGCTCAGCTGAACCTTCTCAAGACCACAGGCATTGATAATAGCAATAAATTAATGTAGTGGAACACTCATCAGACATTCACCCGGTTATTTATTTTTAATTACCTGCAAGGTATCCAAAGTTAGGCTTTACGTAACCACCCACCATATGGTTGAGGCATCTAAAAATTGACGTGTTTGCCAAGTTCCCAGAGACTGTCCATCTTCAGGGCTAAGAAAGCACGTGCGCGCACGCTCGCACTCACACACACACACACACACACACACACACACACACACACACACACACACAAAAGATTTCTTACCGTGGAATAGGTGGGATGAACAATATTGAGGAGTTGGATGGAAGGATGGATGACTTCATGGCACTTCTGGGGCAGATAGTGGAAGTTTTGTGTGGCACAAAATTGAGGGAGGAGAGAGAGCAGTGTGGGTGAAACAAATTGAGTGAAATGGGAGGGATGTGGTAGAGTTGGGTGTGGCATAGGGACTAACAGGCCCAGGTAATTGTGGGATCGATCACTGTCTTGTGAGGACAATTTCCATCTAAGGATTTAAGAGAAGCTGGTTGTTGGGGAGAGACAGGAAAGTGAAACAGACATTAAAGTCTAGCATGTTGTGCACAGTGACATCTGATACTGGGTTGTATCTTTGTTCTTGGTCATAGTTTCACAGTTTTTTGGTTGCTGTTACTCCAGTTGGATATTGGTTATACCTAAATGAAAGACTGTACAGAAGTTTACAATGGAGTTGGTATATGACATGACTGGTCTCACATGTGGCCCTGCCTGTAATAGGGTAGGGACAAGAAGAACAGATCTAACTAACTTGGATAAATATTCTTGAGTTTTGCAGCAACAGTTCCTATGAGTTTGGTCTGTATGTTCAGCACTCTCCACATTCTTCACTTAAGCAAAGTTAACATATTATGTTATTCATGGAAATCTGTTGGATCTTTGTTGGACATTAGGGTACTGTTAACTTTTCAGTCATCATCATCAACAACAACAGCATTATACTAAACATCATAAAAGCAAATATTCTCTACTGAGTTGGTCTTCAAGGTTGCCTCTAAACTAAATACTGTACTTAAAATATCTTTTATGTCTTTGATTAATATACATTCTGTTCTTTAATTAGATATTATGTGAGCTGTTATATGAGACAAGACAATTCCTTTCTGCCACTGCCACTTGCTACTTCTGTTATCTTTGTGACAGTGGTGGTTGCTGCATAAATGGCCACAGTCAGCAGCCATAACTTAGCAGCCTTACTGACGTGCTCCCTTACACCAAATAAATGAGATAAAATATCTCTGATGGCAGAAAATAATGCCTCATGTTGTTGATGCTGTTTCCTACATCATTAGCTAGTATGTATGCAGCTGTTATTCATTGTAGGTTAAAACAGGCTTGTTTGAACCCTTCCACTACTGCCATTTCATTCACAGTATCTGTTGTCATGCAATAACAGTAGGAAAAGGCTCTTGCAGAACCAACATAGACCAGTAGCAGAAATTGATGTCATTGTTAGGTGTAATGTAGTTTTATACACTAAAAAGTCAAATAAACACAACTGTAAAGTCTGTGTTTGGATTCTTCCCTCCTCCCCTCCCCTCCTCTCTCCTTGCTCCTTGTGTGTGTGTGTGTGTGTGTGTGTGTGTGTGTGTGTGTGTGTGTGTGTGTGTGGCAGGAGGGGGGGGGAGGTTGAGGGGGGGGTCAAGGATGCTCGTATTTACCTTTCCTACATCCTCTTCCGTGTATAGAGCGACCAATTTTTCCAGCTTTCGAATTTATTGAAACACAGGGCATTGGTTTTCTGACTGTGTCTGTGTCATCTACGGGTACTCAAGTTTTTCCAGGAATACTATTATGAGTGTGATTTAATTACAATTTTTAATGTCCAGTTATTTTGATTGTTATCATATATTTACCTCTTGCAGTATGATATTCAACTTTCAAAATGTTTTGGCAACTGTAGTAACATTGGTATTATGATAAGTGTAGAACAAAAAGTTATCAGTGAAATGCCAAACACAGAATCAGCTCACTGATGGAGAGTAACAACAGAACAAGAGTTAGGTGTGGTAGGTGTTAAACTGAACTGGAATGAAGTGATAACCAAGACAGATATGAAGACTGAGATGTAAATGGATAATATATTTCAAATAGGGATGGAGCACATGTTTGATACAAGTAGCTATTTGTGGAAAGAAATTGGTATGAGACATGTCCAGAAATTAAGAGTTGTTTAAAAATCAAAAAGACAATAAACTGAATGGTTATAATTAAAATGCAGCTACTTGTGGAGGTCCAGTGTGGGCTGTAATTATCATGTGGCAGCAAAACTTGTAGATATTCTAATGTGTTTTGCTCTGAAGAAAAGTTAGTTCCAAATTTGGCCACCAGGTACAAATCTGGAACTGTGACAGCAACAAAAAAGTATATAAAGGTTTTCATATGTAATAGTTTGGAACAGGATGTAGGCAGAAAATGTCAGATGAGTGAGAAAGACATAATGTTGATTTTATTATTACCCACCACTCACACAGTGTTTAATATGAGCACTGGAGATGTCAATGAGATGCTGGATCTGTAAAATGATGTGATCATCAATTGCAGCAGTTGCAGTGGTATCTGAGCAATTTTATCCTGTATAGTGGCCTTCAGATCAGGTAGAAACCAAATAGTCCCTGGTAAATGTGTTCCTTTAGATATCTCCAGAGCCAAAAGTCACATTGATTCAGATCAGGTAATCTTGTAGCCCATGCACCAGAAAAACCTCTGAGATAACACATTTGTGAAAGGTTCCTTGAAGCAGACATTTCATGGGGCGAGTAACATGAGATATTGCCCAATCTTGCGTGAAAACAGTGGTTTCCACACAGTTGTGCTCTTCCAAAGTGGGAATCATATGCTGTACACGGAGGTCTCGATAATATGCAGGCATCATGGTACACCTGACAGGCCCTCTTGGTGTATTCTCTTCAAAAATGAATAGACCAAAGATAAAGGTGCTTGAGAATCCACACCACACCGTCACATACTGTGAATGCAATGGCTCTTCATGCATGACACACGGTACAACAGTATCCCAAATCCAGCAATTCTGTGTATTCACTGCACCCTGTAGCATAAAATGTGCCTTGTCATTCCAACGGAGATTGCCTGGCCACATGTCATCAACTTTGATCCGTGCCAGAAACTTAAGGCCAAATTCAGAGCATTGCTGCACAGATTCTGAGGTTCCAGTTGCTGCACCCTCTGGATATTTCCTGGCCACATGTCATCAACTTTGATCTGTGCCAGAAACCCAAGGCCAAATTCAGAGTGTTGCTGCACATATCCTGAGGTTCCAGTTGCTGCACCATCTGGATCTTGTATGGATACCAATGTAAAGTAGACTGCAAAACTTTCTGTGCTGTTGCCATGGGATGGAAAATGCTCATGTCACTGCACGAGCACTAGCACTAGCACCACATGCTGCATGTTCAGTTACAGCAACAGCAATCTCATCAATAGCTTCCTCTGGGGTAGGACACCTTCCTCTTCCAGGTACCGCACCAAGCTCACCTGCGTTTTGAAATTTCATTATTATCTTTTTTAAACTATTTAATGTCAAGCCTCTCCTCAGACTTTTCAGTCAGTGGTATTCTTCAGTGCAGCACAGCAGTTGCTGCCATTCTCATAAAACAGTTTCAATAACAGCGCAAGGTCTCTCTTCTTGATCACCATTCTGTTCACTCACGTTATGGCTTGTCAAGTGATAGTGTGCATGTCATACTGTCTTCCAAGCAGTGTACAGCACCAGATTTGCACTTGGTGTACACAATTGGAACTAATTTGTTTTCTGTTTTAAATTTTTTCCTCATTAATGCATAAGGAGATTTACCAAGTTTTGCTGCCAGACAATAATTACAGCCCACAGTGGACCTGTGTGAGTATCTGCACTGTAATTATAACCACTTGGTAGTAATGAAAAATTTACAAATGCATAGGTGTACATCAAACATATTTTTTAATGTAATCATCTTCATTCTCAATGCCCTTTGTGAACCATGGAATGAGCTTTCTGGTACCTTTCTCAAACAAGTCTCCTGTGCCACTTCGATCTATTATCAGACTGCACTGTCGACCTCATTGTAAGTCATCATCATCATCATCATCATCATCATCATCATCATCAGTTATCTGCTATATTAGCAGGTCCTTTGCCTCTCCATTTTCTGCGATCCATTGCTTCCTTCTTAAATCTGCTGTATGTTGTATCGTCCATCATGTCATCCAGTATCTGGAATCTCTTCCTTCCTCGCTTTCTTTTCTCTTCTACATAACCTTCTAAAACTGTTTTGATCAGTCCATCATTCTTTCTTAATATATGCCTAATCCAATTTCTTTTTCTTCTCTTTATTACATCTAGTAACTGCCTTTTCTCTCCCACTCTTCTCAATACCTCTTCATTTTTTACTCTGTCCATCCAACTTATTCTTTCCATCGTCCGCCACATCCATATCTCAAAAGCCTCCAGCCTTTCTCTGTCTTTCTTCCTCATAGTCCATGTTTCAGCATCATATAGAAGAACACTCCACACAAGATATTTTATGAGTCTCTTCCTGAGTTCTCTGTCCAGACCACTGCAGAAAATTCTCCTTTTCTTATAAAACGCCTCTTTTGCCATTGCTATCCTTGTTTTAATTTCTGTCAATAGAAAACCTTTTCCCACAAACAGGAAAATTCAGAGAGATGAAAATCTGAAGGTGCCAGATCAGGTCTGTGATGTCCCAGTGGAATGAATGCAAGAGTTGCTCTGTAGCACTGGTTATGTACAGATGTGCATTGTCATGCAACCATCACACTTTGTTTATTAGCACTACTAGTCTTTTGTCCTTTATTGCCCACTGTAGCTGTTTTAGGGTTTCAAAATAGTGCACAGCATTGATTGCTTCATTGAGGAGAATCCTGTTTGGTCCCAAAACACACGTCATGATTTTTCAGGCCAAAACAACAGTTTTGATTTTTTTTGCTAATATTGAGAAGGTCACCAATGCAGTGACTGTATTTTTATCAAAGAGCTGTAGTGGGCCATCCACACTTTGCTATCAGCCACAACAGAGTCAAGTCACATCCCAGTTCAAACTGCATGGAAAATTCTCATGAAGATACAATGCTGTTGACTTTGTGCAAATCTGTGAACTGTTTTGGTGCCCACCTTACACACAATTTTTGAAATCTAAGTCTTACAGTAATGACTGCATGCAGAAGAGATCTGGAGGTATCCAGAAACATTGTGTTCATCTCATCCAAAGTCAGTCAGTGGTCACCATAAATCATTTCTCAAATCTTGCTCAACGTCACATCAGTCATGATTGAGGATAGGCACTCTTTTGCTCATTATATCATTCTGCCAGCTTTACATTCATGACACCAGTCATACGTATTAGCACGTTCATCACACCATTCCCATAAACAGTTTTGATTCTATAAAAATCTGGAGCAGCACTTTCTTTCTCCCTCCTCCACCCACCCACCCCTACCCCCGAGGGAAACCATCTTACACTCCTCATCACACAGCTAGCAGGATTTAGAATACACACACTCATTTCAACTCTGCATTAGAAAAAGAGTTTCCAGCCAACTGAGCCAATGAACACACATTGTACTTTAAACACCTTTTGCTTGAATTTTGTGCCCTGCCAACTTCATGAGAAGGAAAAAAAATTGTAGAGCAGGGGCTCTGTACTCTTGTTTTCTGGACATGCCACTTATTATTGACATATCACAAGGATATAGATCAGCTTTTATTTATAGGTGGTCTGGGCAGTAAACATTTTTTACATTAAACAAATTTTATTCAGTAAATTACATTAAGAATGCCGTCTCCTTTCTGAATACGCCAGGCTTTACTAACTTTTAAAATAGTTACTATCCAATCACAAGCTGCTTGTATTAGAGCTATCATTTCAAACTATGTGAAGAAAGGATGCTATGTTCAGTCCTCAGACAGTTCATTTCCCACAGTGTATAATATAGTTTTTCAGATCTGCATCACAGTGTTGAAGTGAAACATGCAAACTGCACAGAACAATCACGATGTTGTTTCAGAAATAGCTGCAGCTTTATATGCATGGACAAGAGAATCACACTTTACCAAAGCTTCTCTGCCACAGTTTCATGCACCAAACACTATGAAATTTGGGGAAAATGTTGGAAAGTTCCGTAATCAATAAACGATGATTTTCAAGAATTTTATCATTGATTTTCATCACCAGTTCATCAGTCACAAGGCTAGGCCTGCCACTGTGGTCTTCATCATAAACACTGGTATGGCTTTGTTTGAAAAACAGGCACCATGCATCACTTGTCTTTCATTCATCATTCTTTTTCCCTATGCATCACAGAGGTCACAATAAATTTCAGTTGGTTTGCAGTTTTCTGTCAACAGAAAACTAACAACAGAATGCATCTCATAAGTGGTGGGATTTTCTGTTGCAGTGCACATTTTATCACATTACAGAAAGCAAAGTAGCAGAAACGCAGACGTCACAGTACCACCAATGGACGTGTACTGAGCAAAGGAACATTGTGGCACCAAGATGGCAGCTATAGCCCAGCCCACCACTGTGATAGCCAAAATGCCCTTTATTTTTTGGATAGCCCTCGTATTTTGGCAAAATTCTAGTCACAGTACTTATGAAATTCATGTTTCAGTGCCAACTGATCAGCCAAAACATTTGACTACCTGCGTAATAGTGTGCTAGAATGCAGTACAACAGTGATTATAAATGGCATGGATTCAACCAGTCCTTGATACGTTTTGGCATGTCTGCACAAAGATGACACAGTTTCCATAGACTGCAGGCCAGAAGGTTGTGGGTGCAAGATGCTCCTGAAACTACTGTAGTGTGATTATAGCCACGTGATGTGGACAGTTATCTTACTGGAAGATGCCATCACCACTGGGGTGACATCAAGCACGAAGGGATACTCTGTCATCAGATCTTCCACAGATTGCCACTTCTCGTGCTTTGCAGAGTGGGCAAGTCCCTGACCTCCATATACCGTGACTAGGTGTGGGTGTCCAACACCTTAACACCTACTCGTGGCTTCGTAATCTTTCAGCCACTTTCCATGGATGCTCACGAACAGCCGACCAACTTCACCATTTCTGTGGTGGTTGTTGCTAGGTACCACACCATCTCTGTGAAAGCTGCTCCTGTCAGTGGGTTTCCCTGTCTGTGGCCCATATCAGCACCAGAATGTGTCTCCATCCGTCTCTACTCCACTCATATAATTTCCTTATTGCATCACATGCTTGCTCTACCACCAGGTTGCATTCAATCTCTCAGAGGAGAGTGGTCAAATTTTTTGGCTCATCAGTGAATATACAAGCTTAAGTGACCTCTGTAAATTTCTCCTCAAATTTGAAAATATCACTGTAGAATTGCTGTGTGTTTTGACTTTTAGAAAATTCTTGAGTGATTTTCTCATTTACTGCTATTTGTAACAGACACTTTAGTTCCAGCAATACCAAATTTTTTGTTTTTGTCAGAAAAATGTTTCCAAAATTACTGTGTAACAAAAATAAAGTGTCACAAGGCTTAAGGAAGCTCCTGCCTTCGAAATGGTAGCAAACAAACTGAACTTCATCTACTTCTCCTATACTAAATAGGCTCTTACCTTTATTTTTATCTCTGCTAAAAGCATTGACCTCTTCTGAATTGTAAAAGGTGACCTTTTACACCCAATTTACTATTTAAGCTGTCAAACATATGCCTATTTTAACAGTATTGAGAAATGATGAGTGATCAGTATTAGCCTTCATTAAATTTTAATGCTCACTCTCAGTCCACAGTTTTCAGTTTTATCCCACCTCCATCTTCGTGCTTTACCCAAAATCTTATTTCGTTAGATAAACTGCTCTCTGCAATTTAACTGCACACATGTCAATTTTGATTTTATGTTACTCTTTGTTGTTCTGCCTCATCATTTTTGTACATGCTGTGTAGGTTTGTGCTTAAAACTGTAAAATAAATACGGTTTGAATATTACTGGAGGCTAATCTTCTTTGTTTTCTTACAAATCATGGAAGGAGCTAAGTAGATGCATACTCTCCTGCATGATAAGTAATTAATGTACAGATAATTTCCTTATTTATCTTTTCTGTTACATGTAATAATATTATGAAAAGGGTAGTTGCTATTCACCGCGTAGCAGAGATGCTGAGTCGCAGAAAGATACACCAAAGAACTGTCAGAAAGTTTGCTTTTGATTAACAAGATCTTTGTCAGAAATAGACACACACACACACACACACACACACACACACACACACACACACACACACACACACACACAGTCTCTGGCTGCAGGAGCCAGACTGCGAGGAGCAGCGCATTTTGGGAGAGGCAACCGGGTGGCAGTAAGGAGGAGACTGGGACAGAGAGGGGGAGGGATAGCAGGTTAGGGGTGGGAGGCTGGTAAAGTGCTGCTGGGAGCATGCAGGGATGAGGTGGAGACTAGGACTGCTATATGCAGTCAGAAAATTAGACAGAGTGTAGAGAGGGGGAGTAGCAGAAAAGGAGAGAAGTATAAAGACTGGGTGCATTGGTGGAATAGAAGGCTGTGTAGTGCTGGAATTGGAACAGGGAAGGGGCTTGATGGGTAAGGACAATGACTAACAGAGGTTGAGACCAGATGGTTACAGGAACATAGGATATATTGCAGGGAGAGTTCACACCTGTGCGAATCAGAAAAGCTGTTGTTGGTGCAGAGGGCTCAGGATGTGAAGCAGTCATTGAAATGAAGAATGTCATGTCGGGTAGCGTACTCAGCAATGGGGTGGTCCAGTTGTTTCTTGGCCACAGTTTGTCAGTGGCCATTCGTGTGGACAGACAGTTTTTTAGTTGTCATGTCTATGTAAAATGCAGCACAGTGATTACAGCTTAGCTTGTAGATCACGACTGGTTTCACAGGTAGCCCTGACTTTAAGGGGTTGCTGATGTTTGTGACCGGATTGGAGTAGGTGGTGATGAGAGGCTGTGTGGGACAGGCCTTGCATCTAGGTCTGTTATGGGAATATGAGCCATGAGGCAAGGAGTTGGGATCAGGGTCTGTGTAGGAATGGATTAAATGTTTCATAGGTTCAGTGGTCGGCAGAATACCCATGTGGGATGGTTGGGATAGATAGTGGGTAGGACATTTCTCATTTCAGAACATGACGAGATTAGGGATGTTAGTGTAAAGGGAGGTTGCATCAGTAGTGACGAGCAGGGCACTATGTGATAAAGGAACAGGAACTGTGGAGATTCGGTGGAGGGAATGGTCAATATCTTTTATATAGGAGAGTAGGTTTTGGGTAATAGGCTGATGGTGTTAGTCTATGAGAGCAGAGATTCTCTCAGAGAGGGCACAGTAATCAGCCACAAGGGGGCGTCCTTGGTGGTTGGGTTTATGGAATTTAGGAATCATGTAGAAGGTAGGAGTGTGGGGAGTGTTAGGGGCGAGAAGGGAGATGGAATCCAGTGAGAGGTTCTGTGATGGGATTAAGGATTTGAGGAGAGACTGGAGATCCTGGTGGATTTCTGAAATGCTGTCACTGTGGTAGGGTTTGTAGGTGGATGAATCTGACAGCTGGGCAGATTACTTCTGTCAGGTAATCTTTGCGGTTCAAAACAACAGTGGTGGAGCCTTTGTCAGCAGGTAGGACTATAAGGTCAGGATCAGTTTTAAGGGGGTGGATCATGGATATTCTGCAGATGTAAGGTTAGTTTGCTTGTTGAGGGATTTGGGGAATGATGGTGAGGCAAGGTTTGAATTTAAGAAATTCTGGAAAGTTAAAAGGGGGTGATTTGGGGGCAATGGGGGTGGATCACAGTTGGATGGAGGATTGAACTGAGCCAGGCAGGGTCTTTGGTTGAGTCTGATTGGTAGGGTTTGTGATGCAAAATTGTTTCCACTGTAGGGACCAGGAGAAGGAGAGAAGGTCTTTAACAAGTCCAGCATTATTTAATTTAGGAGTGGGGCAAAATGTGAGGCCTTTGGAAGGGGCTGATATTTCTGCATGGCTAAGGCTTTCGAAGGGAAGTTTCATGGCTGTGTTATGGGTCTGTTTAAGTTCTGGATTCTGTGCGGTGGTGGGAGGGAGTTTGGAGTATTGGGTAATTGTAGTAGATCCGTGAGACAGGGTTTGTCAGCTTTGAGGGGACATGAGGGAGGTTTGGAGGTTGTTTTAGAGATGGTGGACAGTGGTAATCCAAGGCGGGAGTAGGAAGTGAGCAGGTTGCAGAGTTTTTTGATGTGGCATTGAGCACATTACTCTAGTTCCTGGAGGGCAAGAGTTTCAGTGTGTGTTATGGGATCCAGAAATTCGGGATCGCATAGCAGGAGAATTTTATGGATCAGGAGAATTTTATGGATCGAGAAGAGTTCTGAGCCTGATTGATATCTTTTTGCAGTACTATGTTGGTGAGAGCTAAGGACTAGTAGAACCTGAACAGATGAAGGTTATTTTGGAAGGAAGGATGGCAGCCGGAGATGGGTAATTTGATGATAAGACCATTTGAAGGGATTCCATGAGCAAAGTAACAATGCAGGAACAGTATGTGGGGCTGGGTTCTGGCTAAAGATAAGAAACCTTTTCTGTATTGACACAGATGGAAGGAGCAAGGATCCATGATTGTGGAAAAAAACTAAAAAACTTAGAATAACATCTGAAGGAATTTGCAAAAAAACACTTGTGCAAAATCATGGAAGGATGAAACAGATGAAATAAGGGGAAGCAAGATGAAATCTAAGGGTGTAGGTTGATTGTAAAATGCAAAAACCAACTGAAATTGGCGTGAAGTCACAGTGATATCAAACCTGCCCTCCTATGTAAAAGATATCAACCATTTCCTCTATCAACTCTCCACACTTCCTGTTCCTTTACCACACAATGCTGTACTCATGAATATTGATGCCACCTCCCTTTACTCTAATGTCCCTAATCCCCATGACCTTATTGCTATTGAACACTACCTTTCCCAATGCCCAATGGATTTCAAACCAACCATCTGCTTCCTAGTCACCACGACCAACTAATCCTCACCCACAATTACTTCTCCTTTGAAGGCATTGCCTACAAACAAACCCGGGGTACACCTATGGTCACCCACATGGCACCGCCCTATGCCAGCCTATTGATGGGCCATCTAGAGGAATCCTTCCTAAATATCAAGAATCCCAAACCCCTCATCTAGTTCTAATTCATTGATGACGTCTTCATGTTTTGTATCGAGGGTGAGGGCACCTTATCCACATTCCTCCAGAGCCACAACACCTTCTCCCCCATTCACTTCACCCAGTCCTACTCAGCCTATCAAGCCACCTTCCTTGATGTTGACCTCTACCTCAAAGATGGCTATACCAGTAGCTCTGTCCATATCAAATCTACCAACCACCAGCAATGTCTCCACTTTGACAGCTGTCACCCATTCCATACCAAGACGTTCCTTCCATACAGCCTAGCCGCCCATGGCCATTGCATGTGTAGTGACAAACAGTCCCTCTCGAAATATACTGAGGGTCTCTCTGAGGACTTCACAGATCGTAATTACAATCTCAAACTTGTACAAAAACAGATCTCCCATCCTTATATTTTCAGCCACCCAACATCTCCCAAAGTACCAGCATCTGCTCACAAAGGAGCATTCGCCTCGTGACTCAGTACCACCCAGGACTGGAAAATCTGAATTACATTCTCTGCCAGGGTTTTGACTACCTCTCGTCATGTCCTGAAATGAGAAATGTCTAACCCACTATCCTATCCACCTGTCCCACAGTGGTATTCTGTCACCCACCGAACCTACACAGTATCCTCATCCATCCTTACACAGCCCCTGCTCCCAACTTCTAGCCTCACAGCTCATCCCTGTAATAGAACTAGATGCAAAACCTTTCCCATACATCCTCCCATCACCACCTACTCCAGTCTGGTCACAAACATCACCCATCCCAACAAAGGCAGGGCTACCTGTGAAACCAGTTATGTGATCTACAAGCTAAGCTGCAATCATTGTGCTGCATTTTATGTAGGTATGACAACCAACAAGCTGTATGTCTGCATGGTTGTCTGAGAAACTATGGGCAAGAAACAACTGGGTTACCCTGCTGCTCAGTATGCGCCAACACTAGCTTTTCTGATTCGCACAGGTGGGAACTCTCAATGTAATATATCCTATGTTCCCATAACCCTCTGGCCTCAACCTCTATTAGTCATTGTCCTTACCCATCTAGCCCCTTCCCTGTTCCAATTCCAGCACTACACAGCCTTCTATTACACCAATGCACCCAGTCTTTATACTTCTCTCCTTTCCTGCTACTCCCCCTCTCCACACTCTGTCTAATTTTCTGACCGCATCTAGCAGCCCTAGTCTCCACCTCATCCCTGCATGCTCCCAGCAGCACTTTACCACCCCAATCCCTACCCTGCTATCCCTCCCCCTCCCCCTCCCCACCCCAGCCTCCTTCTTAGCCCGACCTGGCTTGCCTCTCCCATAATGCACTGCTTCTCACAGTCTGGCTCCTGCTGCCAGAGACTATGGTCATGGGTGTGTGTGTGGGGGGGGGGGGGGATGTCTGTTTTTGGCAAAGGCCTTGTTAGCCAAAAGCTTTTGTTGTGCCTTTCTGTGACTCAGCATCTCCGCTATATGGTGGGTAGCAACTACCTATCATTTTCTGACATTGTTACATTCCATCTTGGATTTTCCATTGTTTGATTTTCTGTTGTATGACTTTATATCCTAGTATCCATTTGATTTTGTGTGTTATATTAATCACCTATATTAAGGGGACTGTGTGGTATAAACAGTATATTTAAAAAATAATTATTTTGTTCCCCATTGAAAAAATTTCTAAAGTCTTTTATTTGTCATTTGTGGTCTAGGGTGGTGTGTCATCTCAGTGTATACATGAGTAATTAATCATCTAAGAAATGTGAAGACTAGCTTTTCATTTCTAAACTCAGCAGTAATCTTGTTGCTAGATCTTTTTCACATGTTGGTCATTAATGTGTATTTATTGTGTGCTTTACATATTTTCATTGGTTGTTAATGCATATATGTGCCTGTAGTTTAGAATTACCATGTCTAGTATTCAAAGAATTGGCTTTCTGTATTTTGCTGCGCAATTGAAACCTGAATAGGAGTATTAAATGTTGTGAACTGTTCTCATATTCAATTTATTGTGCAGAGCTATAACATTTTTGGAAAAGTTAATATAAGCAATTATTTATATAATCTAAGATTGCATTAGAACAAAGTACAATTTAAAGAGAGTTAATTATATAGTTTTGTCGTTAGAACAGTTTAAATGGAAGAACATCACATCATCTGCATGGGAGCTCAACAGGGTTCACTCCTGTGCTGTACTATTGCTGTACATCAATGATTTTCCATTGTGTTTGACTCAGGAGACAGAATTGGTCCATGCTGATAAACAAACAGCAAATTATGTTTTATTATGAAAGTGATTCACTGGTTTTCCATAAAACTCATAACAGAAGGTTTAATTTTTGAAAGAAACATACCTCACTCAGTTTTTTACGATCAGAAATACATCAAATCCGCTTAATATGTCATAAGAAGATTGCAATGACACCATGAAGATGAAAATGGAAACAAGAAAACACATGTACAGTGTTTGACATGTTAATGCATTTATATTCAGCTGCTTTATCGATAACAATAACAGTCAACTTTACGAACACAGAAAATATTTTGCATATTTTCATTGATTGATGCCACATGGAATATTATTTTGGGATAATCCTAACATACATGTGAAGGATTAATTGTAGATAGTAAGAGTTAAATGTGTTTTTTCACACACACATTCTACTTATAAGCATCTGTTTCAAAGGAATAATCACAAATGCACTCATAGAAAGGTAATGATCTGTACTGCTCTTTAGCGAATATAGTTACAGCACAGGGGAGAGGTATGTGTGTGTGTGTGTGTGTGTGTGTGTGTGTGTGTGTGTGTGTGTGTGTGTGTGTGTGTGAGGGGAGTGGGAGTTGGCATGGTGGTGGGAGATGGGGGGGGGGGGGGAGGGATGGCGTGATGGGGTGGGGCATGTGTGCAACTTTTGTGTAATTGATATCTCTCACCTCATAGCATTTATTGTGAATATGACCCATATCAAGTAATTAACATTAACAATGACAGATCCCTACTTACATCATAACTATTTTTAACTTTCTTTCTCTCCCTGTTTGCTTTAAGAATGCTATTCAGTCTCGTTACACATTAGTTGTTCATAATTATCTGGCCATGTTAATAAGTGCTGATACACACACATGCACACTACAGAGAATGCATGAAAATGGAAGGCCACAATAAATTTGCATTTTAATAAAATAATAGAAGAATATGGTGTATCCATCAAATTTCTCAATTCCCAGGTGCTCTGCAAACAGGCTGAAATGTTTACATGTAAAATTAAGTAATCCACTGACAAAACTTCTGAACATGAATCCTTAATATGATTAGTACTGTTTCCACCATGGCTCCCAAATATAATGACTAATCATAGGCAATGTACTAAAGTGAACATGGTTATGTGGTTTGCATCAACAAATACATGTGGCAGAAGGGACTGTCCACGAGCATAAAGATAATTACATTAATAAATTACAATGCAAGTTCCGTAAAATTATCCATCATCATAATAAAAGTAACATGGGAAACAACTTTACTCACATAAAACCAAATTATTTTGTAGGCATAAAGGCCTCTCATATATCAGTCATAGATTCCCCAAGGAGGTCAATAATGACAATATTATTACTGAAGAAAATACCCAAAGACCTATTTGAAATAATGTAAGAAACTTTGAATGCTCTTAAATACAAGGTGACACAGAAAACAAAGAAAGTCACGTAAAGAATCTAACACCATGCATCAACTCTCTTTTACTTATTGAGAGAGGAGAGACAGAGAGAGAGAGAGAGAGAGAGAGAGAGAGAGAGAGAGAGAGTGAAGAAATAGTACTGTCCTGACTAGCAAGAATCAAGAATGCGGTGAGGCAGCTCAGCTTTGTTAACAGGATCAATGCAACATTCATTTTATGCAGAAATGTAGCAAAACAAAACAAAAAATAGGAAGCATATATGCAGCTTCATGTTGTAGTGGATGACCGCAGAATTGTGGCAAATAATGTTCTTATATTCTTGCATGTGTGAATTAGCAATTTTGTTTTAGGACTTTTTGGTTCATGTTGTCTAATACATTTTGAAACATTATTCTTAGTTTTAGTATTCTGAGTGCAATTAATGTAAAAACCTGAATGTGTGTTTGAATAGAATGTGCTTGCCACTGTGTTTTAACTAATACTAATCCTGTCGCACACAGCCAACAACGTCCACAGCCATCCCTGCACCGGCGCCCCGCCGTTGCCGTGCGCTCTACGACTGTGAGGCCGATAACGATGATGAACTTTCCTTCAAGGAAGGAGAGGTGATAATTGTAACCAATACACAGACAGATGATGAGAACTGGATGGAGGGTGAAGTGGAAGGGCAGCCATCACGAAAGGGGATGTTCCCTGTCAGTTTTGTTTACATGTTATCAGATTGAGTCTGTTGAGCAACTGTGCAACATGTCATACTGCATTTTTGAGAAAGCTCTATTTTTATTGTGGTCAGTAAGGCTCAAATATAGCTTTTGTGAGGAACTAAATTTATGCAGGGCTACAGTTTATTGGCCTCTTCACTTCTCACTTTAATACTCCAAATTCACTGTGCACTGACATCCTTCTCGTTGATGCCCTTTTATGCTATTTGTGGTGGCTGTGATGTACAACTTGCCCACAGAAGCAGAGTGGCATTTAAAATTTGTTGTAACAGCTATACCCTTGTTCCAAATGTCATTTTTGTCCAGTGCCATAAGAATAGTGGATAATTTGCACAGTTGATGTCTGTGTTGCTGTTGACTAGTCATGAGGGTGCAAGACTTTAAAGTGCTTTGTAGAATATGTGTATACTCCACAGGTTACAAAGATGTACTCAGAAACACACAAAGAGAAAATGAGATAGTCAAATATGTAATATTTTATTAATGTAATAGTAAATTTTGGATAGCGAAGTAGATATTCAGAGTAATATATTGAGTATTGTTGTAAGCTGTTGCCATTGTTGGGACATCTTCAGAGATCTAATCCCTAACATTTCCGATCACACTGGGGTACCAGAGCTGTTTGCAGTAATTTCTTTGCAATAAAATTAATTATTGGCAATGTTATTTTCCTGTTATGCAGTAAAATGATGTAGACAATCATTTAATTGAGTGGTTAAAGATAATGGAGCTTGCTGGCAAACACGTAAAACTCAAATTTCTCAGCTTGATTGGTGTGACTGTGTAGGACAGCTGTAGCTCTTCACCCCAGCCTTGCAAGTCTTATAAAGAATGTGATAATATTTTGAATGTTGTTAGTGTAAATCCCATAACATAAAAAAATGTTGAGTTCCTTTTTATTTTTGTTACTTTCATTTTATAAGAAAAGTCATAAGCACTCAATGCTATATATAATTATTTTTGGATATAGATATACAATATGCTGTCATTTAGTAATAAGTAAATTACCACAAGCTCTTTTTGAAGTACCAGTAGGTCTGACCTTTAGTCATTTGCTGTATTGATAAAGTGCTCACAATTAAATTGCCTTGGTAGTATTTTACAAATGCTACTTTGTAAGAAGGGCCTACATTATTTGTCCTCAATTACACTGTAAAATCTTTTGTGCCCTATGGGCGACCTGAGAGAAATTGGCTACCAGACACTCTGATGTCATTCAGCTTGGGGCGACAAAGTTTTTGAGTGCTTATTGTATCTTGAAATATAATCATCATTTCAGTTGAAACAATGAAATATACATTTGCTGTATACTACAAGTAGATCACACAGGAAACCAAAAGGAAAAAAAAAAAAAAAAGCTGTCACATAACCTACCCTCATTGCTGCTTCCACCAGCCCCTTCCTGCTTACCTTCCTTCATACCCCTCCCCCTCCCCCCCCCCCCCCCCACCCCTCTCACAGTAATATACCTTATTTTCTCTGCCTGTTGCAATGAATTATTAAAACAATTGAAAGGCTCGACAATATTTTGATCTTCTACACACCCTTCTCCCCCCTCCCTTACGCCCACCCCCCGCCCCACAAACACAGATAAATGAAGGATTAAAACTGATTTTGCAGTTTCTTGAATGGGCAAGTAGTGGCCTTCATGTGATGCTATATTGGCAATGTAGCACTAGAAGATTAATGAGTTATCTTGTTTTTCTTTTAAAAGATCAAAAATAATGTTACTTTCTTAAAACCAAAGATTTTGTTTTTTATCTGCATACAATTATATAAATGTTACTGTACATTTTCTGTATAATATTAAATCTAATGTGTGTAAATATTGTCTAAAGGAGTAGTCCTAAGCCATATTTTTATTGTAAATAAGTAATACATATAAGATAAATATATTTATAGTTATATTGCATATTGTGCAATATGTGATTAATTTATCAATGAGCTGTAGTTACAAAATGCAGGCTGTTAGGATGCAGCACGTTAAAAATGTAAAACTTTATTTATTCCTACAATACTCACTGCTCCACATTGCTTGGTGGAGAGAGATTCTGGTGAAGTAAGACAAGTTTTGAATCGTCTAATAAAAGAAAAAGCTTTCATTAAATAGAGCACAAACTATTTTAAGTTGGCAGAAAAATGAATTTATAAACGACAAATGTAATATGGAGTCAAAAAATAAAATATTTGATACAGTGTGGCAGAGTGTTTAAATATTAGTGTAACGCTGTTTCACTAGTTCCATATCTTTTAAACTCTTCAGCACAGTTACAAACTTCTTCATTAATTGCATGCTCTATTCTGTTTCATGTTCTGTACATTCAATCTCCCAATACCCGTATCTAACACCACTACTCAGGGTGCCCATACCTGAGGGCAAGGGGGGCTCATGCCTGCCCGCGCCCTCACCATCAGCTCTCAAGGAAAGGAAAAAATATGGCACAGTCAGGTGTTTTTCTTTCAAGAAAATGATGTAAAAGTCGGTACTATGCAGGTCTTTAATGAGATCGGAACTGGAACTTTTTTATGGCTAGTTAATAGTCGCCATAAACTATTATGTGGGTGTCCTTGTCACTTTTAACACACATTGAGAATAATTCACCTATGGTAGCACCAGAAACACTGTATAGAGTCTTGACCTAATAAAACACTCTGCATTCAAGAGTGCTGGTATAACAGGCAGAATATTCTGCCTGCTAGCCCATAAATGAAATTGTCTATATTTACATACAGTTGTTGGAGAGACTACAACATTTAAGTGGTTCTGACCTTAGAACAGCTGAATCAGGAGACACACACACACACACACACACACACACACACACACACACACACACAGAGAGAGAGAGAGAGAGAGAGAGAGAGAGAGAGAGAGAGAGAGAGATTTACAAACAGACTAGGTATATGTGAAGTTACACCCAACATCCACTGCTCCAAGGCACTGCACTGGTGCCAGGAGAGGAATCAAAATTGCCACTCTGTACACTTTTCTTGTGGCTATTCCTAGCCAAAATAAAATGTTGGACAAAAGTTACATATATGTAGATGTAATTCTGCTAATTACATGAGATGGCACAGTGAGTTCTAGAGGGCAGAGGGAGGTTAAGAAAAGGAAGAAGAGACTGCCACAATACATTTCATAGTGTACTTCAGTAAGGATATCACAGTTGTTTATGAATCTATTGTGAGAAGTAACAGAGTTTGTTCTGATATCATCAAAAGAAAGGTTTTGACTTCTGTAGTGGTATACTGCCAAATCACCCCACTGTAAGAGCATAAACTGTTCCAGAATGGTTGCTTTAAAATCCATGAGACACTTCCTGTGTGTTTTGGTTTGAACATTTACTGTCTGCAACACAATACATACTCCCAGTAGGCCTAAAATTCTTTCTGGCAGAAGCAATTTGTTTGACTGGCCATTCAGTATGTGATAAAAATTCTTTGTGTGTGTCAGGTGAGGTAGAGCAAGAGAAGCATTGTTTTGTCAACAATCTGAAATTCACATAGCATGCATGTCTTGAGTTACTTGTGATTGTTTAGCATGCATTATGGAAGCATTTGCATTTTAACTCAGAGATTTACAATGGCACAACTACCAAATTTTGACAATAAGGTAGTCCATGGGGAGCACTGCAATGTAAACTTGCTCGAATGAAGACAAGTAATTACATGGAAACTCAATGGTCAATGTTGATTCAACTTACCACTTACAAGAAAAAATGAATACTTGCCACTGCCAGATTTCAGGCTGTGAAAATTTGTGACAATTTTTAGAAAACATATGCAACTCTCCAAAACGTAATGCTTTTTGTGCATTACTATAATTAGAGTCTACTGCCATTTCTTTTATTATGAGTTAGTGAATCCCTTTTTTTCTATTTGTATATGCTTAATCCCCCCACGAACCATGGACCTTGCCGTTGGTGGGGAGGCTTGCGTGCCTCAGCGATACAGGTGGCCATACCATAGGTGCAACCACAACGGAGGGGTATCTGTTGAGAGGCCAGACAAACATGTGGTTCCTGAAGAGGGGCAGCAGCCTTTTCAGTAGTTGCAGGGTCAACAGTCTGGATGATTGACTGATCTGGCCTTGTAACATTAACCAAAACGGCCTTGCTGTGCTGGTACTGCGAACGGCTGAAAGCAAGGGGAAACTACAGCCGTAATTTTTCCCGAGGACATGCAGCTTTACTGTATGATTAAATGATGATGGCGTCCTCTTGGGTAAAATATTCCGGAGGTAAAATAGTCCCCCATTCGGATCTCCGGGCAGGGACTACTCAAGAGGATGTCGTTATCAGGAGAAAGAAAACTGGCATTCTACGGATCGGAGGTGGAATGTCAGATCCCTTAATTGGGCAGGTAGGTTAGAAAATTTAAAAAGGGAAATGGATAGGTTAAAGTTAGATATAGTGGGAATTAGTGAAGTTCGGTGGCAGGAGGAACAAGACTTTTGGTCAGGTGATTACAGGGTTATAAATACAAAATCAAATAAGGGTAATGCAGGAGTAGGTTTAATAATGAATAAAAAAAATAGGAGTGCGGGTTAGCTACTACAAACAGCATAGTGAACGCATTATTGTGGCCAAGATAGACACAAAGCCCATGCCTACTACAGTAGTACAAGTTTATATGCCAACTAGCTCTGCAGATGATGAAGAAATTGATGAAATGTATGACGAGATAAAAGAAATTATTCAGGTAGTGAAGGGAGACGAAAATTTAATAGTTGTGGGTGACTGGAATTCGTCAGTAGGAAAAGGGAGAGAAGGAAACATAGTAGGTGAATATGGATTGGGGGGAAGAAATGAAAGAGGAAGCCGCCTTGTAGAATTTTGCACAGAGCATAACTTAATCATAGCTAACACTTGGTTCAAGAATCATGAAAGAAGGTTGTATACCTGAAAGAATCCTGGAGATACTAAAAGGTATCAGATAGATTACATAATAGTAAGACAGAGATTTAGGAACCAGGTTTTAAATTGTACGACATTTCCAGGGGCAGATGTGGATTCTGACCACAATCTATTGGTTATGAACTGCAGATTGAAACTGAAGAAACTGCAAAAAGGCGGGAATTTAAGGAGATGGGACTTGGATAAACTGAAAGAACCAGAGGTTGTACAGAGTTTCAGGGAGAGCATAAGGGAACAATTGACAGGAATGGGGGAAAGAAATACAGTAGAAGAAGAATGGGTAGCTCTGAGGGATGAAGTAGTGAAGGCAGCAGAGGATCAAGTAG
Organism: Schistocerca serialis cubense; assembly: GCF_023864345.2. NCBI lineage: Eukaryota > Metazoa > Arthropoda > Insecta > Orthoptera > Acrididae > Schistocerca > Schistocerca serialis. The sequence goes on along the minus strand of NC_064638.1, from coordinate 154,241,567 downwards.
GTAAAAAGATGAGGGCTAATAGAAATCCTTGGGTAACAGAAGAAATATTGAATTTAATTGATGAAAGGAGAAAATATAAAAATGCAGTAAATGAAGCAGGCAAAAAGGAATACAAACGTCTCAAAAATGAGATTGACAGGTAGTTCAAAATGGCTAAGCAGGGATGGCTAGAGTACAGATGTAAGAATGTAGAGGCTTGTCTCACTAGGGGTAAGATAGATACTGCCTACAGGAAAATTAAAGAGGCCTTTGGAGAGAAGAGAACCACTTGTATGAATATCAAGAGCTCAGATGGCAACGTTCTAAGCAAAGAAAGGAAGGCAGAAAGGTGGAAGGAGTATATAGAGGGTTTATACAAGGGCGATGTGCTTGAGGACAATATAATGGAAATGGAAGAGGATGTAGATGAAGATGAAATGGGAGATAAGATACTGCGTGAAGAGTTTGACAGAGCACTGAAAGACCTGAGTCGAAACAAGGCCCCGGGAGTAGACAACATTCCATTAGAACTACTGATGGCCTTGGGAGAGCCAGTCATGACAAAACTCTACCATCTGGTGAGCAAGATGTATGAGACAGGCGAAATACCCACAGACTCAAGAAGAATATAATAATTCCTTACGACTTATCTTAGAAGAAAGATTAAGAAAAGGCAAACCTACGTTTCTAGCATTTGTAGACTTAGAGAAAGCTTTCGACAACGTTAACTGGAATACTCTCTTTCAAATTCTGAAGGTGGCAGGGGTAAAATACAGGGAGCGAAAGGCTATTTACAGTTTGTACAGAAACCAGATGGCAGTTATAAGAGTCGAGGGGCATGAAAGGGAAGCAGTGGTTGGGAAAGGAGTGAGACAGGGTTGTAGCCTCTCCCCGATGTTATTCAATCTGTATATTGAGCAAGCAGTAAAGGAAACAAAAGAAAAATTTGGAGTAGGTATTAAAATTCATGGAGAAGAAGTAAAAACTTTGAGGTTTGCCGATGACATTGTAATTCTGTCAGAGACAGCAAAGGACTTGGAAGAGCAGTTGAACGGAATGGACAGTGTCTTGAAAGGTGGATATAAGATGAACATCAACAAAAGCAAAACGAGGATAATGGAATGTAGTCAAATTAAATCGGGTGATGCTGAGGGGATTAGATTAGGAAATGAGACACTTAAAGTAGTAAAGGAGTTTTGCTATTTAGGGAGTAAAATAACTGATGATGGTCGAAGTAGAGAGGATATAAAATGTAGACTGGCAATGGCAAGGAAATCGTTTCTGAAGAAGAGAAATTTGTTAACATCGAGTATAGATTTAAGTGTCAGGTAGTCGTTTCTGAAAGTATTTGTATGGAGTGTAGCCATGTATGGAAGTGAAACATGGACGATAACCAGTTTGGACAAGAAGAGAATAGAAGCTTTCAAAATGTGGTGCTACAGAAGAATGCTGAAGATAAGGTGGGTAGATCATGTAACTAATGAGGAGGTATTGAATAGGATTGGGGAGAAGAGAAGTTTGTGGCACAACTTGACTAGAAGAAGGGATCGGTTGGTAGGACATGTTTTGAGGCATCAAGGGATCACAAATTTAGCATTGGAGGGCAGTGTGGAGGGTAAAAATCGTAGAGGGAGACCAAGAGATGAATACACTAAGCAGATTCAGAAGGATGTAGGTTGCAGTAGGTACTGGGAGATGAAGAAGCTTGCACAGGATAGAGTAGCATGGAGAGCTGCATCAAACCAGTCTCAGGACTCAAGACCACAACAACAATAACAACATATGCTTAATGATTTTTTCCAAGCCCAACACCCAAGATTCATTTACCAGGGCCACCCCTTAACTACTGTTAAATCCACTGCACACAGTTCTTAATTCAGTATCTGAATTCTTTGAGGAGCAATCTGGCACATCTGTGGGTTAGAATACCTTCATTTGCCGGAATACTTTTTACCTTCACAGACTAATGAGCCTGGTGCAGATTCTAATACTCTTCTGCTTGCTGCACTATCCTTAAAAAAAATGTGGTACCCTCAGTGAGTGATTCTCATCTCAATGAATAAGTTAAGCTGGGCCTGTTATGTGACCACCCCATTTTCAAGACCTAATGTTTCACAAGTCTTTATTTTTATGGATTTTCTCCAGTTGGCTATATTTGCTGACCTTGGATCAAGGACCTAAAGGTCCTACACACAAGTGAAAAGCTGTGCAATGATTGCCAGCATCGCTGGTATGTGATATGGCTCCTTTTGCTGGTCACCAGACCTCTCCGCATCAGAGGTCAGGACATTTGTGAAAGCAGCCATGTCATGTAGCAGCTCTGCTGGAATCATTGCACAGCTTTTTATGTTGGCATGACAACCAAACAGCTGACCACAAGGATGAGTGGCCACTGCCAATTTCTGACCAAGATCCAAGTGGACCACCCTGTGGCACAACATGCAGCTGAATGTAACATGCTTGATTTAAATGGGTGCTTCGCAGTGCTGAACATCTGACTCCTCCCCTTCACACCAGCTTTTCTGAACTGTGCAGATCAGAGGCAAGTGTGAGTTCTGTATGCTTTGTGTGTGTGAGTGTGTGTGTGCGTGTGTGTGTGTGTGTGTGTGTGTGTGTGTGTGTGTGTGTTTTGTGTGTTTTCCTTTCTTTTTTCAAGAAGGCTTTGTCTGAACGCTCAATGTGTGACAGGCTCTTCATTGAAACACTCTTACAAGCAGTGGTGTCAATAATTGACCTTCAGTGAGGGGAGGAGGAATGGCATTTGTTTTGACCATAGAAGCTCATTAAGGAGAAGTCAACAGTAGTGTAATTGTTAGCATTACATACTCTTTCTTGTTTAATGTTAACAAAAATGCTACAGCATGTAGCAGTCAGCACTGTATACAGTGGACATGATTCCACCACTGCTATTTTTCTAAATGAGCAATGGCTTGTATTCCAGCTAGTGCTCTGGAATGCACAACATTCTTCATTGTGTATTTCCTGCAGTTGGTGTTGACAACAGTAGGCTCTCTCTTATCATTCCCTAAGTTTTCTGTTTGTTTCTGATGGATACTATGTAACAGAATAGGTAAACTGCTAATGGAAAGTGACTCGGACATTACAATTGTATACATTACTTATCTGTTTGATATAGTTTATTTCCTCTTCATCTAAGCTGCAGTTGCATTAATATAAAACATATTTCTGATTGTTCTTATATGGGCTGCTCTTAAACATTTGCGTTAAGTTAAAACCACAATGTCTAGAAAGACATTATATTTAAATGGTGCTCAAAAGAGAAAACTGAAAGCCTACTGTGATGAAGAAGTTAAAAAACAAGGAAGATAGATACAATCTTCCAGCAATCAGTCACATGCCCAGAATAGGTATGTAATAAAATTAGGAACACAAGTTGACAAATGCCAACAGCTAAAAATGTGAGTTTTCCGACTGCTATAGAGATTTGCACCAGCTGTACTACTAAGAGGTGGATCACACCTCAAAGAACTCATCTACTGAATTAAGAACTATACACAACAGCTTTGATGATAGTTAAGTGGTGGTGCTGATAAATGAGGCCTGGGTGTTGAGCTTGACAAAAATCATTAAGGATATACAGCAGGGAAAAACAGATTCACTAACTATTGAATTAAAATCTTGGCCCAAGTGAATCAAAGCTTATTACAATCATCCTCGATATGCACATGTCAAATGTAACATAAAATGAATCTCAGTTGGGCTCACAACAAAAGCACATTTAATTAGGACACACAAATAAGATAGAACAGGCATCAACTTCGCAAAGTTCTCAGAAAATAATTGGGAATTTCAGAAATAATTAATATTGTAACGACTTAATTGTGGGATACATGGTCTCTGGTGGCTACACAGCAATTGTAAGGTCATGCTGAATGGAGAATGGAAAGCAAACATGCAATTACTCCTGCTTGCTTGGTAATGGATGAGCCCAGATGAATTTAACTGAGTGATAAAAAATGTCTAACTTCACTCTTCACCATCCATCTGATGTCACCAGATACTCTCACCACAATAGGTATGCAGAAACACAACCTGGTTTAATGGTACTGATGGCAGACAACTCACAGGCTGCCTCTCAGAGCAGAACTTCCAGTCACTGCTATAGCCTGTTGCTGAAGCGTCCAAATCTCGAGTCTCAACTCTGAACAAGTGTACTCTTCGAAATTTTAGCACCGAGTTCTCTCCTTGCACCCCTAGCCCTCAGTAAGTCTCCATCACTTCTCCTGTCCTTGGTCTGAGCAGAGTCCCTGCCACAAAACACACAAAACACAATCCTCCAATGAAAAAAGGTGCACTAAATTCTGGCCAGTGGAGTGGAGTAATTGGTAAGCCGTTGCTTGTTCTCCCATCAAAACTCTTGTGTGAAAAGTTTTTCAATCAGCTGGCTTCCCACCAATGCTGTTTCTAGAACATTCGATCTAGCTATCCTTTGTCATCAATCTCTCTCCTTTTTTTTTTGTCCACAAATCCCTTGTTTTCCTGTGTATGATATTTCCGGAAAATCAGCTCCTAGTCTCCCACTACTGAGGAGTAAGTTTTAAGAGGGCTCAATAAGAACATCTCCCACCTTATGGAGGAAGAAATTCTCACACTGATATGGCTGGCATCAGGTTGATGCAGTTTGCTTTCTCCAGGAGACTGAAAACACAATAAACACTGCTGAATAGCATCATTTGCATCGGAGCAGCAGGAGATGGGAATCTGTTCGAACTGTTTTCCATTCCACCTGCCTTCTGAGAAGTCACTGGGCTGAGTACAATGTCCTGTGCAAAGCTTGCTTCAATTGACCCGGGTCCTGGTTGTAAAATGGCCATTTACTTGATATGGGCAACTAGCTCCACTGTTCACTATTCTCACATTTTTAGCTGGGCCCCTGTTGCATGCATTGTCTGTCTACAGCTCACGGGGAAAAATTTGCAGGTCCACCATAATGGTACTCAGGAGAACAGTGCTGGTCAGCCCCAGCTGCTCTGAGGCATTGCCCTCGTCCTGTCAGTGCAACTCTCATGAGGGAACGTCCCCATCGCACCCCCCACAGATTTAGTCATAAGTTGGCACAGGGCATAGGCCTTCAAAAACTGAACACAGATCAATCGAGAAAACAGGAAGAAGTTGTGTGGAACTATGAAAAAAATAAGCAAAATATACAAACTGAGTAGTCAATGCGCAAGATATGTAACATCTAGGATACTCTGACTCCAGGAGTGCTGTGGTCCCGTGGTTAGTGTGAGCAGCTGCAGAACGAGAGGTCGTTGGTTCAAATCTTCCCTCGAGTGAAAAGTTTACTTTTTTATTTTCACAAAGTTATGATCTGTCCATTCGTTCATTGACGTCTCAGTTCACCGTAATAAGTTTAGTGTCTGTGTTTTGCGATCGCACTGCAAAACCGTGCAATTAGTAGACGAAAGGACGTGCCTCTACAATGGGAACTGAAAACATTTGATCACCAGGTCATAGGTCCACCGATTCCTCCACAGGAAAACGTGTCTGATACATTCTATACGACACTGGTGACGCCATGTGCGTCACATACAGGAATATGTTGTCGACGCACCTAACTTGTACACTTGGCGAATGGGTAAAAAGATTCTTCTACCTTGCCCGATTTAGGTTTTCTTGTGGATGTGATAATCACTCCCAAAAAAGCGATGAAAACATAAGAGTTTGTCACATAAACTACAACAAATGAATGCAACAGTTTCACAGTCGCACAGTTTTCCCTGTGCTCTGTCAAAACATACGTTTTTAACGTTTCCAAATTTTTCCGTTTAGGTACAGCGTCCCCATACTACGGCGCAGTTACCTCGCATCGGACGGACGGATGGACAGATAATAATTGTCTGAAAATAAAACTTTTCACTCGAGGGAAGACTTGAACCAAGGACCTCCCATTCCGCAGTTGCTCACGCTCCTGGGCACACAGTTGCCTTGATGTTGCCTATCTTGCACATGGACTACTCAGTTTGTATATTTTGCTTATTTTTTTCATAGTTACACATAACTTCTTCCTGTTTTCTCGGTTGATGTGTGTTCAGTTTTTCAAGGCCTATCCACTGTGCCAACTTATAACTAAATCTGAGGGGGCTGCGATGGGGAGGTTCCGTTGTCAGAAGTCAGCCCCATCTTTTTAAACATATCTCTGCAATTATCTCAGCCCACAACCCCTCCTGTGGCATTCCACTGACTCTCCAGACCAAGGCTCACAAGTGGCATTTACTATTCTGTTTGCAAAACTTCACAGCAGAATATGGTAGTGGAGATTATAGTATAGAAAAATACAGCTTCAGCCTTTCAATCACTCACATCATTACTGCAATTGTGATTAATGAAATTTACAGTATAAAAGTGAAATATGTCAGGCTGGAAACAAACTGATGCCACTCATCACCCCCACCTCATAAAAAAAATTGGGTGGATCTTGCACTAATGGATTGTGGTGTGACACCAACAATCAAATTTTCTCCTCTTGCCTCATTATTATTTTTTGGTTTGTACAGCAGGTAGGTATATCATACCACAAATGGAAGAAAGAGTTGCAAGGACAAGATTAGTTTGACAACATTCAAACATAAAATGCAATTACTCCTATTTACAAAAAACACCACACTCATTCATCCTCATTGATGGCATGGGCATTAAAGACTTATTTAATGCTTTTGACAAAGGTAAAATTTCCTTTTAAAAACCTACCCAGCTCGCAAATCCTATTCACTTCAAAATTGAAAATTTTGCTAGTTTTAATCCCGATTCATTCTCTCAAGTATTTACAATTACATTTGTTACCCACTGACTCACCGGCCAGAGTGGCCGAGCGGTTCTAGGCGCTACAGTCTGGAACCGCGAGACCGCTACGGTCGCAGGTTCGAATCCTGCCTTGGGCATGGATGTGTGTGATGTCCTTAGGTTAGTTAGGTTTAAGTAGTTCTAAGTTCTAAGGGACTGATGACCTCAGAGGTTGAGTCCCATAGTGCTCAGAGCCATTTGAACCAACCCACTGACTCACTCATATTCATTCATCCTACCAATGGTTCCCTTGATTTACTCACTCACTCCACTTATTAATTATTAATCATAAAACACAATATTCACAGCTAATATAATCTATGAGCACTTACTGCTCACAAAAAAGTATTTTCATAGTCACCTTTGACCACACACATTCATTCCTTCCTAGAACAAAACAAAATTTAATTTTAATGTAATAATACTTTAGTGACAAGTACACAAACATCAGCCCACCTGGCTAGCCGCACGGTCTATGGTGCTTCTTCCGGAGTGGGAAGGTGTGCCGATCTCCAACATGAATCTGCCAGGTGGATTAGTGTCGAGGTCCTGTTTTCCACCTGCCTCGGTGAATGCAGGCTGGTTCCCCATATTCCTCCACAGTTCCACTCTGTCAGCGATTACTGCATGCTATGCAATCACTGTCTCCACAGTCTGCGTACACCAGAATTACTCTACTACGCAAACATTTGGGGCTACACTCATCTGATATGAGACGCTTCTGGGAGTGTCCACTGGGGGCCGAACTGCACAATAACCTCGGGTTCTGTGTGGGGCAGCAGTGGGTGGGGGGAGACCACTGAGGGCTAAGGCCCCTCTGTCATTTCTACGTTCCCAGTTTAATATACAATACACACAAATATCAATGTATATTTAACAAAAATAATTAATAACAAAGCTTATTGCAATAATACATAACTACACAACATATGCTGATGTAACTCATGAACGGGATAACTTGACAAGGATGCTGACGCTAAAAGATTGACAATACATTCAACAATACATGATATCAGAAAAGCTTATGCACAATAATGCACAAAAAATCTAAGTTGCACGTAATTTATATCAAGATCATTGAATTTAAATGTGCATAGACACAGCTCACACAACATTATGCAGCGTAAAATAAACGGAAGGTAGTTTCTGAAAGAGAGCAACTTATAACATGTGCAGCACTAGAGGTTCAATAGAAAATATATATACAGAAAAATTTCAAAATAAGTGCTCAGTTTCACATTTGATAGGTCCTTTGCGCACAAATGCACTGAAAAAGAACAGGGAACACAATACATAATGTAACCATCTTCTGAATTTTTATCTAGGCTTGTGGAACATAATCTCAACAAAAAAAAATAATGTCATGACTAAGTTCTGGCATTCGAGAAATGAAGAACGACACTGCCAACATGAAAAAATAGGAATACGATGTAAATCTGTCTGGGGGGAGGAGTGGGGACATTGTTAACAGCTGGACATTGTTAACAGCTGGTAGTTATATCCAACCATAGGCCTATTCATTGATCAGGCCTCCTTCTCCCATAGGAAGCATATGTCTACACAAGCTCAGTGCTGCATCTGCATGATGGGGAGTGATGACAAGCAAGTGTCAAGACGAGACAAGATGCAAGCCTCTGCTGTCATGCTGTCAACATTGTGTGGCTTATCTGTGTTGTGTCATTGCTCAGCATAAGAGGTACTACTGGGTGTGGTAGACCAAACAAAGAACTCACACAAAAGTGGAAGCTTCTCAACTGTGTCGACATCAGTGACACGCAACTGTTACCTACAGGGAGCCTGGGAAGGAACTGTACATAGAGTAGCACTACCCAAAACAGTGTTGCTATCCACAGGTACTTGTCAGATCTGGATTGTTTGTCACCTGCCACTTGTTCATGGGTGCTAGCTGAAGGAATTCTGAAGAAGGGAAAAAAAATGGGAATATAGTTTCTGGCACAATGCTGCTAGGAGTGGCAGACTGGCCAAAATCAGCTTCATCAAAAGTAGGGAAAGAATCGGGGAGACCTCTGATCCTTCGTTGTTTACCTCACCAACCTGCACAGTGATGCTTTCAAAGTCTGTTCCCTGTTGTTGCAGAAGGCACATGAAAATCAGATTTCATGCTATTGTATCATCTCTTAGCATACATTTGATAGTGGTCACAACAGGAGTGACACCGCCTACAGGGTGAAAATTATTTTCACCGACAAACTCTGGGAGGTAGCTTGCATCACCAAAACATATTTTTTGTAATGTAATATTTTCCTGTGAGGATTTTTTAAACTGGTATAAGGAATTTTCTCTGGACAAAAATTAATTAAACTGACAAACTCTGGGGAGGTTGCATGGAACACTGAAAACCCTTTTTCGAATGTGTTTTCCTGTGAGGCACTATTTTATGAGGACATCACAACTGACTTACATTAGACAAATAATAACACAAAAAGCATGTAATTCTGTATTACCAAGGGACAATGACATAACATGACACAAAGACTTCAATTACAGTAGCAGTTCAAAAATGTAACAAATGTTACTGGCAGGTCATGTCTGCTAACACAGTCCATCACTGTAGAAGCATTCTTAATCTCTCCTGCTGCTGCTGCTGTTGCTACTACTACTACTACTACTACTACTACTACTACTATCCAGGCAACCAGATTATGTTCTGATTCAACAGGGTTTTTTTAAACAAAGTTACACATCACAGCAAAGTCCAGTGGGGTCACATCAGGGGATTGAGCGGGCCATGGTTTAGAACCATCTCTGCCATTCCACTTTTCTGGAAACTGTTGGTTCAATAATCAATGCACAGGGTGACTGAAATGTACCAGTGCCTGTCATGCAGGAACCACTGTCAGGTAGTGAGTGGCAAATCATCCAGCAATTGTGGCAATGTTCTGGTGAGGAAATTGTAATAATGCCTGTTATTTAATGGCCTAAGTAGGAGATATGGCCCAAGTAAAACCACACGTGATGAGGTGATGAGTGCGAGTTAATGTGGTGGGTGGATTAAACTCACTCAAAACCTGTGAACTGTGTATGTTGAAGACCCCATCGCTATGTAGTAAGCACCAACTGTATCAATGTACTCACTCCAGGTCTATTGCTCCATCAGTAAACAAGTACCATTCTGGGTCAAGACATAAAACCAAATGTGAATGTGAAACATCTATTACAACTGAAGAGTGAAATGTGCCCTCTGTCAGTGCAACAGGAACCATTACAACAGCAAATCAGTCATTAAAATTGGAGAGAGGATATGCCCTCTACGGGATTAATTACGCAGTTGCAATGTTAGAGAAAAATATTTGTTTTGGTGTCCCGTGCAACCTCCCTGATGTTGTTGGTTTAAATAATTTTCAATCTGCATAAGTCCTAACACTACTCAGTTCAGCTGAGGCACTTTCCATCAGAGAAGCATGTCATCTACTTGCCCTTGAGGCCGCTTCTCCAGACATCTGGACATACTGCCAGTTAAGCCTCTTCACAGTAGTGAAGGGGAAAATGGGCAGCACTCACCCAGGACCCCCTCTTCAGATTGGTCTGCCTGCCGCTTGTCCCCTCTGCACAAATGCTTGTCACTTGCATCTGACTTTCTCAGAAACGTATCTCATCAGGTGACATGTACACCAATTCTTCCTATCAGCAGCCATCAAACTAGTGTCCGTTGCTCTCTTTCGTGCCATGTCTGCACAATATGCAGAAAGCTCAATTACTTTCTTACCAGAAGTTGTTGATCACATGTTATTTAGAAAAACAGCAAGGAGAATTATCCATCATAAATTGTATAGCTTAGATCACATGTTTACCATAATGCCACCTCTTTTCAAAGTTACCCTTCATAAACTATTACTTTTACTGTGAGGGAAATGTTGGTTTCTGGGCTGGGCTGTGTTGTGCAAGGAGAGTCTGCAGGCATTTTTTTTGCCCGAGGTGTGGGCTACTGGGTAGACTGAAAGAGGGGGAGGGGTGTTAATGTTATCACACGTCTGTATGAACTGTACTCGGTGTGACTGAAACGCATGGCCGGTGCACGGGGCGGAGTGGGATACTTTTAATTGGGTAGCATATGGAAAATATAGATTACCCATCACTAAGAGTATGCACTTTTCTCGGGTAAGTTTTATAATTAAACTGGCAGTTAGCAGGACAGTAAATGACAATAATGCTCCCCCTGTGGGTAGAGGCATAACCCAAAGTCGTGTGATCTCTTGATAACAGCAGTAGTTGGTTGTAGTGTAGGAAACTACACTGTGTGATTGCAGGAGACAGTGGTGGCTGTGGCAGGCCTGTGCCCACTTAATACACAGCCGAGTTGGAAGGCAGAAGCACCGTTTAGTGGCTGCAGAGCGCTGCACTTTTGGTGGGTAGCACAGAGACAATGGCTTACCTTGCTGGTGGACATTAATTAGGGATAAAGAGATATATGCACTAGTGGAATCCTTTGGTGGTGTGAGGTGCTTCTGCTCCCTTTGGCTCCAACTGTAGAGGTGTGCTGGGCACACACTGGATGTTTGTCAGCATACTCCAGACTCTGGTCAGTATAATAAAAACTTTGTACCTTTCTAATCCCACAGGGAACCATATTGTAAATGTGTAAATTTAATAAAAGGCCCATTCAACAGTGCACACCTCCTCCTACATCCCTATCCTAGTGGTAAAAATATAGTATTGTGTATGTGACATACCTGTAGAAAAATTTCTAATTTCAAACCATTATTTACAAGTAAACAGTGTTGTGGAGAGGGACACCTGTTAGGTGATGTGATAGTGTATGGCCTATTGATTTTTTTTTATACTGGACCTATGTACCAGGCGACTACACATCTAATTTCCAGGACCATAGTAGGCTATCGAGTGTTTAAATGTGTAATTTGTGTAAATAATGTGCTATGGTATTTGTTAAACATTTGAAGTTGCATATTTATGAACTTGAAAAGTATGTATTTTTTTTGGAAAATCAGCACAATTGTAGCAAATAGCTCCAGAACTGTAGGCAACGATGGAGAAGACTATTATAAGATGGAATTCTTGCAGAAATATCATTGGGCTCAATACTCTGCAGAAAATTGCAAAAAACAGCAATGGATGGAAGGTTGATGGATATGTCAGGCATGCAGATAGGCAGAGCACGAGTGATGAATCTGTCTGTCTGTCTGATTGTTAGTCATGAAGTTTCCACTACAATGAACAGAATACTTGTCAGGAGTCTATCTGATGGGCCAAGGGACTGGAGAGTGAAAATCCTTTGGGTATTAAATGATTGAATGAGGTCATTAATAATGGTGATAAAATTACATGTCATTAATTGCACTGATTGGACAATAAATTATGATAGTCACTAAGTGATAAGGCCAAGTGGTTGACTTTTAGTGAACAATAGTAGTGGACTTTGACTAAGGACTTTCTCCTGTGGCCTTTAAGGAGGAGGACTTTGACCCAGGGTAACTGGCATAGGTGTGTGACACATGACATTGACCTTAAATCTTGACCCTTGACTGCACTTGAATGAACACTGCCCCGCTATTTAACATGTCTATAAAAACTAGGTTTGATGATACCACTGTTGGGTAGAGGGTTAGGGAATAGTAGGTTAATGTAGATTGAGACTGGGATAGTTTTGGGAGTGGAGAATATGTTATAAGGATAACTCCCATCAATGCACTTCAGAAAATTTGGTGGTGGAGGGGATGATCCAGATGGCCTGGGTTGTGAAGCAGCCATTAAAATCAAGCATATTATGTTCAGCTGCATGTTGTGCCACAGGGTGCTCCACTTTGCTCCTGGCCACAGTTTGATGACGGTAATTCATCCTCACAGACAGCTGGTCGGTAGTCATACCAACATAAAAACCTGTTCAAGTACTGCAGCAGAGTTGGTTTATGACATGGCTGCTTTCACTGGTAGCCTGGCATCTGATGTGGTAGGATAAGCCTGTGACAGGCCTGGAATAGGAAGTGCTGGGTGAGTGGATTGGGCAGGCCTTGCACATGGGTCTTCCACATCTCCATGTAAACTTATGTCCTGGGAGTGGTCCAAGGTAGCCATAGTATGCTGAGTAGTAGCCACCTTTCGGTTGTGTAATGACATTCTAGTGATGCTTTTGTCATTCTTGCTAATGATGCAGCTGCATACTGGATTACACGTCTTATGTAAGTCTTCTATGTGGGGATATCAGTGGTTGAAATGCACCCGTGGAAGTGGCCTTAGACAAGTTTCATTAGTCTCTGTCTTTTTTGTATTTTGTATAGAGTGAAGTTAATGAGGGTCCTCCATTTAGATATTTGCCCAAGTGGATCCCTAACTATTTTGTAGTACCCAAAATGTTGAGTCTGGTGTCCGACAGTTGAGGTCAAATTGTCATTGGTCTTGCTGCCACGTGTGGTTCAGGTTTCTGTGTCTGAGTTTTTCCTGGGTTGGGTTTAATTCGTCAGTGCCTTGTCCACATTTGCAGCCAGTCTAGGTAGGTGGGGATCTGCCTTTGGAAGATTGTTGTTGATGTTGCTGAGCACCAGTAGGCTGTATCATTGACATACATTGATAGGTTTTCATTTGGTGCATTTGTAAGTGGGACATCAGTTGTCTAGAGGATGTAGAGCAGGTGGGATATGGTACCCTCTTGCACTTCACACGCCTGTGAAGTGAATTCATCTGTGCACTGCAGCATCTGTCTTGCAGAAGGTTCCTATGACCATGGCAGCCTTGGTTGGGACAGTTTGTGCAGTAGCCCTTCGTGCTGAATGCAGTTCTAAATTTAAGATCACTGCCGGTGTGCAGAGTCCTATGTTGATAGATTTTTGTCTCTTGGTGAATATTCTTTCAAAAGTTTTCCAGATAACATTGAGGAAGGAGGAGGGATGGTAGGATTTTGGATTTGTTGGACACTGACCAAGTTTGGAAATCATAACTGTTTCAGATTTTTTTCATGCTAGGGATATGATCTCGTTTGATAGGCAGTAACTGAAGAATGTAGTCAGTAGGTGAATATCATTGGAGCTTTCCTGAGGTGTGGGTGGGTTATGCTGTTGCCACCAGAGGCAGCATTTCGTCCTTACTTGATTGCATTTGTCACTTCTTCTTCTAATTTGTTCTGCATTAATCATCTTCCTCTGCCTATACTGTGAGAGTTGCTAGCAAATGAAGAAATTCTCTAGTCATTAGTTGTCTGAAGTTATCGTCAAACTGGTCATCCTCTGGGAGGGAATGAACTGACTGAAGAACATCTGTGAAGGTTTGTGCTTTTTCTTTGTCATTGGAAGGAGGGGCGTTGTTGACTATTAGATTTGTGTTGGTCTTCGTGTTTGTCCTGTACAGATTTCGAATTTCTTCCAGAATTTGCATCTGTCCCTAAAGTAGAGTCTTTGGGGGATGTCACCCCGCTGTTGCTGTCTGTAATGGGTATGTTTCTTTTAATGTGGGCTTTGAGCCTGTTCCATACGGGGTTTGAGATCCAGGTTATTAGTCCTTTTAATTTCTCGGTATATCTGTCTCTTTTCTTGGGTTAGTCTGAGCGTGCCTTATGGTAGAGTAGGTCGATAGTTTTTATGGTGATTTTGGGAATTGCTTCATCCATAGCTGTCTGTAGTGTCTGTTTTATCTTGTAGATCAGTTCTATATCTTGGTCGTCGGTGATAGTCATGTGGAACTGAATCTGTTTTTATATTATGTCTTCAAAAGTCTTCCAGTTTGCTGCTGCTAAATGTCTGATAGTAAATTCCGTGGATTTAGGGCAAAGTTCTCACATTATTGTGAATTTAAATTTGATTGGTAGACGGTCACTCGTTATACTGTCAGCTATTATTGGGTCAGTGATGCGGTCAGTAAGTTCGGGGCTGAAGAGAATGTAGTCTGTAATAGAGTGCCCTCTGTAACTTACAAAGTTTTGTCCAGTTAGAGGAAGTCTGCAGATGTTTTCTCTAGTCTGGGAGTTGCGTGATTGAGTTGCATTATTGTTAGTCGTTTTATAATGTAGGATGTCTGTTGAGACAACGATTAGGGATGTAACGTAGATGCAAATTAGCATTAGTCTAGGTCTTCTCAGTCTGTTAATGCAAATCATTACTGCCTGAGTGTTCCGGAATTGTGGCAGTAGGCGTGAGGTCCTAGGCGCTGCAGTCTGGAACCGAGCGACCGCTACGGTCGCATGTTCGAATCCTGCCTCGGGCATGGATGTGTGTGATGTCCTTATGTTAGTTAGGTTTAAGTAGTTCTAAGTTCTAGGGGACTTATGACCACAGCAGTTGAGTCCCATAGTGCTCAGAGCCATTTGAACCATATATATGTATTTTTGTTTTTTATAGTAGTAGATGAGAGACAATGGTAATATAGGTGCAGTACAAATGCAGAAATAATGGGTATGCAATAAGTAACCACGCAGTTCATAACTTGCAGTAAAAAAAAAAAAAAAAAAAAAAAAAAAAAAAAAAAAAAAAAAAAAAAAAAAAAAAAAAAAAAAAAAAGGTTCAAATGGCTCTGAGCGCTATGGGGCAACATCTGAGGTCATCAGTCCCCTAAAACTTAGATCTACTTAAACCTAACAAACCCAAGTACATCATACTCATCCATTCCAGAGGCAGGATTCAAACCTGCGACCGTATGATGAATACAGCATAATCTATATTAGTGGAGCCGGTCGGGGTGGCCCAGCGGTTCTAGGCGCTACAGTCTGGAATCGCGCGACCGCTATGGTCGCAGGTTCGAATCTTGCCTCGGGCATTGATGTGTGTGATGTCCTTAGGTTAGTTAAGTTTAATTAGTTCTAAGTTCTAGGCGAATGATGACCTCAGAAGTTAAGTCGCATAGTGCTCCGAGCCATTTGAACCATTTGTGGCAGTAGGGGTACGTCTGTTGTCGGAAGTTCTGTCCGGATGTAAATCGCTATTCCATCGGTACTGTCCTGTCTGTATCTGATAGGGCAATTGTATTCTGATAGGTTGATGTTGCTAGTCAGCTTAGCCCAGGTTTCTCCCCCTCATGCCAGATGTATGTTGTGTTTGTCAAGAGAATAGGTGAGCAGCAGCTTTCTGTTATTAAGGCCTGCTGCACTGGCGAAGAAGAGATTGAGTGGCCTTCTGCACCCTAAGACAGAAAAACTATGCACATCCAAAGAATTATCCGAATGGGACGGAACTCGGTAAATGTAATGTATGAGTTCTGTTAAAAAATTGCAGGACTTTGTCGACAAAAGTTTTCTACGCTTACTTTTTACTTATTATGCATTGTCTACTTCGAAATACTCTCCTCCACAGTTGATAAACCGCTTCCAACGCGGACTCCACTTCCAGAAGCCGTCTTGGTACATCTCTTGTTGGATCGTGCGAAGCGCCGCCTGCGAATATTCTTTTACCTCGTCTATCGTTACAAATCTTCGTCCTTTCAACGGGGTTTTCAACTTTGGAAATAAAAAAAATGCACAGGGGCCAGAAGAGTACGAAGGATGAGACGGCACGGTGATTTTGTTTTTTGTGCAAAAGTCACGCACTAACACGGATGAATGTGCGGGTGTGTTATCGTTCAAGAGCCGTCTCGCCACATTTCAGGCCGTTTCCTTCTCACAGTTTCTCGCTGGTGTCGCAACATGTCCCGACAGTGCCATCAATTAACAGTTTGTTCCTGTGGCACGAATTCGTGATGAACCAATACTTCAAAGTGGAAGAAAACTATCAGAAAAATCTCGTTTGACCTGACGACCTTTCCCGACCCATTGCGAAGCTTGAACCTTAGTCTCAACATTAGAACCATGGAACGACGTCTCATCACCAGTTATGATTCTCATCAGAAACAACTTGTTCTCATCCGCGCGATCCAAAAGCTCTTCGCAAATTGCGAGCTGAAGATCTTTGTGGT
Source organism: Schistocerca serialis cubense (assembly GCF_023864345.2). Classification (NCBI taxonomy): domain Eukaryota; kingdom Metazoa; phylum Arthropoda; class Insecta; order Orthoptera; family Acrididae; genus Schistocerca; species Schistocerca serialis. Next base: position 154,224,935 of record NC_064638.1, on the reverse strand, counting down.
CTTGACTCATGAGCCGTGGCAAGAACTTTGCGGCAACTCGATGCATTCCAAGATGCTCTGTCAGGATTTCATAACATGATCCAACTGAAATGTTACGTTCTTCTGCAATCTCTCAGACAGTCAATGTTCGACTGGCACGCATAATTTCGTTGACTTTCCTGACATGAGCATCGTCTGCAGACGTCGAAGTGCGTTCTGAACGAGGGTCATCTTTAACTTCGCCTGGCCATTTTTAACCGTGTGAACCATTCGGCTTAAGCACTCATCACTGTGGCTTCCTGAATCATTTGGTGTCTCTATCTAAAGGTTTTCTTGACTTACACACACATTTTAATGCGGACACATTGCTCCTTCAACTCTGCCAGCTCGAAATTCGCAAACTGCACGACCCAACGTTCTACTCAATACAGCATTGAGCAATAAATAACAGACATACAACTATCGAATTTCCGGCAGTCACACAATCACAAGCGTGAGCAGGGACGCCAACCGTAGTTGGCTGAAACACCATTGGCACGAAATTACGAATGTTCCGGAATTTTCTGAACAGACCTCGTACGCGTACAGACAAACAAATGATTATAATTTAGGAAAAATTAGATAATGAAATCCAGAAAAAGAGCTTCACAAACTGAGCAAATCAATAATGCGTTGGTCCACCTCTCTGGCTCTTATGCAAGCAGTTATTCAGCTTGACACTGATTCATCGAGCTGTTCGATATCCTCCTGAGGGATATTGTGCCAAATTATGTCCAATTGGCTCTTTAGAGCGTTAAAAATCCCGAGATGATTTGAGGGTCCTGCCCATAAAGTTCCAAATATTCTCAGTTGTGGAGAGATCCAGGGATTTTGCTTGCCGAGACAGGGTTTTGCAAGCATGGAGACTAGCAGTAGAAACTCGCACAACGTGCGAGCAGGCATTATCATGCTGAAATGTAAGCCCAGAATGGCTTGTCATGAAGTGTAACAAAACGGGTTGTGGAATATATTCGATCCACTGCTGTGCTGTAAGGCTGCCGCGAATGACGACAAAGCGGTCCTGGTATGAAAAGAAATGTCACAGTAGACCAGCACTCCTGGTTGTTGGGCCATTTGATGGGCGACAGTAAGGTTGCTATCCCACCACAGTCTCCAGATACGTCTTCAGCCTGGAATCTCATTGAGCGGAGTAGAATTCTCTTCAGTGATGAGCCCCACTTCGAATTAAGACCCGACGACCAGCCATAATGTGTCTGGAGGTGCCCCAGACGGCGGTGGGATACTAACCTTACTGTGGCCCGCTATATAGTCCAACAAGCAGGAGTGATGGTGTGGGCTGCCATTTCTTTTCATGGCAGAACTGCTTTGGTTTTCATTAGCGGCTGCCTTGCAGCACAGCGGTACGTCGATGATATTCTACACCCTGTTCTGTTGCCATTCGTGGCAGGCCATCCTGGAGTTGCTTTTCAATAATAAATGCCCGCCCACAATGGCGAGAGTTTGTACAGCTTGTCTTCATGCTTGCCAAACCCCAACTTACCCAGCGAGGTCGCTGGATCTCTCCCCAATTGAGAACATTTGTTCCAGCGAGGTCGCTGGATCTCTCCCCAATTGAGAACATTTGTAGCAATTAGGCAGGGTGTTCCAACCATCTCGGTATTTGACGACGTAACGCGCCAGTTGGACAGAATTTGGCACGATTACCTTCAGTATGCCATCCAGCAACTCCATCAATCAATGACAAGCTGAATAACTAATTGCATGAGGGCTGTATGTGGACCAACGCGTTTATAACTTGCTCACATTTTGATGCTGTATCTCTCGAGTAAATTATTAAATTTTTCTGAAATTGTAACCATTTGTTTGACTGTGCATATACGTCACATCTACGAATTTCCGTCTCCTTCGGATAATTCTGAAGTGGAGCGTCGGTTTTTATTTATTTATTTAATTAATTTTATTTGATATATATTTTTTGTCTTAGAATGTGTCTTTATAGAAGGTGTGAAAAGAAAAAGCAACGAAAAATTTGATGGATGAGTACGTGGCGAAATATAGAAATGTCATTACTTTACCAAATCTGGGAAGTCACAACCCTATACAAAAATTTTTTGATGATATGATGAAACCTTACACCCAGGTGAAAAAATTTCTTCGGTTTATTGACCTATGGGGAGAACAAACAAATCCACGGTTATACAACGAGATTTTTCAAGATGAAGGAGGATTGTTATCACGTAGTATTATTCCCCCCACCACTCCCCAATGCCTCCAAAATGCATGCACTACGCAACGTTGCTAGCGTCCGGTAAAAGATTTGATCAAAAAGCTTCAAAACTACTCTTATCTTATCGGGAGAGAAAAAGAAATCACGTCTCGGAAGACTGCATCAAAATACTTTAAGCTGACGAAATAATGCGTTATGCGTATTTTGCTGCTATACTGTGCGATGAGAGAGCCTTTTATGATTGTAAATCAAGTTCGTTTTTCTATATAGCAACTTTAAAATCATCATGTAGTTGTAAAAATGCAATGTATATAGGGTGATACACGAAGATATGCAAATATTTTAATATGTCGTTCTACAAGTAAAACTAAAGAAAAAAGTTCATATAAACATAGGTCCGCAAATGTTTAGTTACGGAGGACAGCTAATAAAAGAGTTTGTCTAAAAATTGTATGAGGTTAAAGTAAAGCATCTATGTCGTTGTTAAACATGTCCCAGACGTGTATCTGCAGTAGTTTTCCAGAATATCTAGAGAAGCAAAGAAGTAATTTCGTAAAATTTTTAATTTATTAACTATTTGGCGTAATTTGTTTCTTAAATTCCAGACAATTGCACAAAGTTTTCAACGGAAGTTGAAGAGAATTTAATTTTGGAAAAATGATGGTAATGACGTTAACTGAAACTGTATGATAGTCTGCTTTTATAGATACCATAGTACACATGAATTCATGTTAAACCGGAAAAAACAAAGCTCAGTGTTGAGCAAGTTGTATAGTGTACACACAATGTCACAATGCATTCACAATAACTGTTCAAAAATGTCTCCATTCGTTAACAGCAGCTGTAGCATTACCATCACATCTGTCATAAATAAACACCATATCGGCGCATTCCTCTGTCGTAAATTTGAAAGGCATCCCTATTTCATAAATAATCTACAAACTGCAACAGTTACTATGTGGTTTCACTTAAATAATCTGTTGTTGTTATGTTCTTTCACTGAACAATACAGAAAACTAATTCGCATCAAGGCTAGGAAACGACTAAAACAACTCACTAACGGTTGCCAACAATGATACAAACGTTTCTACATTCTTATTGAAAAGTAAACAAATTTACTTGCATAATAATCTTTGCTTCTCTGGATGTTCTGGAGAACTACTGCAGATACACACCTGAGACATGTTTTATTAGATTCACCAGACCAATAACAACAAAATAAATACAAATCGCGCTTTACTTTAACCTCGTACTGTTTTGCGACGGCTTCATATTAACGAAGTTGCTAAATTCCACGCAAACTCTTTTATTAGGCGTAACTCCGTAACTAAACATTTGCGGACCTATGTTTATATGACCTTTTTTCTTTGGTTTTACTCGTAGAATAACATATTAAAATATTTGCATATTTTCGTGAATCAACCTGTTTAATGTGCGCAAGATGACAAGAAAATTACTCTTTCCCTATTTTTACGGTGAATGTTATCTCACCACCTGTAAATAATTACATGTAAAATAATAAAAGTATATAAATTTATATACGAATTTCTCGTTAGCGGAAAGAGACTCGACCCCACCACCTCCAATCATCAGTCTGTACTCTGCTGTGCCAGCAGCTGCCTGAATACCATGCTAAAAAAATGATTCATGTCTCGTCCGACCCGAGCAAAAAATGCTATTTGTTAAGGGTCCGTACCCCGGTCTGTAAAAACGAAACCGTTATACGATCGCCTTGTTGTCCGGCTGTCTGTCTGTCTGTCCGACTGTTACAGACCCTTTTTCTCAGGAACGAGTAGACGAATCAAGATCACATTTATGTCACATATTAAGGTCTGTGGTCCCTTGGCAGCATGTCAGTGGCCTCGCCGCAGTGGTAGCATCGGTTTCCGTCTGATCACCGAGATTAAGCGCTGTCGGGCTTCGCTAGCACTTCTATGGGTGACCGTCTGGGGCTGCCGAGCGCTGTTAGCAAGTGGTGTGCACTCAGCCCTTGTAAGATCAATTCAGAAGCTACTTGATCCAGAGATAGCGGCTTGAGTCACGAAAAATGACAACAACCGAGAGAGCGGTGTGCTGATCACACGCCACTTCACTCCGCATCCAGTTCTGCCCATCGGCTGAGGATGACGGCCTTTGGTCATTACCGTTGGACCTTCTGTGGCTGGTTCGTACAGCGTTCCCTTGCAGTGTCAAAACTTTAAGCCTGTAAGTCAATCCAGTCAAAAGATACGGCGGCCATTTATGTCATATACTTTGGTACTCGAAAAGTCATTCATCAAAACCTATATGTTACTTCCTGTTGACCTAGAATCATGAAATTCGACAAGAACACAGTGGCATAACTTGCCTTAGACTGGCCCTGTATCAAAATTTGTAGCGGGGCTCTTTAATCCCGACTGCGGCAAAGCTTAAGTGGAGAGTAAGGATTTTACACAAAAGAAACAAAAACTCTCATTCTGAATAAAATAAATATTTATTGATTAAGTATAGGTTCAATAGGTAAGTAATTATTTACAATTAATGCTCCTAGGAGTCACGTTAGCCAAATAATTCAAATATATACTTTTATCGGCAAACTTACTTATTAAATCATCCATAGCTGAAGAAGACGTTAGTTTTTCGAGATGTTCTGCCTCTATAGACAGCATTGACAAGTCTGAAAGCCGTTCTTGGCTCATAGGAGTCTTAAGATAGTTAATAATCAGTTTTAATTTCGTAAAACTTCTTTCAGCTGTTGCAGTTGTTACAGGAAGGGTCAAAAATTGGAAACATGCTGTTATTACCTCCGGAAAACTGGATGTAGTGCCGTTGAATTTGATCAGTAATCAGTGAGTTCCTTAATGAAATGGATTTTCTGACTTTCAGTTTTTAAGCACATTTTCAAAGAAATGGAAATGGAGATGAGCTTATGGCATCGTTGGCCGGGAGACCCCATTCGGGGAAGAGCAAGTCTTATTTCAGTCGACGCCACGTTGGGCGACTTGCGCGCCGGTGATGAGGATGAAATGATGATGAGGACAACACAACACCCAGTCCCCGAGCGGAGAAAATCTCCAACCCGCCCGGGAATCGAACCCGGGCCCACTCGCATTGGAGGCGAGCGTATTACCACTCAGCTAAGCAGGCGGACTCAAAGAAATTAATTTTTTATACAGATCAAATGACATCTCTTTACTGTATTTAGCAGTCAGTTTTCCCATTCCTTTTTCATTATTTCATTTGGAAATGATAAGTACTTTTCCGGTTGTCATACTTCGAATATATTACGAGGTTACAGAGGCTTTGAAATCTTCGTTTAGTTCGAGAAATTAATACATCTAACCAGCAGTAGTACACGTTGACTTTCAAGTACGATTCCGGGTCTGAAATTCTCTCATGTTCTGATTCGTCATCACCTATCTTTTATTTTTAAAAACAGTTGTTACCCCCCACTCTTTGCTAGGTCTCTGGACTCGTTTAGTAAACTACGGAATGAATTTTCACATCTTACTTCCCTCATTATTTAGTGACGCACTAGCTTTCTGTAAGTCATTACTTCCATGCTATAGAGCTTTAGAAACTGGAGTAATGACTTCAAATAATTAATTAAAAAAGATGACAAGCACTATAAAATCATATTTCTCTAAAGTATTAATTAAACTTTACATTAATCACGCTCGTCTTTTTTTGTTGACATTAAAATTGACTGGTACAAATTTTCATCATTAATGAATAATTTTTGTTTGTATCCGATAAAGCGTCGTGTCTTGAAGTAGGGCATACCTTCTTAAGGGTAATCTTATATTTTAAATATTTATCGTACTCATCATTGAGCAGCGTTACATACTATTGCCAAAAAGGTATATATTTTTTACAAATTATCGAAAAAAATTGACACTTCAGGAATTAAATTTAATGCGTATGTCGCACAGTGAGTATAATCGGCATTTGGAGGTTGTTTTTTTATAAGGATTTGTAATCCTCCATACACACCCGACATAACATTTGCACCATCATAACTCTGCCCTCTACATTTGGACAAATTAATTCCATATTCTTGTATAGGAGGGTCACTCCAAAAGAAATGCACACTATTTTTGTACAAATACAGTTTTCATTCTGCATATGTGAAAGTTTTACAGTGTGTAGATTCATCCTTCCCTCTTGTTTTCAAACTTAGTTCAACCTGTTCCCGTGAGTGACAGCGTCACGGCATGTCTTCAAGATGGCTGCTACATTTGACGTTCGTCAGAAGCAACGTGTTGTCATAGAATTCCTGTGCTGTGAAAACGAGACAGTGGGCAACATTCCCAAGAGGTTGAAAAAGATGTATGGGATGCTGCTGTCGATCGCAGTACAGTTAGTCGGTGGGCAAGCAGGTTACGTGATGAAAGCGGGCACGGCAATATAGAGGATTGTCCTTGCAGTGGCAGGCGTCGTACTGCACACACTCCAGACAATATGCAGAGAGTTAACGAATTGGTGACTGCTGACAGACGCATCACAGTGAAAGAATGGTCACGCTACGTTGGGATAGGGGAAGGAAGTGTTTGCAGAACACTGAAAGTGTTGGCGTCAAAAAAGGTTTGTGTCAGGTGGGTTACCAGGATGTTGACAGTGTCTCACAACCCCCCCAGGGGGTCCACAACTCTTTTGTGGACACGTGCGTAGCGAGCACGGGACCCCGAGCTAATGTGGCCCTCCTTCCTTTCCGGGCTGCATACCTTCCCTTCCCTTTCCGCATCCCTCCCCGTCCCCCATCTTCGCCCCCCCCCCCTCACCTCTGGCTCTTTCCTTCCCTTTCTCCCCCTCTGGGAGTATGGTTTGTGCCTACGTCCGGAGACGGACGCTTGTAAATGTACCGCACTCTTCGCCTTCCTTGCTTGTTTGTCTTCCTCCTTCTTCGTCCTTCTCTTTCGCTTACCTCTTCTCTTTACCTCTTCTCTTTACCCTATTCTCCGCTGCGGCGTTTGAGACCTCTCTTCTTTCCTTTCCCTGTCTCTTTCTTCCTCCCTGTGCGTGTCTGAAGGCCGACCCACGCACTTCCATGCGTAGCCGGTGACGGGGTAACGCGTAATTCCCCGCCCCGGGTAGACAGGTAGGACACGTACGTACCCCCTGGTAACGGCCAGGCCCAGGGAGGGGTGATTACCCGAGCTGATACCTTCCGAAAGTGCCGATTGGTCCCTCCGTCCGTTTGTCGGGAGGTGTGACCTGAGGTGTGAACAATCACCTAAGGCGGGTGTGCCCTCGGTGAGGGCCCCCACAAGGGAGGAGCGCGCCATCGGAGACGCCGGTAATCATGGGGGATTCTTCCGCAATGGTTTCCTCACCTTCCACTATGTCTGCTCACAAACGTAAGTTCACTGAGTCTCAGCCACAGACGGTTCTTCCATCGTTGCCACAGTTCCTTGTTTCTCGGTCTGACGAAGGTCACGACTTTTCCACGGTCAACCCTTTCATTATTCAGAAAGGTGTCGACGCAATTGCGGGTCCTGTAAAGTCTTGTTCCAGATTACGGAATGGTACCCTGTTGTTAGAAACACACAGTGCCCTCCAGGCTCAAAAATTGCTGCGTACTTCTCTGCTCCACACCTTCCCTGTCCGGGTGGAACCGCACCGTACCTTAAATTCCTCACGTGGAGTCGTTTATACACGCTCCCTCGATGGATTGTCTGACGAAGAAATTCAGCACTACCTGTCTGACCAGGGCGTCACCGCTGTTCATCGGGTTATGAAAAGGGTTGACTCGAACATCATTCCAACCCGCACTGTCTTCTTGACATTTGACAAAGTTCAACTCCCATCAAAAATCAAAGCAGGCTATGAGATAATTTCCGTTCGCCCTTATGTCCCAAACCCTACGCGTTGCTATCGATGTCAGCGGTTCAATCACACCAGCCAGTCCTGTTCCAATCCGGCCAAATGTGTTACGTGTGGCAGGGATGCCCATGAGGGTGCTTGTCCACCTCCATCCCCTCGCTGCATGAACTGTATGGGTGCCCACGCTGCTTCCTCTCGAGATTGCCCTGTTTTCAAGGACGAAAAGCTGATCCAGGAAATAAGAGTGAAGGAAAAGGTGTCGACCTTTGCTGCTCGAAAGTTACTCGCCAGTCGACAGCCCACCGTGCCTCAGAAAGGAAAATACAGCGCTGTCCTTGCTTCTCCTCGGCCAACAAAGGAGGCGGCCATGCAGACTTGCGACCTCACATTTAGTACCACGGTCGTCAGATCGGCCAGCGCAAAGATCGCCCGTTCAACCTCACCTCTTTCGCCTGCCCACTCTATGGCTCACCCTTCGTCGGGTTCTGCTAAATCTAGAGCCCAAAAGTCAGACGCCAAGTCTTCAAAAAAAGAGCATTCTCGTGAAGAGTTTTTACGTACTGCAACTTCACAACCATCGGTTCCTCCTTCATCTAAACATACCTCCAAGAAGGCTACGAAGAAACACAGTTCCTCTCCTTCTCCGCCAAGGCGTGTCCCATCTACAGCACCACCTGGCGGAAATCGCCCTCGGCCATCTTCTGTGTCGCCGAGGCGCACTGTTGGTGGCCGGTCAACTGGCCGATCGTTGGTGGCAGGAGCTGCTCCTGACCAACCTATGGATCAGGATCTTCTGCCTTCGACTGAATGCCATTCCATCCTGTCGGTCGCAAGCTCTGAGCAGTCGTTGAGTTGACAGCACCCTTGGTGACGTTCCTCCATTTCTGTTCACCCTATGTCCATTATCCACTGGAATATCCGCGGCATTCGCGCCAATCGGGAGGAATTGTCGATCCTCTTACGATCCTACTCGCCGGTCATCTTCTGTCTTCAGGAAACAAAGCTGCGTCCCCATGACCGCTTTGTTCTCCCTCATTTTCAGTCCGTCCGATATGACCTCCCCTCTGTTGAAGGCACTCCAGCCCATGGAGGACTCATGATTCTGCTCCATGATACTCTCCATTATCACCCAATCCCCTTAAACACTTCCTTCCAAGCTGTCGCCGTCCGTCTTTCCCTTTCTGGATACACTTTCTCTCTTTGTACGGTATACATTCCATCGTCTACACCAATGGCACGAGCTGATCTCCTTCATCTTCTTGATCAGCTTCCACCCCCCTATTTGCTGGTTGGGGACTTCAATGCCCACCACCCGCTTTGGGGATCTCCACATCCTTGTCCACGTGGCTCACTATTGCTAGACGTCTTCCACCAAGCGGATCTAGTCTGCCTCAACACTGGGGTCCCCACATTTTTGTCTGCCTCCACGGCAAATTTATCCCATTTGGACCTTGCGGTCGGTACTGTTCCGCTAGCTCGGCGCTTCGAATGGTTCGCCCTTGATGATACACACTCGAGTGACCACTTTCCATGTGTTCTTCGACTGCAGCCTCAACTGCCATATATGCGCTCGCGACGCTGGAAGTTTGCCAAAGCCGATTGGACACTTTTTTCGTCTCTAGCGACATTCGATGACCGTCGCTTTCCCAGCGTCGACGATGAGGTCACACATTTTACCGACGTTATTCTCACAGCTGCGGAACGTTCAATACCACGCACCTCCGAATTGCCCCGGCGCCCTCCAGTTCCTTGGTGGAACGAGGCATGCCGTGACGCAATACGTGAGCGGCGACGTGCTCTTCGCATTTTCCGTCACCATCCAACTTTGTCCAACTGTATCCGATATAAGCAGCTCCGTGCGCGATGCCGTCGCGTCATCCGCGATAGCAAGAAGGCAAGCTGGAAATTCTTTACTAGCTCATTCAACAACTTCACTCCCTCCTCGGAAGTTTGGAGTCGGCTTCGACGGTTCTCAGGCGCGCCTAGTTTCTCCCCGGTCTCTGGGCTCACTGTCGCGCATGATACCTTAGTGGACCCCGTCGCAATTTCTAACTCATTGGGTCAGCACTTTGCTGAGATTTCGAGCTCTTCAAATTACCCGCCAGCGTTTCTCCCGAAGAAACGTGCAGCGGAAGTGCGACATCTTGCTTTCTCCTCTCAAAATCGCGAAAGCTACAATACTGTTTTCTCCATGCGCGAACTCCAACATGCACTCTCTTCTTCTCGCTCCTCCGCCCCAGGACCGGATGGTATCCACGTCCAAATGTTGCTGCATTTATCAACCCATAGCCTGCGTTACCTCCTTCGCCTTTATAATCGAATTTGGACCGACAGTACCTTTCCCAGGCGATGGCGGGAAGCTATTGTCGTTCCCGTTCCGAAACCTGGAAAGGACAAACATCTCCCCTCTAGCTATCGCCCCATTTCTCTCACGAGTAGTGTCTGTAAGGTTTTGGAGCGTATGGTGAATTACCGTTTAGCTTGGTGGCTGGAGTCCCGCAGTCTTTTAACACCAGCCCAATGCGGATTCCGAAAGCATCGTTCTGCTGTTGACCATCTCGTTGCTCTCTCCACTTATATCATGAACAATTTTCTCCGGAAACGCCAAACGGTAGCAATATTTTTTGATCTGGAGAGAGCGTACGATACCTGTTGGAGGACAGGCATCCTCCGCACACTGTTCTCTTGGGGCTTTAGAGGCCGGCTGCCCCTTTTTCTTCGCGAATTTATGGCAGAGCGCACATTTAGGGTGCGGGTGAACACTACTCTCTCCCGTACTTTCTCCCAAGAAAACGGGGTACCCCAGGGCTCCGTGCTGAGTGTTGTACTGTTTGCCATCGCCATTAATCCAATAATGGATTGTCTCCTTCCTGATGTCTCGGGCTCCCTCTTTGTGGACGATTTTGCGATCTACTACAGCTCTCAACGGACCAGCCTTCTTGAAATACGTCTTCAAGGATGTCTCGATCGCCTCCACTCGTGGAGCATCGAAACCGGCTTCCGTTTCTCACCCAGTAAGACCGTTTGTGTTAATTTTTGGCGACGTAAGGAGTTTCTTCCGCCCTCCTTACATCTAGGACCTGTCAACCTTCCGTTTTCCGACGTCGCTAAATTCTTGGGTCTTATGTTTGACAGAAAACTGTGCTGGTCCTCCCACGTTTCCTATCTTTCGGCTCGCTGTCTGCGTTCCCTTAACACCCTCCGTGTCCTGAATGGTACCTCTTGGGGAGCGGACCGGGTGGTCCTTCTCCGCCTCTATCGCGCCTTAGTGCGCTCGAAATTGGATTATGGAAGCATAGTCTACTCCTCTGCTCGGCCGTCTATTCTTCGGCGTCTCGACTCTATCCACCACCGTGGATTACGTTTAGTGTCTGGAGCTTTTTTACACCAGCCCTGTGGAAAGCCTTTATGCTGAGACTGCTGAACCTCCGCTGTCCAATCGGCGGGCAGTCCTTCTGAGTCGTTATGCTAGCCATCTGTCTTCCATGCCTGCTAATCCAGCCCATAACCTTTTTTTCGACGCCTCCTTTGATGTAGGGTATGCAGGCCGCTCCTCCTCCCTACTACCCCCGGGAGTCCGCTTCCGTCAACTGCTCCATTCTCTTTCCTTCCGCTTTCCTAAAACCTTCTTGACAACTTGGGGTACAGCACCGCCTTGGCACCGTCCCCGGATCGACTTGCTCAGAGACCTATGTCAATTTCCCAAGGATGGTACCCCTACACTTGTTTACCGTCGGGCATTTGCTGCTCTATGTGCACAAATGACGGAAGCCACATTTATTTACACCGATGGCTCGAAAACATCGTTAGGTGTAGGGAGTGCCTATATTGTTGGCGACACCCCAAATCACTTTCGGCTTCCCGACCAGTGTTCGGTTTATACTGCGGAGCTTTACGCTGTTCTCCAGGCTGTCCACTACATCCGCCGCCATCAGCGGATACAGTACGTAATCTGCTCAGATTCTCTCAGCTCTCTCCTCAGTCTCCAAGCTCTTTACCCTGTGCACCCTCTGGTCCACCGGATTCAGGACTGTCTGCGCTTGCTCCACCTGGGGGGCGTGTCAGTGGCGTTCCTCTGGCTCCCGGGACACGCTGGTATCTGTGGAAATGAGGCGGCCGATATAGCGGCCAAGGCTGCAGTCTCTCTTCCTCGGCCAGCTCTTCAGTCTCTTCCGTTTACCGATCTACGGAGCGGTTTATGTCGCCAAGTTACTCATTTATGGCATGCGCATTGGTCAACACTTCCCCACAATAAATTGCGGGAAGTGAAAGCCCTTCCTTGCGCTTGGACCTCTTCCTCCCGAACGCGTCGTCGGGAGGAGGTAATTTTAGCCCGACTCCGGATAGGGCACTGTCTTTTTAGTCATCGACATCTTTTAAGCGGTGATCCTCCCCCACTCTGTCCCCACTGCTCTCAGCTGTGGACGGTCAGACACCTTTTAATTGAATGCCCCTATTTTAATCCGTTACGCTCCCGTCTACAGCTATCGCCTGATCTATCGTCGATTTTAGCAGATGACACGCGCTCAGCTGACCGCGTTCTCCAGTTTATTAGAGACAGCGAAATGACGTCAGTCATTTGAAGCTTTTTTTTGCGGGACAACCAACCCCTTTCTATAGTGGACTTTTAAGCATTCCTTCTGCCTTTAGTTTCTCAAATTTTCTGACTTTGTTTCCATTGCTGCTGATTTTAAATTTCGTTTTTTTCCTGTTTTCTACGTCACGGGCTGGGCGCTAATGACCATAGAAGTTTTGCGCCCTAAAACCACAAAAAAAAAAAAAAAAAAAAAAAAGTGTCTCACAAAAAAAAAAAAAAAAAAAAAAAAAAAAAAAGGTATGCAGTGAACTTTTGGAACAGTACGAGAATGGTGGAGATGAATTACTTGGAAGAATTGTGACAGATGATGAAACACGGCTCCATCACTTTTCACCAGAGACGCAGAGGCAATCAATGGAATGGCATCATGCAAATTCACCCAAGAAAAATATTCAAAACCACACCTTCTGCTGGAAAAGTTATGGCTACGATGTTTTCGATTCCGAAGGACTATTGCTTGTGGACATCATGCAAACTGGAACCACCATAAATTCTGATGAATATGTGACGACACTGAAGAAACTTCAAGCTCGACTGAATCGTGTTCGACCACATTGGCAAAGGCAGGATGTTTTGCTGTTGCACGACAATGCACGGCCACCTGTCAGTCAAAAAACCATGGAAGCGATCACAAAACTCAGATGGACAAACTGAAACACCTGCCTTAAGTCCTGACCTGGCTCAATGTGACTATCATCTCTCTTGGAAACTGAAAGACTCTCTTCGTGGAACAAGATTTGAAGATGATGACTGCCATGTGCACGCTGCCAAGCAGTGGCTCCAACAGGTTGGTCCAGAATTTTACCGTGCGGGTATACAGGCGCTGGTTCCAAGATGGCGTAAGGCAGTTGAGAGAGATGGAAATTATGTGGAGAAATGAAAATATTGTTCCTAAAGGATGTATCTACATACCGTAAAACTTTCAAACATGTAGAATAAAAGATGGATTTAAAAAAATAAAATAGTCTACATTTCTTTTGGAGTGACCCTCGTAGTATTAAAAATTTCAGTTTTAAGCCCTTCTGCACTACAATCAGTTGCTGATGTAAATCCCAGAAAGGACTCGCAGATTGTCATTTCTTTAGGAACACGATCATCTTTGTGCTATCGAGATGTATCGAAAAACTAGAGAAGGTTGTTCAGTTTTTGACAGGTCTTGAGTTGAATCCAAAATAATCGCCAGAAATGGAGATTTTTTTAATTTCTAAAATGCTGTGTGCTGTATGGTTCTCAGCGCCTCAAATGGATTACTTTATGATAAAATCCAAAACATAATGTACTACACTATGTGATCAAAAGTATCCGGACATCCCCAAAAACATACGTTTTTCATATTAGGTGCACTGTGCTGCCACCTACTGCCAGGTACGCCATGTCAGCGACCTCAGTAGTCATTAGACATCGTGAGAGAGCATAACACACGGACTTCCAAGGTGCTCAGATATTTGGGTGTCACTTGTATCATACGTCTGTATGCTAGATTTCCACGCTCCTAAACATCCGTAGGTCCACTGTTTCTGATGTGATAGTGAAGTGGAAACGGGAAGGGACATGTACAGCACAAAAGCGTACAGGCCGACCTTGTCTGTTAACTGACAGAGACCACCGATAGTTGATGAGGGTCGTGTATTAGGCAAACATGTACCCAGACCATCACACAGGAATTCCAAACTACATCAGGATTCACAATGTGGCGATCTGATGGCAGGGTGTGGGGTATGGCGAATCCCCGATGAACGTCATCTGCCAGCATCTGTAGTGCCAACAGTAAAATTCGGAGGTGGTGATGTTATGGTGTGGTCGTGTTTTCATGGAGGGGGCTTGCACGCCTGGTTGTTTTGCGTGGCACTATCATAGCACAGACCAACATTGATGTTTTAAGCACCTTCTTGCTTCCCGCTGTTCAAGAGCAATTCGGGTATGGTGATTGCATCTTTCAACACGATCAAGCACCTGTTCGTAATGCACAGCCTGTGGCGGAGTGGTTACATGACAAAAACATCCCTGCAATGGAATGGCCTGCACAGAGTCCTAACCTGAATCCTTTAGAACACCTTTGGGATGTTTTGGAACGCCGACTTCGTGGCAGGCCTGACCAATCGACATCGACATCTCTCCTCAGTGAAGCACTCCGTGAAGAATGGGCTCCCATTCCAGAAGAAACCTTCGAGCACACCTCCTGATTGAACATATGCTTGCGAGAGTGGAAGCTGTTATCAACGCTAAGGGGGGGGGGGGGCAACACCATATTGAATTCTAGTATTACACCACGAAGTCATTTTCAGCCAGGTGTCCGGATACTTTTGATCATATAGTGGATATCTCATTTGGAATCCCACAAATTAGGTTTTTCTATCAGTATAACTATAACATGTACTGATGTCCGATCTAATTTTATCATATAGAGCGTGAATTCGCATATATGTGGAGTTTGCTACCACCTAGCGGGATTTCTGCCAAGTGATCGTAGATAAAAGTCTGCTGCAGTCTGCTACCACCTGGTGGCATTGACATAAAACTTGTAATTGACTTGTAAGGGCTAGCAGTGCACGCCATGAGACGTGCACATCGTTTATCGTATCCGTATGTATTTGGCCTGTAAAGCAATTGCCTCACACGAGTTGCGCATTCACAGAAGCTCCTTAAAACGTGCACATCAGTGAGACTCAGGAAACACCTGACAAAGACGCCGATTTACAATGTCGAAATATCGCGTTGGGAAGACACGGACCACCGGCAGAACACCTGATTCTTCAAGATAACAACGAATATATTATTATTGTTGTTATTATTATTATTATTTCTATGAACTGATCCTGTACTGTATATATCACAGATATTAATATCTCCATTAATGTTATTACACCGATGCGCAAAACATAAAGACAAAAGTAGCTTTCACATGGTGTGTCACTGCCAAGTAATGTTAACTCGATGAAGTGTGGACCATACATAGAAAGAAATGCTACTGTATAGTACAATAGGTAACTGAAAAAAAAGACATTAATTACACTGAAGTCACCGCAATTTATGATGGTCCCCTGGATATGACGTCAGACGGGATATGGTTCTTCATGGGGTACGTCATCACTATGGACAACAAGCCATGTTCAGCAACGCACTCCTATGCTACTCACATGTTTGGAAAGGAGTTCTTGCTAGGTCTTCCATTTCCCCACCAGCACGGTTGCCAACTGCTGGATGGTCGTTGATACATGTGGGATGTGCTGCAGTGCGGCTCCCCAACGCATCCCATGCCTGCTCGACTGGATTTAAGCTGGGGGAATGGGCAGGCCAATCCATTCGTCGTATATCCTCTCGTTCCAAGAGCTGCACCACCTGCGTTGTGCAATGCGGTTGTGTATTGTCACCTGTAAAAGTGGAATGAAGAATGCACTCCTGGGAAAACGGATATGGGGAAGGAGTACAGTCTCACAATAACGTTGACAGGTGAGTATAATGTAAGATATGGAGATTAGTGCGCACTTACAACATTATGCTTCCACACCATAATATCCAGGCCACCAAAACGATCCTCTTCGACTGTGTTCCTGCGTGCGTTATGTGATCCCCTCGCTGTACGAGGTTAAGTCCAGACTGAAACGGCTGTCATCCGAGAAGAGCACGCGACCTTACTCCTCGCTGGTCCAGAACCTACGCTCTTCGCAGCATCGCAAACGGCGCCGCCGATGTGTAGGTGTCAGTGGAACACAACGCGCTGGTCGTCGGGCACACAGACCACCCCAGTGCAGTAGCCGCCGTGCCACTGTGCAGCGTGAGATGTCGTGTCTCGGTAGCCCCGTTAGACGGAGTTGCAGCTGCAACCCACCTTCTTGGCTGTTGCACAAGCTAGCAGGCATCTGCCGCCTCAGCTGACCTCCGATCGACCACCTCCCTACCCCTGGCCAGCACTGCCTGTCGTTCAGAATGCTCCCCATGCTCTTCAAACAATGCTGTGAGCAATAGCAGAGCACTCCCGGGCAACACTCATCCCATTTCATCCTTTTTCAAGTTTATCAGCGGTTCTCCCCGCTGTGGACTCATTTAAATATTGTTCCTGGGTCATGTAGTAACGGAGAAGACCACCATAACCGGCTGCTGTTTGACACAAACTGTCTTTTCCTGTTCCCTCAGCAGTCTCGTGTTGCGGGCACTGTAGTCACGCTGACCTCTTGCTATGTGACGTCCAGCTTTCTGTGCACGACTGGAAGACCTGTGAGAACATGCTCCTAGATTTTCGTTCATTTCCACCGAGCACTTAATATGTTATATTACTTTATCGAGCTCGTTCTTAAGTTTTACAGAGCAGCGAATTATTATTATTATTTCTTTCCTTTCTCAGACGTTATGTCTGGTTAAAAATGGAAAGTGACGCGGACCTTGATCAAGCGTGACTTCCTTTTAACTGTACGGTATATGTTATATTGCATTAGGAACTTTCGCGTAATTGAACACGTATCAATAATTACAGATTTCTGTAGTTGTATACACTCCTGGAAATTGAAATAAGAACACCGTGAATTCATTGTCCCAGGAAGGGGAAACTTTATTGACACATTCCTGGGGTCAGATACATCACATGATCACACTGACAGAACTACAGGCACATAGACACAGGCAACAGAGCATGCACAATGTCGGCACTAGTACAGTGTATATCCACCTTTCGCAGCAATGCAGGCTGCTATTCTCCCATGGAGACGATCGTAGAGATGCTGGATGTAGTCCTGTGGAACGGCTTGCCATGCCATTTCCACCTGGCGCCTCAGTTGGACCAGCGTTCGTGCTGGACGTGCAGACCGCGTGAGACGACGCTTCATCCAGTCCCAAACATGCTCAATGGGGGACAGATCCGGAGATCTTGCTGGCCAGGGTAGTTGACTTACACCTTCTAGAGCACGTTGGGTGGCACGGGATACATGCGGACGTGCATTGTCCTGTTGGAACAGCAAGTTCCCTTGCCGGTCTAGGAATGGTAGAACGATGGGTTCGATGACGGTTTGGATGTACCGTGCACTATTCAGTGTCCCCTCGACGATCACCAGTGATGTACGGCCAGTGTAGGAGATCGCTCCCCACACCATGATGCCGGGTGTTGGCCCTGTGTGCCTCGGTCGTATGCAGTCCTGATTGTGGCGCTCACCTGCACGGCGCCAAACATGCATACGACCATCACTGGCACCAAGGCAGAAGCGACTCTCATCGCTAAAGACGACACGCCTCCATTCGTCCCTCCATTCACGCCTGTCGCGACACCACTGGAGGCGGGCTGCACGATGTTGGGGCGTGAGCGGAAGACGGCCTAACGGTGTGTGGGACCGTAGCCCAGCTTCATGGAGACGGTTGCGAACGGTCCTCGCCGATACCCCAGGAGCAACAGTGTCCCAAATTTGCTGGGAAGTGGCGGTGCGGTCCCCTACAGCACTGCGTAGGATCCTACGGTCTTGGCGTGCATCCGTGCGTCGCTGCGGTCCAGTCCCAGGTCGACGGGCACGTGCACCTTCCGCCGACCACTGGCGACAACATCGATGTACTGTGGAGACCTCACGCCCCACGTGTTGAGTAATTCGGCGGTACATCCACCCGGCCTCCCGCATGCCCACTATACGCCCTCGCTCAAAGTCCGTCAACTGCACATACGGTTCACGTCCACGCTGTCGCGGCATGCTACCAGTGTTAAAGACTGCGATGGAGCTCCGTATGCCACGGCAAACTGGCTGACACTGACGGCGGCGGTGCACAAATGCTGCGCAGCTAGCGCCATTCGACGGCCAACACCGCGGTTCCTGGTGTGTCCGCTGTGCCGTGCGTGTGATCATTGCTTGTACAGCCCTCTCGCAGTGTCCGGAGCAAGTATGGTAGGTCTGACACACCGGTGTCAGTGTGTTCTTTTTTCCATTTCCAGGAGTGTATATACGTTTGGATGCAGCTGTATTGCGTTGATGTACTGGTGGATATTGTGTGGTATGACTCCTGTAGTTGATAGTACAATCGGTATAATGTCAACTTTATCCTGATGCCACAGGTCCTTGACTTCCTCAGCCAGTTCGATGTATTTTTCAATTTTTTCTCCTGTTTTCTTCTCTATATTTGTTGTATTGGGTATGGATATTTCGATTAGTTGTGTTAATTTCTTCTTTTTATTGGTGAGTATGATGTCAGGTTTGTTATGTTGTGTTGTTTTATAATGGTTCTGTTCCGGTATAACTTGTATTCATCATTCTCCAGTACATTTTGTGGTGCCCATTTGTATGTGGGAACGTGTTGTTTTATTAGTTTATGTTGTATGGCAAGTTGTTGATGTATTATTTTTGCTATATTGTCATGTCTTCTGGTGTATTCTGTACTTGCTAGTATTGTACATCCGCTTGTGGTGTGATGTACTGTTTCTATTTGTTGTTTGCAAAATCTGTATTTATCAGTTGTGGAATTGGGATTGTTATTGTGGTGTCACCGCCAGACACCACGCTTGCTAGGTGGTAGCTTAAATCGGCCGCGGTCCATTTAGTACATGTCGGACCCGCGTGTCGCCACTGTGTGATCGCAGACCGAGCGCCACCACAAGGCAGGTCTCGAGATACGGACTAGCACTCGCCCTAGTTGTACGACGACTTTGCTAGCGACTACACTGACGAAGCCTTTCTCTCATTTGCCGAGAGACAGTTAGAATAGCCTTCAGCTAAGTCCATGGCTACGACCTAGCAAGGCGCCATTAGCCTTACATAGTTTGATAGTTATCGTATGAATTGTCTCATCAAGAATGCTGTATTCACACAAGGAATAAAAGATAAGTATTCGAGGAGCTGCATACTTTTCTTATGAGAATTCACTACTTATCCTGTTCCAGAATTCACGCCCGTCTGCGTTAGATAGCGTGCATTTCGGCCTCCTCTATCTACAAGGTGTTCGCACATTTGCCAACACATCAGTTATTATTATTATTATTATTGTACTGATCATGCACTACACATACTGTACTGTTTATCTTCCCATGCAAAATAAATAAACGTTCCCGTGAAGAAACGTGCCCCCCGTTCGGTGCATCTTCTCTACATGCTATATTAACCGAGATAACGGCTCCAGGCTGATAAGCCCTACTAAAGAATCAGTCTGACAAGTGTTTTGTAAGCCACCTCCTTCGTAGCTGAATCAAATTTTCTTTAGATGCTCGCAACGAATTTCGTCCTGGCACCTTCTTTTCCTACAATTAGTTTTATGAGGTCATTAAACTTTAGTTTGCTCTGAGTGGTTACTCCTAGGCATTTTCGGGTCGTTGCTGTTTCCAGTGATTTATCGTCGACAGGATAATACACAATCCAAGGGTGGGAGCATTTCCGAAATGGGTAAATTTGTAAACCGTTAGCGTGCCGCCATGGTTAAACTATACCATGCATGACAAAATGGCGCTATCCAAATTCGACATCGAGGCAACTGTGATGCATCACGGGCACCATGGACCATAGATGACAAAGGATAGCATAAAAGTACTCTTTTAATCGTACAGATGTAGAAGGTAAACCACACTCTGTCTATTATACTCCCATACGGTTACAACGGGAGAGTCGTACTGACATGGGGAAATTAGTGGCTCATGCTTCGCTTTAAGGCGGCAGCATGAACGTATTCTTACAGCCACACAAAAATCAGGTCATATTCAACGCACCTACCTGTACCAGAATGGAAGTTTCACTCTGCATCGGAGTGTGCACTGGTACGAAACTTCCTGGTAGATTAAAATTGTAGAGCACTTGCCCGCGAAAGGCAAAGGTCCTAAGTTCGAGTCTCGGTCCTGTACACAGTCTTAATCTGTCAGAAGTTTCATACCAACATGTGATTGATAAAAACAATGAGTAGAGACCAAATAAAAAATTTATAATTTCGTTTAGAACAATTTGTAAACGATGGATTAATATGCAGCTCCAGCGAACACTTCACAAGGGATCAGGTTGAAGGCATAATGCTGTAATAAGAAACGAAATGTTATGTTCAGTGTAGGCGTGGTGCACTGAGGTGATACGATGTGCTATGCAACTCGAGATACGACGCACAAGTAATCCGCATTAGTGGAGCGCTTCGAAACATAATGGAGGCGACTTCACTCTGGATGACACAGATAACAAAGACACGTACCTCTGTCGCATCGACCGGCGCAACACGGAGTGCTGATCGCCCCACGTAACTTATACTACTACTACTACTACTACTACTACTACTACTACTATGTGATCAGGCCCAGTGGACCGCACGCATCTACAAGTCTCCTCCTTCAGGTATTCTGTCCATTGCTGCAATCCGCCATTCGTCCACATCAATTGACACTTGGTTTAAATCTTCATGAAGTCCATCCCTCCAACGCTTCTTGGGTCTCCCTGGCGGTCTCTTTCCTGTAGGTGTGAAATCCAGGAGCTTCCGAGGCCATCTGTGATCCTCCATCCGGGCCATGGCCGGCCCACTGCATTCGTTTGGCTTTGACAGTTCCTGCTATGTTGGGCTGCTGATATAGTTCCTTAAGCTCTTGGTTGTATCTGATCCTCCATTCTGCATCCAGAACCGGACCGAAGATCTTCCGAAGCACTTTTCTCTCAAAAACAAGGAGCTTATGGAAGTCCTGTTTCCGAATACTCCATATCTCACAGCCATATAGAACAACAGGCTGGATCATGGTTTTGTACAGTCGAAGCTTGAACTGCCTGGAAAGATATTTGGACCGAAGCAGTTGTGCTAGGCTGTGGTAAGATCGGTTTCCTGCTTGTATTCTGGCATTGATCTCTGCTTCACATGCCGAGTTCTCAGCGAAAAGTGCCCCTACTTATTTGAATTCTTGCACTCTCTTGTGGGAATGGTGCCCAACCTGCAGTGATTGTAGATGATCAGCAGTCTGACAATGACCACGCGTCATAACGAGGTACTCTGTCTTGGCTTCGTTTTTGTTTAGCCCAAATTTGCTGGCAGCCTCCTTTAGTGCTTTGGTCATTTGCTCCAACTCCTCTTCCGACCTAGGGAGTAAACAGATGTCGTCTGCATAGGCTAAGTATGCCAGTCTCTTTCCTTCGATTTCAATCCCTACGTTCTCTTGGAAGGTCTCGCGTACGATCTTCTCGAGGGCAAAGTTGAACAGGATAGGGTACAACCCATCTCCTTGCCCGAGTCCTGTCACAATTTCAAACTCCTTAGTTACGTGATTTCCCATCTTCACCTTTGCATGTGTTTCGTTCAGACAGATCTTTATCAGATTGATGAGTTTCTCTGCTATGCCAAACTCCCTTAAACAGTTGAGCAGGCTCTTGCGATGTATGCAATCATAGGCCTTCTTAAAATCAACGAATAAAATATGCAAATCTTTACCATATTCACCCAGTTTCTCAGTAAGCTGCCGGAGACTGAAGATGTGATCTACTGTTGACCCTTCTGGCCGGAAACCTCCCTGATACTCCCCAATCACCGATTCTGCCTCTGGCTGAATTCTATATATGAGGCAATTGGACAGGATCTTATAGCAGACGTTAAGCAGGGCGATTCCTCGATAGTTGTCACATTTAAGTTTGTCGCCCTTCTTATGTATTGGACAAATCAGAGCTGTTTTCCATTCTCCTGGTAGTTCTTCTTTGGTCCATATTTCCTGTATCAGTCGGTGTATTTTTTCTGCCAGGATCATTTCAGCCTGTATTCCATCTTGACCTGGACTCTTATTCTGTTTAAGGTGTCTGATTCTGGTTTTTATCTCATCCAGGGTAGGTGGGGGATAGTCTGCATCGGCTGTAATTGGGTACTGGAAATCAAACTGCAGTTCGGGTTCATCACAATTTAGCAGCTGTGGAAAGTACTCTTTCCATCTCTCAGCTATGTCCCTATCGTTCGTCAGGATCTTATCACGGGAATCTTTGACAAATTTCTGCTTGGCCTCCGTCTCTGCAGTTAGTTTCTCAGTAAAACCTTTACTTCTCGCGCAAAACAATAAAAAATACTGTTTTGGGATTCACGCGTGTTCTCCGCTATACAATTATTCTCGTTCGATTTTGAGGAAACTGTTCGAAAAAAAAAATAATTTTCCGAATCTTATAGTCTGACATCACTATACTGACCTTGTCTTCTTTTCGTTATTGCCCAACACCACATATACTTTGAAAAGCTTGCAGTAAAGAACATAGTCGCTTATTACCTTAAATTTGGCGTGTTTTAGGTTACATGCTCCTGCGTACGAAATACAGATAACATTGTGAAACTAGAATGAAATTTTTTTTTTTTTTTTTTTTTTTTTTTTTTTTTTTTTTTTTTTTTTTTTTTTTTTTTTTAAAAAGGTAGGAGACGAGGTACCGGCGGAATGAAAGCTGAAAGCTGACGGGGCGTGAGTCGTGCTTGGGTAGCTCAGTCGGTAGAACACTTGCCCGCGAAAGGCAAAGGTCCCGAGTTCGAGTCTCGGTCCGGCACACAGTTTTAATCTGCCAGGAAGTTTCATTGTGAAACTGTTTCGGTGAAATCAGAGCGATACCTCTTTCCATTCTCGAGAACATTCCTGATATGTAGTGGCGGTTGTTCGCGGCAGTTGGGCAGTTACGCGACATACGCGCAGCTTCTGCTGTCTGCTATGTGGAGTGCAGATCTACCTCGCGTTTCTCTTTTTCGTCTGCTGCTGATACAAGCCGAAGCTGTAAATGAAAACCTTACTGAAATGGAAAGACGCATCACCTGATGATGCTGACTGTTTTTCTTTCTCAGTTTGTGTTCCCTGATTTCAGGGAACTTTGTGGCAGGCTTGAAAGCTAGAGTCTCATAAAGAGTACTTCTGAACGAACAGCTGGACGAAGCCAAGGACGACACGTCGGGCTTTTCCCTATCATCATGGGCCAAGGACGTAGCTATGATTTTATTAGTCAAAGAGGACCCTAAAAGGCTTATCATGGTCATTTATTCTTAGAACAAATTTATTTCTTAATTTTATCATATTGCCAAATAAATATATATTTAATTGTGGATTTGGGTATTTCTTAAGTATATAAACGAGAAATACCCAAAGCCACAATCAAATATTTCTTTATTTGGCAGCATTATAAGTTCACTATATTGCCAAACGAATTAAAATACAGTCTTCGATGCTAATAAACTCCTCTACGATTTACAATACACGTTTTCCTTCACATGACATTTGTGACGGTTAGACTCACTGTTCCAAGGATATTACGAATAAGACATTCCACAGTAGAATATTCGTTCTTGTAGAAAACTCGAAGACATGATATGCCGCCGCTCCACAAGTGAGCCTCCTTTATGCACACATACATAGTACCTAACGACGATCGGTAGCCTCTTCTACTGTAAATATCGCTGAAGTACGCATACTGGCCAAATCTTACGCACAACAACATTAAAATTATATAGAGTCTGCCCGAGAAATAAATAAGTACTCCCCAAATCAAGGTAAGTACTGCTTAAAAATTAACGAAAAAATATTTTTATATCAATGTTTCTACAGCCATTACAGTTTGAAGACAGTAATACAACATCTGAACAAGGATAAGAACTACTAAATAAAAAACCATGAGTAAAAATAATTACTTTGAATATAGTTATGTGAATGCCCTGTCCATCATTTACCTTTATATGACAGCAACTACAAACTGAGCTACCCAATTTAGCTAAAAATACACTTTAAGACAAAAAAAAACATGCACCACGAAGGAATTATCCGAATGGGACAGAAATCGATAGATTTGACGGACATGTACCCCCCAAGAAATGATTACAATATCAGAAAAATTGGATGATTTATTCAAGAGAATGAGCTTCACAAATTGAGCACGTCAACAACACGTTGCTTCACTTGTGGGCCTTACGCAAGCAGTTATTCGACTTGGCATTGACTGAAAGAGTTGTTGGATGTCCTCCTGAGGGATATCGTACCGCATTCTATCCAAACAGCGCGTCAGACCATCACAATCCCCAGCAGGTTGGAGAGCCCTGCCAGCAATCCTCCAGACGTTCTCAATTGGTGTGAGATCCGGCGACCATGCTGACGAATGTAGGACTTGCCAAGCACGACGACAAGCAGCAGAAACTCTCGTCGCGTGTGCGGGTGGGCGTTATCTTGCTGAAATTTCAGCCCAAGGTGACTAGCCGTGATGGGCAACAAATTGGAAGTCATAATATCGTCGACGTACCCGTATGCTGTACAGGTGCCGCGGATGGAAACGAAAGGGGTCCTGTTACGAAAAGAAAGGCACTCCAGACCATCAACCCTGGTTGTCGGTCCATATGGCTGGTATGCCACTGCTATCCAGGGTGCCTCCAGTCACGTCTTCCATTGGCATGGGGCACAATTCGAAGAGGTACTCATCACTGAAGGCAATTCTACTCCAGTCAATGAGATTCAAAGCCTAAGACGTGTCTGGAGACTCCATAAAATATGGAGTTCCCATAAGAAGGATAAACCATTATATTCGACAACGATCTTGCGAGTTTTCCCGAAGCAGAGATATAATCTCGTTACTTAAGATTGCCGCATTTTGGCAAACCGGGAAGAAGTAGTCATGCTCTAATCTCCCTTCACCCGCCAAGGCCATTTTACACTCTTCTTCCTTAAATGTGGATCCGAGCGACGAAGCCATTAGGATTGGATGAGCGCGGACTGCCTGGGATACCATCATTATTACCAACAGGACAATTGGAAAAAGCAGATCTAATGTTGTTCTGTTCGACAGAGAAGCTAGAACAATTTCTGGTGGCTAAATTGCAAGGAATCTGGAATTATTCAGCCTATACTATCCCAAATGTGCTCATCGAAGCATGCAGCTGTCATTTCTTACAATGCGGGAAGGTCATTTTCTGCACTACAGAATATTCCGGCAGATAAACGCGGGCCCGTAAATAAGGAGAATGTGGTTTATTATTTAGTTATCGTATGCTCATCGAAGCATGCAGCTGTCATTTCTTACAATGCGGGAAGATCATTTTCTGCACTACAGAATATTCCGGCAGATAAACGCGGGCCCGTAAATAAGGAGAATGTGGTTTATTATTTAGTTATCGTATTTCTTTTAGTGTCGGGAGTCTACAATGAGATCTTCGGCTCATCTTTGATACAGCTGCATCCATTTACGCAGAATGGCTGTATCTTTAAGGGAACTGAATTCTGTCGGGGAAGAAAGGAATTCGGAAGGAACTGGCTGTGGCCGTTAGTAAGGGAACAAATCCTAGCATTTGCCTAAATTCAAAATCAGAAAGAAACCACAGAAAACGATTGCCAAGGCTGTCGGCGGATGGATTCGAACAAACTCGCCTCAACTCAATGTCTCAATACGCAGAGCTATCCCGGTGGGTGGAGAATTTCGTTGTTGTACTTTTTTTTCATAGAAAATAAAATGCATCACAACAAAATATGGAATTCTGATAGTCTGTTGTTTTTCCTTTAATCGTGCATGTTTAGTCATTCGATTGTGCATGAATGCATGCATATTTTAACATTCAATTGCGCATGGAATTCCAGACTCAGTTATTATGGTATTAAAAGGACGTAACTAGATTTTGGACGAAAGAGAAGGGGGGATATAGGGCGCAATCGGACGAATTCAAAGTAGACCACTGAAAAAATGCTTTACAAACGAACGAAATACAGTATAGAGTGTATTGTCATCACATACCCCTTTCGGTCCGCACAAACCCCTCCCCATCGTTCAGACTGGTTTTCATAATTGAGTAGCATCCATGTGACCACACTGG
The DNA here is from genome assembly GCF_023864345.2 of Schistocerca serialis cubense. Classification (NCBI taxonomy): domain Eukaryota; kingdom Metazoa; phylum Arthropoda; class Insecta; order Orthoptera; family Acrididae; genus Schistocerca; species Schistocerca serialis. The sequence goes on along the minus strand of NC_064638.1, from coordinate 154,198,617 downwards.
GCTATATTTTGACATTTGGGCTACTAATTTAAAAAAAATCGATACTTTGCGACGTTTCTGAGTAGCACTGCAGTTAGCCATTCAGGCCGTCGCCCGCCAGATAAACTGATGTTAATTGTTCTCATAGCTTAGATGATAAAGCACGAGACTGCTCAGGCTTTGATTCAGATTTAATCGTTACTACCGTCCCATGACGAATTTTTACATCGCTCTCGTTTGTCGATACGGTCTCTGGCGAGCCCCTTGAATTTGCGAGCGCAACGGCCTGATTTGCTAACTTCAGTGATAACTCGGAAACGGGGCAACGTATCGAATTTATTTTCATAAGAGTTGTTTCTCAGTAAAATTTAACCTGTAGCTCCCTCACAAGCTTTTCAGACTTCTTCTGATTCCCCTTGAATGTACCACATTGAATAAAATACCGGTCTTACAAAAATTCATTGTGTAGAATTCGTGGGATTAGTGTCCGTGTTGGGAAGCTCACGAGGAACCACAGCTGAACAATGTTCATATATACTGCATTGAACGGGTGCGTCCACTTCTTCCTTTTCTTTTTCTGTTCCTTCACTTACATCTTCGTGATTACTCTGCTATTCATAATTGTCTGTCAGCTGTATCTACCGTTCCACTCTCGAACGGCGCGCGGTAAAAAATGAGCACTTAAATTTTTCTGTGCGAGCCCTGATTTCTCTTATTTTATCGTGATGATCGTTTCTCCCCATGTAGGTAGGTGCCAACAGAATGTTTTCGCAATCGGAGGAGAAAACTGGTGATCGAAATGTCATGGAAGATCCCGTCGCAAAGAAAAACGCCTTTGTTTTAATGATTGCCACTCCAATTCACGTATCATGTCTGTGGCACTATCTCCCTTATTTCGCGGTAATACAAAACGAGCCGCCCTTCTTTAAACTTTTTCGATGTCATCCATCAGTCCCACCTGATGCGGATCCCACACCGCACAGCAATACTCCAGAATAGGGTGGACAAGTGTGATGTAAACAGTCTCTTTGGTAGATCTGTTGCACCTTCTAAGTGTTCCGCCAGTAAATCGCAGTCTTTGATTTGCTCTATCCACAACATTTTCTATGTGATCGTTCCAATTTCGGTTATTTGTAATTGTAATCCCTTAGTATTTAGTTGAATTCATAGCCTTCAGATTTGTGTGACTTATCGCATAATTGAAATTTAGCGGACTTCTTTTAGTGCTCATGTGAATAACTTCACACTTTTCTTTATTCATGTCAATTGCCACTTTTCGCACCACACAGATATCTTATCTAAATCATTTTGCAATTCGGTTTGCTCATCCGATGGCTTTACAAGACGGTAAATGACAGCATCATCTGCAGATAATCTAAGAAGGCTACTCAAATTGTGTCCTATGTCGTTAATATAGATCAGGAACAATAGAGGGCCTATAACACTTCCTTGGGGAACGCCGGATATTACTTCCGTTTTACTCGATGACTTTCCGTCTATTAGTACGAACTGTGATCTTTCTGACAGGAAATCACGAATACAGTCGCACAACTGAGGCGATATTCCATAGGCACGCAGTTTGGTTAGAAGACGCTTGTGAGGAACGGTGTCGAAAGCCTTCTGGAAATCTAAAGATATGGAATCAATTTGACGTCGTTAGCACTCATTACTTCATGAGTATAAAGAGCTAGTTGTGTTTCACAAGAACGATGTTTCCTGAATCCGTGCTGACTACGTATCAATTAATCGTTTTCTTCGAGGTAATTCATAATGTTCGAATACAGTATATGTTCCAAAACCCTACTGCAAATCGACGTCAGTGGTATGGGCCTGTAATTCAGATGTGTGCGAGCGGTTGTATATAATTGCTAAATATGGAGCTGTCGCACCAGCATACTCTGAAAGGAACCTGACTGGTATACAATCTGGACCGGAGGCCTTGCCCTTATTAAGTGAGTTAAGCTGCTTTGTTAAACCGAGGATATCTACTTCTATATTTCTCATCCTGGCTGTTGTTCTTGATTGGAATTCAGGAATTCTTTGGTGAAGGAGTTTCGGAAAACCGTGTTTTATAACTCTGCTTTAGTGGCACTATCATCAGTGACTTCACTGTTGTTATCGCGGAGTGAAGGAATTGATTGCGTCTTGCCACTGGTGTGCCTTATATATGACAAGAATCTGTTTGGGTTTTCTGACAGATTCCGAGATAGAGTTTCGTTGTGGAAATTATTAAAAGCATCTGGCATTGAAGTACGCCTGTATTTCGAACTTCTGCAACTTGAGTTTTAAATAATGATAAGCCACAATAACATCCTTTCAGAAGAGCTCGTGACTAGGATCCCTGCTGTACTCCTTCTATACCTCCGATGCACCGAAGGTGGACAGCCTCTAGGTAGCTCTGTACACAAACGACAGGGTGCGGTACACTACGTAAGGTGTCAGGCAAATCCAACACCTTCCATGAAAACCCTGACATGATAGCAAATCCGGCAGTATAGCTCCGAATAAATCCTGACATTAAATTAACCAAAGTAATACGATCAACGAGTGAGCAAATGGAATACCACAGACTAACACAAAAACGCCTAAATGCATGTCATATCTTCCCACTGTGAAACAGACGCAGTTCCGAGGGGAGAAACGAGAACAGAAGCCGAGAGCAGAGCCATGTAGGCTAAAAGGCCCTACGATAAAGGACACCATTGCTGCCCGATCGCCGGGAGGTCCACCCGTCAGCCCATGTTAAAACATAGAGCCCTCCAGAAGAACAGTATAGATCTTACGATAACACTAAAAGGGCCACACCAGCTGCGACCTTTAGCATGAGACTATATGCGTCCATGTTACGTAGCAAACATTAAAAACATTGCCCCACCATGGAAAGTATAACGTTTCTTATTGGATAGACAGAATTTTTGTAGGCGGAGCTTAAGGTTAACATTGAGAGCCTGACTGGTCAGTTGAAAACACAGCCAGATACCTTTTCTTAAACCAACTTCGGTAAATTGTAGTAAGGATAAGTTCGGGAGAGTTGTTACCGAGACGGCGAGGTGTGTGGAGCTGCGCCGACTGCCGCCCATGACGCTGCCTATCCACTGACAAGGTAATGAACGCACACGATGCCGCATAAGAGCGCATAAGGCTTCACTCAGAACTGCAGAAGTCTCATCTATAACATCCCCTTTTTACGTAATACTAGTGTCGATCGTCAATTAATCTTCGTGGCATTCACATTTGCTACTTGAAGTTAAAATCTGAAACGCCATGATTTTTCTGTTACATAATTATTGAGAAGCCACATCAGCCACTGTAATTTAGGACAAGTTAAATAAATAATTAAAGATAATTGAGGGTCACTGTATACCATTTTGATAGTTTTCTCTTTTATGAAACTTAACTTAAACCTAGATTATAGGCCGGCCGGAGTGGCCGAGCGGTTAAAGGCGCTACAGTCTGGAACCGCACGACCACTACGGTCGCAGGTTCGAATCCTGCCTCGGGCATGGATGTGTGTGATGGCCTTAGGTTAGTTAGGTTTAAGTAGTTCTAAGTTCTAGGGGACTTATGACCACAGCAGTTGAGTCCCATAGTGCTCAGAGCCATTTGAACCTAGATTATAGATGTGATATGGCATAGCTCATCCTTCGATCCATTAGAACTTGGAAACCCATTCAGGGAATATTCGTTCACATTTTTGTTGAACACAGTTGGTTTTTATCATCCTGTATTAAAATATTTCCTTTTATCAATAGTGCAATTTATAAACAAGTTTTGTGAGTAGAATAAAAATTCCAATGGTAAACTTAACTGCTTTTTCGACATTATTTTTCCAGCTAACTAAAAATAGGAAAGCCTTGAACCCCTTCCACTAAATTTAGTTAGTATTAAGAGTCTTTTACAGGGACTGCAGTGGAGCTGACGCTGAAATCATTAAGTATTTGATTATATAATCGCTAGTCTCACTGAACTCTTCTGAACTCGACATGTCATGTGTGGTCTGGCGTCTCCTTACCAGCAACAGGTCCCAGGTTCAAACTAGTAAATTCCCTAAAAAAACACGCTCAGAGCGTCGTTGCGCGAAACTGGTAGGGAGACACGACGTAGAACAGACAGACGCCACGCAGAATGTTAGAGAATGGGGACCCTGTCAGGATGGTAAAATACCATGATTGAAGGTCGATCACATGCCTAACTAAGTCAGAAAAATATCCTGTTAAAAATTTTTCTTAACGAATAATTTTTTCTGAAAGGTATAAATAGTCGAAAACAGTAGCTGCAGTGATAGATAGTAAGAAAGTATTCAATAGAAAGTGAGACATTCTAGCAGAGACAATAGCATAATTAAGTTATGAATTTTAATATTGTTAGAATTAAGTTTTCTCTCCAATGCAAGCGCACAGGTGGCGGATACATCGTTGACAAGTTGGTTCTGACCCAACAAGTAATTGAATGGATTGTCAGTTTGGGGTATAATAAGTGTCAAGTCGTGTGAATAAAAAGCTTATGAAACGCGTGAGATCGTATGAGCGCATGTTAACGCGAAGTAGGGCGCGTGAATTGCTTTTAAAACAGAAAATAAGGGAATCGGAAAGATTAGCAATGGCAGATCGAGACCTTGATCGAACTGAGGTAGACACCCAGCATGAAGACGGACAGAGAATAGAGGACAGTACAACAGACGATGCAGTATCGCGAGAAATAGGACAGATAACGCATCATAACGAGGATAATGTAAGGCAAGGCACAGAAAAAGTAGTCAGCATACGACAGAGGAGCAGGAAAGTAGAAAGACAGCCGATGAGGATTCTACCTTGCGTCTTGAATACGTAGAACCCATAGTACAAGTAATCAGAGCTCCCTCACAACATAGTACAAGGAAATCGAGCAGAAACGTGTCACCACAGTTCAATGCAATTGGTTGCAAACCAACACTTGGCCGATAATACAGAGCGTAGGACCCACCAATCTGGCAGAATTATTACAACAAATGACGAAAACCATGATAACGCAAAATAAAGAAATTGCGAACCAAATTCAAATTCAGAATGCAAAACCACGAAACAAATGCGTGAGATTAAAGAACAAAACAAAAAAAAATTCAGTTACACCTAAGTCATACTGAAGACGAAGCAAAAGAATCTCGAGAAGTGATAGGAAACTTAATAACAGATCACAATCAATTGAGAACAGACATTGACAAGGTACAAGTGGACGTACAAACATTGCATCATGACACTCAGGACGAGATCAAAACATTACGTAACAACACCCAGGGAGAAGTCAAGAAACTAGAGAAACAAACGTAATTACTAGACAAGCAGCAGGTACAGCTCGTGAAATTATTGAAAACAGTGTGTTACACAAACGTATCACAAAAGCAGCGCCGAAAATATATGATAATCGCATAGTCAAAATACAAGCGCAAACGAAGCAACTATTTCAGAAATTGCGAACAGAGTTGTTGCAAACCATTGAAGAGCGTAGTGAACAGGATCGAATAAGCAAAGTCTGCAAACACATCTGTATCTGTAACAGCACCGGAAAAACAAGCAATTAACGAAGATATGCATTTGCGATTCCAATCACAGGCGGAAAGTAACATACGTGAAATCAGACAGCCTGCACCGCAACAAACACGTTTCGAAACTCTTGATGAACAAACGGCACCACAAACACATGCGAAAACACAAATGTATGTTTCAAGACAGTTTGGATCGTGCAATGAAGCGGCAAAGTTAGCCAGACAAGATACCGAACCAATACGTGACAATGGAAAGCCAGCCAGGTCGCGAAGAGTACAGTCCAATGCATTCAGCTACACGTTCACAACCGATGGAAGAAAATTATTGCCTACCACTCCAACAGTACTACGCAAGGGTAGGCGAAAGTTACAGTGGACAATATCCAATGGATCTACCAAAACCGGAAAGAACGACGAGAGGAATGATCAGAAACAAAAGTGGCGAAGAATCGCGAATTTCATTTGGAACCATGACAAAGTACGACAACGATCACTTCTTCACAGTCAGAAAATTTCAACACTTTCGAGAAGGAAACTCATTACATCCATGAACTTTTATTGATCGGTTCCGAGTAGGATTGCCAGAACACTGGACGCTAGCACACAAATTAGACTTTATATGTGCACACATGTCAGGAACAGTCGCAGAAACCATGCAGAATGTTGCAGCGACATGCCGATCGTACGAAGATTTCAGAGAGAAGTTTCTCTCACGATATTGGTCCAGCGAAGCACAGAACAGAGTGAAGTATGAATTATTACAGAACCCATATTTTGAAAATTCAGGAGAGAAGAGTCCCGTGAAATTTTTCGAAGTAATGGCAAAGAAAAATCAATGCTTAGATGTACCATACAGTGACGGAGAGTTGATTAAATTATGTGCGATGAAGTTACCATTGAAATACCAGCAGTCATTAGTAGGTCGCGGAGGCAATGACGTCAAAGCATTTAAAGGAATTCTAAGGGAACTAGAGTCTATATTTTCGGAAGATGACGCAAGAAAAAGACGAAGCGCACGTGAAAAACGAAAGCAAAAAGCAGTGGAATCCACAAGACACATTACGAAGAAACAATAATTACGAACTACGTGATAACTTCGCACCAAGAAACGACAACAGATTTCAACAAAGAAACGGTTATGGATTTAGAAGAGAAAATGGCAATAACTATAATTCACCCAGGAACGGCAACAACTATTACAGAGGGAATAATGACAACCGGAACGGGTATTGGAGAACCAATAGACCGATAAATTATCAACAAAGAAACCAATATCAACAAGCTGAACAATAAAAGACAATACAGATAGAAGAGGTGGAGGTAAGACCACCAAACCCCGAAAAACGTTAGAATTGACAGCTAAGCGCCCGGGATAATTGCAGCACCTTGAACAGAGAAGTAAATACCTTATCACGAGAAGAGAAGAAGGAAGAAACAAAACCGCAGGGACCAGATGAAAACGAAGACAGGAAAATAACAATATCGTGTTGGGACGAAATTAATTGGGAGAGTACTGACGAGGAAGATGAATTACCAGAGGCATGCACAACGAATGTAGGAGGAAAGGATGAAGTAATGAGTATTGCAGAGCTATTTGAGATGGAAACCAGTGAAAGCGAATTCAATGAGGATAATGCGCAGTCGACGGAAGTTGAAAATAAGTTACTAGTGGGCACACAACCCAACGTATATAATGAAGGAAGTTATGAAGTGATAATTAGTGCATTTAGATGCGATTATGTGGAAGTAGCGACGAAGAACGAGAAAATAGACGAGGATGAGGAAGAAGTAGAGGATGTTGAAGAAATCGTAAATGAAGGAAGAAATAGAGAAGAGGATATAAAAGATAGAGAAGTAGCAGTCGAAGCTTATCCTACAGAAAGTTCGAATTCACAGGGGAAAGTCCTGAAAAGACTCACATATGATTCAGTGGAGGATTCGTTGATGCAAGATGAAGAAGAACAGAACCAACCCTTTCAAATTCAACCAATTGTGAAAGCCGTGGTTAAACAGATCCCAGTCAATATTGTAATTGATAGCGGAAGTGAACTGACCGCGATCTCAGGTAGTTTATTCATGAAGTGTAATGCCAATGAGGAATTGCCAGTTCTGAAAACACGTAAGATTAAAGTAAGAGGTCATATTAGAAACAATGCTGCGGAAGTTACGAGACAACAAGGTTAACTCTTTTGTGCAAAGGCAAAAGATCGAAGCCAACTTCGTGAGTATACCTAAACTAACTGTAGATTTGATTATAGGTGCAGATTTTTTAAATGAGAGACGAGCGATAATACATATGGGGAAAGCTAGCGTAACATTCGGGAATGTCACACTTATCTTTGAGCAAAAGATAAAATTAGAAGAAATACCAGTAATAAACAAACAATTAAGAATGATGCGAGATAAAGAGGATGAAAAATTAGAATGGTATGCACAAAAGGGGGAATTGCCTCAACTCATGTTAGAAGTCCATAAAGAAATCGACGAAAAATTGCAAGAAGTTCAAGGTATTTCGGAACACAGTAAAAGAGAATTAGAGGATATTTTACGAGATAAAGCAGAGGTATTTTTACCTAAGACTGGCAGTGTTAAACAAATTCAGGACAAGTATGAAGTAAAACAGCACAAACCATTTACAGTGCCACCCTATACAATCCCATTGAGCTATAGGAATAAAGTATTCCAGGAGTTATCTAAAATGTTAGATGATGATATTATTGAACCAGCTACCTCCACATATAACAGCATGCTCCATACTGTACAGAAACGAGATGGGAGTATCAGGCTAGTGCTTGATTCCAGACAGATCAACACAATCATAATCACTGAGACAGATCGCCCAGAAAAATTAGAGGAATTGATACAAAACTTCCATAGTGCTAACATATTTTCATCAATTGATTTACGGAGTAGTTTCTGGCAAATAGAATTGGCCCCAGAATATAGAAAATTTACAGCATTTATCGTATTCGGTAGATACCAATTTAAACGATTGCCATTTGGTTTAAACATATCATCAGCAGCGTTTATTAGGGGATTTAGTACTATACTCAGTCCTGAAATTTTACAAAAAATTACATGTTTTGTTGATGATGTGATTATAGCAGAACCCTCTTGGGAACATCACAACGACACATTCAATCAGTTTTTACAGATCATGAAAGAGCGTGGGGTAACCGTAAATATAACAAAATCCAAATTTGGAAGGCGAGAGGACAAATTTCTAGGACACATACTTTCAGAGAAAGGGGTAATGCCCGACCCAGAAAAACTAATGGCAATCAAAGAATTCTGTACTCCACATAATAAGAAAACTGTCAGTGGATTTCTAGGTCTCACCAGACTGTATAAAAAATTTAATTGGATCGACTCTCTCGCAACACCACGCCTATGTGCATTGACTGGAAAAAACAAGCCATGGGCATGGGGTCAGCAAGCCAATGAAGAATTTTTAAAAGTGAAAAACGCACTAACAACATCACCGATTTTAGCACATCCTGATCTAACACAAAATTTTTGTATGGCCACTGATAGCGCGAAAACAGGTTTTATTCCAAGAATACGAACAGGCAGAGCTAAGATCACGCAGAAGAATAGCATTTGCCAGTCGTGTACTCAAAAAAAGCGAGAAAAACTATTGTCACGGAGCTGGAAGCATTGGCCATTGTATGGGGCTTCCAACGTTTTCGATACTTCCTATTTGCAAGAAAAACAAATGTATACATTGACCAAAAAGCATTAGAATTTCCATTATCCGCCAAACTAACTCATGGGAGGTTAGAAAGATGGATGTTAATACTACAAGAATTTGACTTCACTATTACACACATACCAGGACCAGCGAATGTATTGGCTGATGCTTTATCACGATGTCCACAGGGTGCATCCAATAACATAGGTTTGGAAGCAGCAGAAGACCAGTTTACAATGTACTATATGAAACAAGTACCTTTCGAAAACTACATTACGACAGCATTGAAAAACATAGGCAAAGAACAGAACAAGGATCCTGAAATACTAGGGATCAAACACAAATGGAGAAGTAAGGATTTTCCAGATACTCGACAGCACTATCTCCTAAAAAATAATGTTTTATTTTTCAGATGAAATGTTGCAACGAATGAATGGTTAATTTATATCCCAGATGAACTAATTAATAAGTATGTATGGTACACACATTTAAGTAATGGCCACTTGGGAGCAAAGAAATGCTTTTTAAAAATAAAACAAACAAGCCATTTTCCTAATATGGAAAGATGAAGTAGAACAGTATTAGTCAAATGCAAAAAATATATGAGAGCTAAACATGTCACTTTCCAAACCAAACCACCTGTTTCCAATAATCCCTGAAAAATTAAAACAAATAGCTGCAACAGATTTGATAGGGCCCCTCCCACACACAAAAAATGGATATATTTTCATGTTTGTCATTTTGGAACTTACTTCTAAATATGTTATGTTGACACCATGAAAACAGGCAACAGGTCTTACTATAAGTAAGGCGTTTAGACAGGATTTTCTCAGACAAGTAGGTCGAGTGGAACGAATAATTTCGGATAATGGCCCACACTACAAATTAATGCAATGGCAGAACACGTTAAAGCAACACAAAATAAAACCCATTTACATATCTAAATACAAACCGAGTGCAAATCTATGAAGGACATAGGCACTTTATGCCGATTATATGCAGGCAAAAGACACAACCCTTGGGATATATACCTTAAAGATTTTCAAGAAGTAATAAATGAAATGCCACATAGCACTACACTACTACTTCCAATTACTGTACTTAAAAATATTGAACCCCCAAACATAACCAGAGAAAATGTAAGATTTCCTATTGTACCACGTAGACAGCACAAACAAGTCATAGCAACAGGACTCTTCAACATCAGAAAGGCAGCCGTTAAAAGAAAAGAAAGAGAAGATAGAACAGCAATTAAAAGAACATTCTCAGTAGGCCAGAAAGTATTTGTAAAAACACACCATCTCTCCAGCAAACAGAAACACAAAATACATAAGTTTTATGCTGCATACAAAGGACCGGTCATAATTAGCCAAATTGCTCATGATAATGCTGTCGATCTAATGAACCCAAAAACAGGCAAAACCTTAGGACTTCACCATGTGAGCCATATCAAAAAGTTCGACGATTAATTTTGTTACTGGTAAATAATTAGCACAACATTTCAAGTTTATGTTGCAGATAAGATCGTCAGGAGAAAGAAGAATGAAGAGAGAGGAAGGTGGGAAAAAATTAGATTCAATAAAAACAAAAAAAAACACCAATAGTAGCATAGATTAAGGTGAAGGGATAAAGCATAGATAGTATAACAGCATGAAATACTAAAATGCTATACACCAAGACACTATACACACACACACACACACACACAAACACACACACACACACACACACACACACACACACACACACACACACACACACACACACAAAACGAATTTGAGGATTCTTGTAGAAGTTAAGACTCACTATAACTTAGAATTGTAACATGGAAAGGGCGCCGAAATTCGTGAACCTTTTTAAAAGGCATAAAACAATGTAGGTACTAGACATATGTTAGATGATTATAAGAAAAACTTTTTGTAAGAACCATTGTCAAAAACTCCAGCAAGAACCAGATGCAATGAACTACAAGTTGCAACGAGAGAAGTATCAAGAAAGAAAAGGACGTAATTAGCAAGACACAATTCCTACAAGGCAGAAGCGTCGAGAGAAGGGAAAGGACAGTGAGACCAACAAAGGGCACTTGTATCCAAAGTCGGCAGTAAATCTACTGCTAAGGGGAACCCTGCAGGGATAGGAGGGTCCTGGGACACGGAGCCAGTCCGACGCAGCGCAGCGAGCAAAAAATGGTCCGATGAGAAGATGGCTTTGGCAAGCCACCACTGGCAAAAAAAAAAAGGTGTGAAAGGACTAGTTATCAATAAATATTCCCAAATCATGCCCAGAGAAAAACCAAGAATCAAGTAAGAACCAGAGAAAAAGCAGGAAGAACAGAAGTTGAAGATTCGCAAGATTGAGACTAAGAAAGTAGATGGGTGAAAAATAGACGAAATACCTTCCCAAATCCCATTCCTATTGTAAGCTAGTCATCTGCAAAGTATTACAACGAAAAACAGCCGCTTTCAGCGATATATAACGATGACTTTCACGCATACAAAGCCAGTAAATCACGAGATTCTGCACTCACAGCTCCATTCCATTATGGGACCTCCACAACAGCAAAATACAGTTGCAAAACCGAAAAGAAATGATGAACGAGGCTGTACATCAAATACTTGCCCACATCCATCTCGCTCAAGTCCATCAACTTCGTGCAAAAACATTCATCAACCTCATGCATAAACATTCATAGGATCGTGAAAATGTGAGAAATCATGGGATGTAGGAATTGTGCAAAAGAAATGTGTAGAAAACTAAATTAGTAAAGCACACCAGACAGCTAATAAACTACAAAATAAGTCATTGACTATGGACTTAAGTAAAAATAGACTATCGATAAAAGTAAGTCATTAGTTCTGAAATGGACAGTGTATAAAGAACAAAAGTAAGGCATAATAAACACTAAAACTACACTCCTGGAAATGGAAAAAAGAACACACTGACACCGGTGTGTCAGACCCACCATACTTGCTCCGGACACTGCGAGAGGGCTGTACAAGCAATGATCACACGCACGGCACAGCGGACACACCAGGAACCGCGGTGTTGGCCGTCGAATGTCGCTAGCTGCGCAGCATTTGTGCACCGCCGCCGTCAGTGTCAGCCAGTTTGCCATGGCATACGGAGCTCCATCGCAGTCTTTAACACTGGTACATGCCGCGACAGCGTGGATGTGAACCGTATGTGCAGTTGACGGACTTTGAGCGAGGGCGTATAGTGGGCATGCGGGAGGCCGGGTGGACGTACCGCCGAATTGCTCAACACGTGGGGCGTGAGGTCTCCACAGTACATCGATGTTGTCGCCAGTGGTCGGCGGAAGGTGCACGTGCCCGTCGACCTGGGACCAGACCGCAGCGACGCACGGATGCACGCCAAGACCGTAGGATCCTACGCAGTGCCGTAGGGGACCGCACCGCCACTTCCCAGCAAATTAGGGACACTGTTGCTCCTGGGGTATCGGCAAGGACCATTCGCAACCGTCTCCATGAAGCTGGGCTACGGTCCCGCACACCGTTAGGCCGTCTTCCGCTCACGCCCCAACATCGTGCAGCCCGCCTCCAGTGGTGTCGCGACAGGCGTGAATGGATGGACGAATGGAGACGTGTCGTCTTCAGCGATGAGAGTCGCTTCTGCCTTGGTGCCAATGATGGTCGTATGCGTGTTTGGCGCCGTGCAGGTGAGCGCCACAATCAGGACTGCATACGACCGAGGCACACAGGGCCAACACCCGGCATCATGGTGTGGGGAGCGATCTCCTACACTGGCCGTACACCACTGGTGATCGTCGAGGGGACACTGAATAGTGCACGGTACATCCAAACCGTCATCGAACCCATCGTTCTACCATCCCTTTACTGGCAAGGGAACTTGCTGTTCCAACAGGACAATGCACGTCCGCATGTATCCCGTGCCACCCAACGTGCTCTAGAAGGTGTAAGTCAACTACCCTGGCCAGCAAGATCTCCGGATCTGTCCCCCATTGAGCATGTTTGGGACTGGATGAAGCGTCGTCTCACGCGGTCTGCACGTCCAGCACGAACGCTGGTCCAACTGAGGCGCCAGGTGGAAATGGCATGGCAAGCCGTTCCACAGGACCACATCCAGCATCTCTACGATCGTCTCCATGGGAGAATAGCAGCCTGCATTGCTGCGAAAAGTGGATATACACTGTACTAGTGCCGACATTGTGCATGCTCTGTTGCCTGTGTCTATGTGCCTGTGGTTCTGTCAGTGTGATCATGTGATGTATCTGACCCCAGGAATGTGTCAATAAAGTTTCCCCTTCCTGGGACAATGAATTCACGGTGTTCTTATTTCAATTTCCAGGAGTGTATATGCCACTTATTTTCTCCTCATAAAAATAAAAGAATAACTACTTTTTACTTACTTTCTCCTTATAACAAGAAAGAATAAAAAATTATCTTGTTGGATGTTTTCCCTTTTTAACATTTGTACCATTTGTTAGGATAATATCTCAATACTTATGTATGTATATTTCTTTTTCAAAGCAATTCTTGTAAATAATTCTTATTTGTTAGTGTAACAATTTTGAAATGAATGTTTAGAAACAAAAACATTTTTTGAATAATGACCAACAATATTCACAGTATTTACTTGTACATGATATTTAGAGAATGTGCTAGGAATTGGTTTTACTTAACTACTACATTTATAAAAAGAAATTCTAAGCAAATCGATGTGAAAGACTTCTCACTTTCGATAACAAACTTCTTAAAAAACAAACTTCACACTTAAATAAAGAAAGAAAATAATTAAAAATCAATAATAATAATAGCATAAAAATATTCTTCTCTTGTAAATATAAACATATTTTTGAGGACAATGTGGAAGAATATAAAAATATAAATTAGTAATACAAACTAGCATAGAACTAGAATAACGTGGCTGAACAGTAGGCAACGAAATTTAGATAAAGGAATAATTTTTGACTGATTTAGACAACGATTCAATCATTGCCTAACTTCAGTGCAAAAATTAAGTTCGAAGGGTGGTGATATGTAAGGTGTCAGGTAAATCCAACACCTTCCATGAAAACCCTGACATGATAGCAAATCTGGCAGTGTGGTGTCACATAGCTTCGAATAAATCCTGACATTAAATTAACCAAAGTAATACGATCAACAAGTGAGCAAATGGAATACCACAGACTAACACAAGAACGCCTAAATGTGTGTCATACCTCCCCACCGTGAAACAGATGCAGTTCCGAGGGGAGAAACGAGAGCAGAAACCGAGAGCAGAGCCGTGTAGGCTAGAAGGCCCTATGATAAAGGACACCCACATCACCGGCTGATCGCAGGGAGGTCCACCCGCCAGCCCATGTTAAAAGATAGAGCCCTCCAGAAGAACAGTATAGATCTTACAATAACACTAAAGGGCCAAACCAGCTGCAAGCTTTAGCATGAGACTATACGCGTCTCTGTTACGTAGCAAACATTAAAAAAATTGCCCCACCACGAAAAGTATAACGTTTCTTATTGGATAGACAGAATTTTTGTAGGCAGAGCTTAAGGTTAACATTGAGACCCTGATCGGTCAGTTGAAAAGACAGCCAGGTACTTTTTTTAAACCAACTTCGGTAAATTGAAGTAAGGAGAAGTTTGAGAGAGTTGCTACCGAGATGGCGAGGTGTGTGGAGCTGTGCTGCCCGCCACCCATGACGCTGCCTAATCACCGACAAGGCATAGGTCGTCCTTTGATCCATTATAGAACTTGGAAACCCATTCAGGGAATATTCGTTCACATTTTTGTTTAACGCAGTTGGTTTTTATCATCCTGCATTAAAATATATCCTTTTATCAATAGTGCAATTTATAAACAATGTTTTGTGAGTAGAATAAAAATTCCAATGGTAAACTTAACTGCTTTTTCGACGATATTTTACCAGCTAACTAAAAATAGGAAAGCCTTGAACCCCTTCCAGACATCTAGTAATAAACAGTGAACGACACGGTCGTCCACAGAAACTTACAAGAGAGACAAGAATGTTACTAAGAATCATCAAGAAAACCCAAAAACGACAGCGTCGGCACTATCCGCATATGTACATGACCACTTCCGAAAGGCCAACTCAAAGGGCAGTTCGTACCATTCTCAATCGTTCGGGCTACAGAGCCAGGGTCCCAAGACGAAAACCCTACATCAGCAAAAAGAACAGGAAGTGGCGGATGGAATTCGCAAAACAGCATGTATCCAAGACAGCAGACTTCTGGGATACTGTATTATTTAGTGATGAAAGCAAATTTAATATCGTGCACAATGATGGTAGGATCTTGGTCTGGAGAAGACCGAATACAGACCTCGACCGAAACAACATTCAACCCACGGTGAAGCACAGAGGTGGTGGAGTGATGGTATGGGGCGGTATGTCAGCCTCCGGTGTCGGAAAATTTGTGTTTGTGGAAGGTACCGCGGACAGTTTTGTGTACATGAACATTCTCAAACAGAACTTACAACAGAGTTTTGACGCCTTGGGTCTTCCTAGAAATTATTACTTCCAACAGGACAATGTTCCCGAACATACGGCGCAAATTGTCCGGCTGTGGTTGCTCTACAACACTCCACACACTCTTAAAACACCAGCTCAGAGTCCGGACCTGAATCCCATCGAATACTTGTGGAGTGAGCTGGAAACACGAGTGAGAAAACACGACATCCGTAGTAAGGCCTCTTTGAAAGAGGCTCTCCTTCGAGAATGGGAAGGTATTAAGTTGGAAACTACAAGAAAATTGGTCCATTCCGTGCCACGGAGATCGCGAGAAGTAATACATCGGAAGGGTATGCATACAAAGTATTAAACACGTTCTGGATTTGTTAGAAGTGTCATTTTCTGTTGGTGTGTGAATACTTAATTCCCAGCGCAGCAGAGCACTTGGCAGACGTTTTTGTATTTTGTTGTGTAAAGGCTTGTCCATTCTCGTTCTATATACCAGCACTGGCGACTGGCCAGTGTGTATAGTGCATATCCAATTAGTGTTTTTGGTTTCATATCGTCAGTAAAGGCAGTTTACTTGCCCACGCTCTAGTGTATGAATACTTATTTCCATTACTGTATATCGTGTCATCACAGTGGGAACACCAGTGTCGCACCGATAAAGTCGCGTCGCGCGATCGTTATTGCAATACATCGTATCGCATATCCTGTCGTCTCAATGCGAACTTTGCCTTACGCTTACAATGTCTGCATAGCAGTGCTCGTCAATCTATTTGGCTCAGAGCCGATACTGACACTGTGGAACCACACCTCCGGCCGCAAATGTATCGATCTTATTAGTAATTAGTGTTGTTGTTGTGGTCTTCAGTCCTGAGACTGGTTTAATGCAGCTCTCCATGCTACTCTATCCTGCGCAAGCTTCTTCATCTCCCAGCACCTACTGCAACCTACATCCTTCTGAGTCTTCTTAGTGTATTCCTCTCTTGGTCTCCCTCTACGATTTTTACCCTCCACGCTGCCCTCCAATGCTAAATTTGTGATCCCTTGATGCCTCAAAACATGTCCTACCAACCGATCCCTTCTTCTAGTCAAGATGTGCCACAAACTTCTCTTCTCCCCAATCCTATTCAGTACCTCCTCATTAGTTACGTGATCTACCCACCTTATCTTCAGCATTCTTCTGTAGTAATTAGTAAAGTGCTTAAATTATTACGTTAGACTAGCTACAATCGGGGCGCCATGTTTCCGTGTCAAATTTTATAGTGAGTTGTCAGTACTGGAAGCCAACAATAAAACACCCCTCCTCTCACACCCTCTAACCCTGGAGTGGCCGCGCTGCTTATCCCTCTGCCACTGAATTAGCTCACAGCCGAGTTCGCCAACGTCGATTAAAATTAATCGCGTAATAAAATATTACTGTCTCTTTTAGAATTTTTGTTTGTTACTGAACATAAAAACTACACTTGTAATGAGCTCTTACCGTTGTTTGTCGCTTTTGGATTGGGCTATTACTTGCTACATGCTTGTAACCGGGGCCACACGAACACTTGATAAAGGCCGCATTGTGCCCGCGTGTCACAATTTGACGGCCACTGCTGTAGAGCGTAATATCACTGTTTCGCTAGTTATTGTATCTCGTGCAAGGGAAACTCCCCATCGCTTCCTCCTCAGATTTAGTGGTAAAATGGGCCCTTGAAAAACTGATCATAAGTAACGGATGAAAACAGGAAGAAGGTGTATTAAACTTTGAAAAAAGAAGCAAAATAGAAATAATGAACGCTCCAAGCTTAAGATACGTAACATCATGCAGATTATAAGAACCGTGCTGTCGTGGTTGTGCGGTCATGATGTGCGACTGCTAAGCGGGAAATCCGTGTGTAAATCTCTCTCATACTCATATTTTTTTCGCAAAATTATGAACTTTCCGTCCGGTCATTGCCGTATCTATTCTCCTTCTGTAGTCATGGCAATTGCCATACTATACACTGATTATACAATATTGAGTCATGTGGTAAGTGTGTATTACCGTCGCAAGTAAATGTGATGAATAGTGAAAGCAGGCGAGATCCCGCATAGGCATCTCACATAAATGAGAACAATGAATAAACGATTGTGAACTATGTTATAACAAAAAAATTCAAGAGTCAAAACTTCCAAAACGAAACGCATGTGATTAATGTGTACGTCAATGACCGGACGGACAGTTCATAATTGTGAAAAAGAAAATCTGGGGCACGAGCGTGATTTGAACACGGTGCTCTCTCTCCAACACCGTGACCACACAAGCACGACACGCGGCTATTCAGATCCTATCGATGTTTCACATTTTGAGTTAGGACAGTTCACTGTTTCTATTTTGCTTCTTTTTGCACACTCTTCCTATTTGATGCTTGGTCTGTGTTCAGTTTCTGGTCGGCTATCCACTGGGTCATTTTACCACTAAATCTGATGGCAGCTTGCCTTATTAGTTTTCCGACAGTGATTCGATAGGGTCCCTCGTACCTCATTGTCAATAGTGGTATGGATGCTTCAAAGTGGTTACACTTTGTACTGAGTATTAAATGTAATAATTGAGTACAAGTCTGGACGTATAGAAAATGCATTTTATTTATCGATTTGAAAATAATACTTGACTTTATACAGACATAAGCAAAGTATTGGAAACCATTAGTGTGGAAACTGATGATATCGTGGCATGTGAACGAAATTTAGTCATGTCTCATCCTGCTGCGTCCTTAATGAGTTTTATACTACAGGTTCAAATGTCTGGTCTCGAGGGGAGAAAGAAGCTGCATCAGGCAACACGAAATCTTCTTCCCGCGAGATGCTACTGCAAGTTATTTAGCTCTCTTGCTCACATGCTTTTCTGTTGTACTTGCCACCATTTTCGGCTTTGCAAGGAGTAGCTGTTACAGTGTAGAAATACTTCCCTTTAACATGGACTAATGTCGCCTAAAAGACATGTAGAACTACCTTTTTTTTAAATGTTCAGTCTACCGCTTTCAGTGTTAATGTAACTTGCGAATGCATTCTTTTGAGTATTTCTCAAGCGGACTGGGGTTACTACTTACGGCATCCCAACATCGCCCTGGATCAGAAGAGATTCCTTAAACGGGAACGGTCAGACTTGTCATGACGAAACCTGTACTGATTTTATCCGAGTTCGTCAACTTTGACAAAAATTCTTAAGCAGAATATTAGCTGGGGACATGAACAGGATGTCAGTCAAAAACAATTATAATATTCAGACATCTGCCATACGGTTCGCACACTGGAATCTGCCTGGTGTACAATACTCTCGCGATGCGACGCGACCCTCTCTTGTCAATGTTCCCATTGATTTTGCGATGCTCACGTTGATTTGTCGATGGCCAGCTATCGAATCCTAACTAAATATTCGTTGGAAAATACAACACATTTTGTTTATAACTTTCTTTCCAAACTGGTGTGAAGTATTAGCACATAAATACGAAATTGTCAACACGTCCACATTAATCAAATGGTTCAAATGGCTCTGAGCACTATGGGACTTAACATCTGTGGTCATCAGTCCCCTAGAACTTAGAACTACTTAAACCTAACTAACCTAAGGACAGCACACACATCCATGCCCGACGCAGGATTCGAACCTGCGACCGTAGCGGTCACGCGGTTCCAGACTGTAGCGCCTAGAACCGCACGGCAACACCGGCCGGCCCACATTAATCCGATTTCTTCTAACTATTGAAGAAATGTGAAATACAAAGTTCAGAACATACATTTTTGTGCGCCATGAACACGCATCAAGTAATGCAATTGACAGCGCTGTAAGCAGCAGACGGAAAACTGGGGCTAATTAGAAATGAGTCGTTCCTAATTACGGCGATGAGCTGAGGGAAACCAAAGCACACGACAATAACAACTCATTACAGTTACGTAACAGCAATGATTGTTATGCCGGCCGAAGTGGCCGTGCGGTTAAAGGCGCTGCAGTCTGGAACCGCAAGACCGCTACGGTCGCAGGTTCGAATCCTGCCTCGGGCATGGATATTTGTGATGTCCTTAGGTTAGTTAGGTTTAACTAGTTCTAAGTTCTAGGGGACTAATGACCTCAGCAGTTGAGTCCCATAGTGCTCAGAGCCATTTTTTGTTATGAGTGTCTGCGGTAACAAGGACATTACGTAAGAGTGATGTGGCAACGATGAAGAGAACAGAAGGCGCTGTCAATTTCATTCTCTGATTCGTTGTTACTATTGTAGGGTCTATCTGTCATGTAAACAAGTGCCTGTCAATCACGTTGTTACTGTCATCACAGTACTGTGATTGCAGTATAAGTATAACGTCACGATGGTAAACTGGAAACTGCAGACGTCTTCTGTCCATGACAATTCTGTGTGTCAGATGCATTCCATGACGGAAACATTCTCGATCTAATGCTAGAAGAACATCCGTCGTAACAAGTGGAATCTGAAGTATCTGTACTTCTTCGTGAGTATGAGTTCGAAATGCGGCTGATAATGATTAAGAATTTTTGTGACCTGACCAAATATCTGGAAGGAGAAACATGAGCGAAGCATGAAAAATATATTTTCCTTTCCCATTTTTCCAAACTTCGATGGGTCTACTAGAAAACATTCTGAGCAGAATATTGTTCTTCCCACACGTGATAAAAAGTTTCAGGTCAGTTCTTGAAGACAAACAAAACATGTATGTAACAATGAATCGTCCAGATAGATCACGGGTATTATTGTGTACGAATGCTTAGTTGCATACATGGACTCTGGGTTACACATTCGTCACTGTATGTTTTTCACCTTAGAATGAGAGCGTTTTCTTACCCTGCATTTCATTTTCAAAATGAGATTGCTGTGAAATGTACGCGCAATACAGAGCGGTCCAGAAAAATGTAGATACTCTTTGGTAGTCAGTATTAATGGTACAAAATGACATACCGTTACAACTCTTGCACGGAGGAAGGTTGTTTTATGTGTTCAAAGTGACCCCCATTAGAGGTCAACCACAGTCGATGTTGCTGAACTGTTGGCCGAGCTACGGCTCTCAGTGTTGCCGGTGTGATAGCCGCACACGACGCTCCGATGGTTGGTGTAAGGTCTGGAGACAACTGACGAAGAAATTTAATATCTCTCTTAATATTTTGATAATGCAAAGAACGAGGGCAGCTAAGTAAGAAACATGGTATTTCTTACGACTGTTGCAACCTTATGATGACTGCTGTCTTAGGACGAAATTTAAATTCACAAACATATATGTCGTTACCATTTTATTTAAACGTTAAACGTAAAAGCACAGGAAGTCAATGAATATTACTTATTTTATTTTTTGCTAAAGTATCAATGTCTGGTACCACTTTTCGAGTAACGTTAATTCGATCAGTCAGTGAGCTTCTGTGGGTGGATTTCGTTCTCTTCATTGCGTAAAAAAGCAGCATGTACATGTCTAAACATTGGCATAATCATCACTACAGACTATTAAAGCATGAAATCTACACTGAGGAATGAGAAGTCTACGACACTAATTTCACTATGATGCTAACCACACAAATGTTAGTGTTGGTGTATAAGTTCTAGCTGTAGCCGAGTCCCCATACTGTCGACATAGCCCAAAAATCAGTGAAATTGCGCAACCTTTTGCAAGCTGGAAAGCAATATGGTAACTTGGTCTAGCTGTAGATTTATTCATTGAATATTCTTCCCGAAAAAAAAAAATGCTTTTCCTCAGGAAAAAATTGGGAAAATTATTGAGAAGTTTATTTCTCTGCCCCCAATGATGAATATTTTCTTCAGTCATATCGTTTAAAAAGTGTTCTTTTTTCTCTTTCTTTTTTTTCAATTTTTGCACACTGGCTGCGCGCTATTCGCCTCCCAAATGGCTATAATATTTTGCTTGGGATCTATTGTAATGTGGTTGTAAACTGAATTCTTTCGTTGTGTTCAAAGTTTTGAAGCACATTAATAGAACACTAAGCATATCAAAGCACCATCGCATACGACACATTTAGACAAGGCATCCTGCACTGATACGTCGATGATGGTGTTTCTGACCGCTTTGAAGTTCCTAACCCTACTATCATTCTGTTTTTCGTACCTTTAAGGGGAAATTCCACTCTAATGCTTTAATTTTAAAAAAAATAATGGCTATTTCACCTCTTTTGAGAGTTTATTCTTAGATCCCAAAACGGTTTGGCTGTATTCGAATTACTGTTTCTGAACGTCTAAGAAATGGTTGAAATACGGACCGCGTAAGGGGCTGTGGCACACTGAAAGATGCCAAACATAGTTTTTGATTTTTGTCACCATCGAACAGAACCAACTTCACACCGAACTTGGGATAAACTCAAACTGGGAAAAAACAAGTTGATAGATTTCCTGGAAAACTAATGCTAAACAATTGGCAGCCAGTCGTTGGAAAGCAATTACTTTTCCTGTTGAAGTGTAAATATTTACTCATGAAATACACTTTAGTCCTGCTCAGTACAATCAACAAACTCCAAAGAAATAGGCATTCGCTTACAATTAGATATCTCTATCACTGCACCTCCTCAGGAAGACTGTGTGTAGATTTTTATTCAGAAAATTCAATAAAAAGGCTATCCTGATGTTAAAATTGCAAGAAGAAGCCTCTCATACGGGCAGGAAGGGATTTTCAAGCGTGCTCTCTCGAATATACAACCACCCATCATCCAACATTTCCAGAGGAAGATGAGCTAGTGCAGAACACGTTCTTACGCGACAGCTTATTTCCTCGTTTCCTTATACGAGGGTCGAACGAGGCCGCAACACTGGACTTGTTTTCACAAACATTGATTAAAATTATAATTGAAACCAGAAATATCTGATCCAGGAAACAAACTATTGGATGCCTGGACAATGGCAATTTCGAAGCCCATCGTGAGATGCCGGATTCCCTCTAGGCACGTTGGTTTTAATAGCTTTAAAGATCGGCCATACGTTTCTCGCCTTTTATATGGCAGCAAAGCGTAAACGACTGGAATGATGTGTGCTGTTGTCCCCCCCGCCCCCCGCCCCCACCCCCTCCTTTCAAGAACTACTAAGGTCAGCGTGAAGCATAAAAAGCTGCCCAAACTGTTTGCTCGATCTCTTGAACGTTCCATCCATAAAGAATGATTCGCGGTTTGATTAACACGCTTTTCCTTTTCGCTGACAAACACCAGTAGTCTATCAGCCGGTCCCTGTTAACATCTGCAATTAAAAAATTGCTACATCCATCATCAGTAAATTATTTCCTTGCAACAATATTCCTCTGGAATGGGTAGGATCTTATGTAATTTCCACATATTTTCGCCTAATGCTATGTAACGATTGTTTCGCACTTCTGTGTGATTGTAACGATGTTGCTAAATCGTAGCCTTGGTAGAAGAGCTGCCGTACTTGTTCAGAGCAGACTGATGAAATTGTAGCGCCTGTTTCATCTGCCCACTTCTTTACGCTGACAAAATGTTTTCGCACTTCATTTGCTGCTTCATCTGGAATAAAAACATGGCTATTTTCTCTTAGAACGGTGTTATTTTTTGTGAATAGTCTGCCATTGGATTTATTCTTTTTAAAGTTTACACAACGCCAGTAAGTCACTTCTTGTTTTTTTGTTTGTATAGTCCACTATAATTACACTGATGCCCGTTGTAAATCACTAAAGGCTTCCCTTTGTCGGTTTCGGAGAACTCCATTATCTCAGCACTAAAACACGGAACACTACTTGCCAGTCAGAGGCCAAATGCAATACTGAAGTCTGGGAGAAAGCCACTCACACTACGAGCTGGGGCGGGGACAGGGGCCGTTGCGCAAGAAATGGGTTCAAAATGGCTCTGAGCACTATGGGACTTAACATCTGAAGTCATCAGTCTCCTAGAACTTAGAACTACTAAAACCTAACTAACCTAAGGACATCACACACACCCATGCCCGAGACAGGATTCGAACCTGCGACCGTAGCAGTCCCGCGGTTCCGGACTGAAGCGTCTAGAACCGCACGGCCGCAACAAATGGACTTTAGCCTTCCACAGACTACATGGCAGCGGTGGACAGGCAGGTGTATCCTACCTCTGCAACGCCCTGTCCGCTACCTACAATGTCCTTGGCTCCGTACAAATGTCAACACATTCCCTCGGCTTACAAGTTGTCACTTCGTGTGTCACAAACTCCTCAACAGCTCCTATTTGGCCTGTTCATCGTCCAGGTAGATTTTCATCAAAACAAAAACAAAAACAAAAATAATTCAAATGCATGTAAGCACTATGAGACTTACCATCTGAGGTCATCATTCCCCTAGACTTAGAACTACTTAAACCTAACTAACCTAAGGACATCACACCCATCCTTGCCCGAGGCAGGATTCGAACCTGCGACCGTAGCAGCAGCGCGGCTCCGGACTGAAGCGCCTAGAACCGCTCGGCCATAACGGCTGGCGATTTTCATCCCTGTAGGCTCGCATCTCTGTCGTAGTGAGTCGCAGCGCCTTCTTGTTGTAGCTAAAATACACTCCTGGAAATTGAAATAAGAACACCGTAAATTCATTGTCCCAGGAAGGGGAAACTTTATTGACACATTCCTGGGGTCAGATACATCACATGATCACACTGACAGAACCACAGGCACATAGACACAGGCAACAGAGCATGCACAATGTCGGCACTAGTACAGTGTATATCCACCTTTCGCAGCAATGCAGGCTGCTATTCTCCCATGGAGACGATCGTAGAGATGGTGGATGTAGTCCTGTGGAACGGCTTGCCATGCCATTTCCACCTGGCGCCTCAGTTGGACCAGCGTTCGTGCTGGACGTGCAGACCGCGTGAGACGACGCTTCATCCAGTCCCAAACATGCTCAATGGGGGACAGATCCGGAGATCTTGCTGGCCAGGGTAGTTGACTTACATCTTCTAGAGCACGTTGGGTGGCACGGGATACATGCGGACGTGCATTGTCCTGTTGGAACAGCAAGTTCCCTTGCCGGTCTAGGAATGGTAGAACGATGGGTTCGATGGCGGTTTGGATGTACCGTGCACTATTCAGTGTCCCCTCGACGATCACCAGTGGTGTACGGCCAGTGTAGGAGATCGCTCCCCACACCATGATGCCGGGTGTTGGCCCTGTGTGCCTCGGTCGTATGCAGTCCTGATTGTGGCGCTCACCTGCACGGCGCCAAACACGCATACGACCATCATTGGCACCAAGGCAGAAGCGACTCTCATCACTGAAGACGACACGTCTCCATTCGTCCCTCCATTCACGACTGTCGCGACACCACTGGAGGCGGGCTGCACGATGTTGGGGCGTGAGCGGAAGACGGCCTAACGGTGTGCGGGACCGTAGCCCAGCTTCATGGAGACGGTTGCGAATGGTCCTCGCCGATACCCCAGGAGCAACAGTGTCCCTAATTTGCTGGGAAGTGGCGGTGCGGTCCCCTACGGCACTGCGTAGGATCCTACGGTCTTGGCGTGCATCCGTGCGTCGCTGCGGTCCGGTCCCAGGTCGACGGGCACGTGCACCTTCCGCCGACCACTGGCGACAACATCGATGTACTGTGGAGACCTCACGCCCCACGTGTTGAGCAATTCGGCGGTACGTCCACCCGGCCTCCCGCATGCCCACTATACGCCCTCGCTCAAAGTCCGTCAACTGCACATACGGTTCACGTCCACGCTGTCGCGGCATGCTACCAGTGTTAAAGACTGCGATGGAGCTCCGTATGCCACGGCAAACTGGCTGACACTGACGGCGGCGGTGCACAAATGCTGCGCAGCTAGCGCCATTCGACGGCCAACACCGCGGTTCCTGGTGTGTCCGCTGTGCCGTGCGTGTGATCATTGCTTGTACAGCCCTCTCGCAGTGTCCGGAGCAAGTATGGTGGTTCTGACACACCAGTGTCAATGTGTTCTTTTTTCCATTTCCAGGAGTGTATTTCATTTCCAAACACCTCTCGGATGCAGGTAAAATCGATGTTCGCAGCATATGAAGATACAACTCACCTTTTACGGTACCTTCAAAGAAGAATGGGCCAATCAAACCACGCCATGACAGACCATGTTTGTCCACGTGAACGGGAGAATTGTCAGGCGCCCAGTAGACGCAGTTGCGGCGGTTTGCAGTACCGTTTAGTTTGAATTGCGCCTCTTCAGACCAGATGACCGACCATTCCTGCAAACCGTTCATCCTAGCGAAGCATACATTCAGCCACTCGCAGTACTACATCCTTCGTTCTGCATCGTCCTCGTTTACGGCGCGCAGCGATCTTGGAAAGTACACTTTCCACTTTGCAGCCTTCAGAATTCATAGTACGCTTGATCGGTTTACGCTGCTTTCACGTGCACCCTACTTCACAGATTTTTGAGGTGACCTAGTAAAATGCTGCAACACAGCAGCACTGGAAGCTGGACTTGTTTATATCGGCCAGACCTTTCCCTATGCACACCCTAAACAGTACCATCGACATCAAATTTATCCCTGCAAACCGTTCATCCTAGCGAAGCATACATTCAGCCACTCGCAGTACTACATCCTTCGTTCTGCATCGTCCTCGTTTACAGCGCGCAGCGATCTTGGAAAGTACACTTTCCACTTTGCAGCCTTCAGAATTCATAGTACGCTTGATCGGTTTACGCTGCTTTCACGTGCACCCTACTTCACAGATTTTTGAGGTGACCCAGTAAAATGCTGCAACACAGCAGCGCTGGAAGCTGGACTTGTTTATATCGGCCAGATCTTTCCCTATGCACACCCTAAACAGTACCATCGACATCAAATTTATCCCAAATACGATGAATTTCTGTACGGTTGGTGGCTGAGTTCCTTTCACATTACGCCATTGCAGTTGTACTTGTATCATGTTTACGTACTTCCTGTACCACTTCAATATGGCCTTGCGTTGCTCAAATGACAAGATTACTTCGTTCATTTCTGCATCGTCAACTGCTGAAAAACCCACACCAATATCTGTTGAAAAAACAATGACTACAATACCGTCCAAAATTGCAGCGTTATGTCATTTAGTATTGGAGGGCAGCGTGGAGGGTAAAAATCGTAGAGGGAGACCAAGAGATGAATACACTAAACAGATTCAGAAGGATGTAGGTTGCAGTAGGTACTGGGAGATGAAAAAGCTTGCACAGGATAGAGTAGCATGGAGAGTTGCATCAAACCAGTCTCAAGACTGAAGACCACAACAACAACAACATGTCATTTTGCTGCAAAGATATTAACTATCAAATAGAGTTATCATTTTTCTGGACCTCCCGTATTAACTAAAACCAGCGGTCTCGTTCTTTGTTTCTGTAACAGCCACCTAGGCTTATCCGGTACTCCGCCGCTTTGTATGTGTCTCACGAAGCAACTTTAGTTTCTGACCATTATTTTTCAGAATAATTGTTAATTAAATGTGGCTCTATCACTCACACTGATTCTTTAGTTCCTTCGCCGCCAGGGAATTTGCTGACTGTAACGTAGAGTGCTTCAGTAATTTCCCACTAAATGTTTTTGCAATATTGAAACGTTTGTCTGAAACTTTAACCCCCATTTCGTGGCTTCAGTGGAGTATCTCCATAGCAAACAACAAAACACTCGCGTGGTTCACCATCGTCTACGCAGTGAGAGTGATCGTACAGAGTACCGTCATTTTTGAAGTTCAAAATGTGATTAGACAATTTGAGTCGAAACAATTATCAGAAATTAAAAGAGAGTACTGTTTTAAAAAACGAATGTTAATTTCCGTTTCTTTAACAAAGCCTTGAAGCGATATACCACTTCAGTGAGTGCTGGCGTCGATAAGACGGCCGCATTACTCCGCTCATGCGCACTACACCCGTCTTAACTACAACTTAGCGATATCCAAGGGTATCCATCTCTTACATTTAGCTGCAAACGGCAAGCGAGGAAGTATTGTATTCATCAGCTCTTCTCGGAAACTTTCAGTGTGTATGAGCAACTTAACATTTAAAAACTCTAAACTCAGTCCGAACAGGCCATGAAGGCCCAACTATACCGATCGGCCGCCGTTTCATTCTTAGCCCACAGGCGTTACTGGATGCGGATATGGAGGGGCGTGTGGTCAGCACACCGCTCTCCCAGCCGTATGTCAGTTTACGAGGCCGGAGCCACTACTCCTCAACCAAGTAGCTCCTCAGTTTGCCTCACAAGGGCTGAGTGCACCTCACTTGCAAACAGCGGTCGACAGACCGGATGGTCACCCATCCAAGTGCTGACCTAGCCCGAGAGCGGTTAACTTCGGTGATCTGTGGGAACCGGTGTTACCACTGCGGCAAGGCAGTTGGCCAATTCCACATTTGGCTTCCGTATTTCAAGCTGCGTTATATGTGAGTGGCTAAAAAAATTGCTGTAGTTTTCGACATTCCCTGGATCTCTTCAAGTACAGCGTTGGGCGGTGCCGCTACTCATTAGTTTTAGCAGACCGATCTTCCGACCATCACAGAGCGAGCCAAATATTCTGCGCCACTTTGCACAAAAGAGACTACAGACTACGAATAACTAAACTAGAGCAACTGCACAAGTACCACTTCAGCCGACTCAATATATATTAATACAAAGAGACACTATAGGTATCCTAGGTGTGCAAACAATTTTCAGAACACCGTGGCCAGAGTAATCTTAAGATAGTAACTACATGAGCCAATAATTAAAAACTAACAGCACAAACATTTCTCTTGCGAGATGCTAGATTTGTGTACGAGTGGTTCTGCAAAGTTAACCCACACGGTGATTCCAAGAATAATACAAAATACAGTATGTTTAGCACCACCATTTATTTTCTTTTCGTGAAATAGAACACGAGGTTGTGGGCGGAAACTGGTGCTGGATGAGATTGTAAAGAGTAAATAAATAAGAATCTTAGCAGTTGAGATGATTTACATGATCTACAAATGGAATATTACTTAGTTATCCAGTTATCCACTCCAAAGAAGCTTGTTGCGCGAGTCTTATGCAAATAGCTAGCGCAATATCGCTATTAGACAAGCTTAACGGTGAACTCAACATAGCGCTATGTATTTCTCCACATTTGTTATTATCTCATTTTGCTTTCTTCCTGACTCCTTGTCAAGCGTTTACTGACGGTGTTTCACAAACTGCTCGAAATGGTAGTATAAATTTCATTATTAGACCTCTATTCATCGTTTTTGCGAACTGCATGTAGGTACACTGAATTTGACTATTTATTGTTCGGCTGTTCACATGCTACAGGTGGGGACAGCGGAATAAACGTATCCATACAATCGTACAAAAGTATGTAAACCATGCGCAGTCTGCGGTGCTATAGGACTGCAAGAGCCTCAGACAAATCTTGGAGACTATCGCTATGGAATGGGACAGTCACACAACTAAAACGAAGCAGAGAAAGGTATTCGTGTGAGATGATTCTGAATGACTTGTCTGAAAGTGACTCACAGCAGATGGAGAAGTGAATAGTGAGGACAATGTTTACGATCTGTTAGTAACTAAGAGATTGTTTTCCAGGAGAGTGTGTGACGTAGCTGTTATTTTATTGTTCAGGAAACAAGTTGGACGTCGAATGTAGCTTGGGCAGTTTATAGAGTCCATGGGAAATACGGGATTAACGGGAAAAGAAAACGTAAGGCAGAATGCTAACCTCCGCCCGCCTTTTGCAGATAGTCGCATGGTTTGATGTTGGACTCATACAGAATTTTTTGAAAAACATATATTTGTTAATCAAATTTTGAGCACTAAAAATTTCCCCATTTTTTAAACATAATATTGCGTACTTCACCTAAGAGGGACGCCATAGAATCACTGTTTGAGACCAATGGGTTTCAAGAACGAGAGTCGGTGTGTTTTTTTCTGAAAAGGGAGCGGTGAGTAATGTATCCCTCAAAAAGGTTGCGCTAGGCTAGGTGCGAAATTATGGTCTACATTCCGATTTCACAACTCGACAAGGTCAAGCATGTGGGATGTTCGTATCTGTACTGGCATATTTCGAGTGGATTCAGTAGGAACACAAATGATTGCCTCTACTCTCTCTGTTCAAGAAAATATTATTGTCATTTATTGTTTCCGCACATGGAGTTCCAGACTGGTATGTTCCTGGATACTAATTGAAATGCTGGTTAAAAGTCTGTTGTACGTGGAGTTTAGCTGATTGGTTATGTTTACTTATTCTTTACCTTTTCCTTTACGAGCTGATCACACAATGCCAATGGTCATCTTCAGACTGTCAACAGATAAAAACAGGAGACAAAGTATCATTATAGAATCTATAAAATCTCCAAAGGAACTTCTAAAAAATGCCTAAAATGACATGCTGCTATTGCGTTGTCAACAATAATGAAGGCTGCGGTGTGTAGTAGTACAGGTTTTATGGGCGGAGTGAAAATATATCTTCCTTTTGCCTATGAAAGGAATACTTATTATGGCAGATATTGTAAACTATAAAATCTAGGCGGACTGAAATGCTCTTTGTCTTATCTGTATTGGCGAATGGAATAGCTACTTCGGCTGATTTTAAAGTTTATTTTATTTTATAGACTATTAAAATATGCTATTACCTTTATGAATATCGACATGTATGAACAGCCGAAGACAGGACTTCTCTTCGAACCTCAAACTCTGCCTAATTTTGCTTCTTGCACTGGTGGCAACGCAAAACGTTACGTCAGCGGATGCCGCAAGTGCATTTAGGTATAAATTTCATCCTTTTTTATCATCATGTTGGAAGATATGCTGAAAAGTAATGCCTCCGAATACTTTTACGTGAAAATTCCAAATCTCTTTAAATGTCTACAATTTTTGCAGCCTGCTGCCGCTACAGAAATGAGACCACATTTCTGGGAGTCGAAGCTGGAACAAATGTTATAACTGCACGCTGCTCGGAATGCCAGAAACCTACAACGCTCTGTAACTGTTATACGTTATTAAAGCTTACACCAAATCAAAACGAACATAATTACAACATAGGCACGTTTACTGTTGTGTATAATTAAACTACTAAGAAATTTAAAGATTAGTAAACGAGATACAACACTTGGTTTGCTTGGATAACTAGACACAGCTTTTAACACTTGGAGTTGTTGATGCCGCCATACTTCTGTGATCAATGAGGTTGATTCAGCAAATGTTTCCTTCCCTTTATGTTTAAGAAGTTGTAGCACTCCGAACAACTATATTTCAAATTT
The DNA here is from genome assembly GCF_023864345.2 of Schistocerca serialis cubense. Classification (NCBI taxonomy): domain Eukaryota; kingdom Metazoa; phylum Arthropoda; class Insecta; order Orthoptera; family Acrididae; genus Schistocerca; species Schistocerca serialis. The sequence goes on along the minus strand of NC_064638.1, from coordinate 154,167,818 downwards.
ATTTTCACCATCAGTATTACTTATAAAGTCTCTACTTTCAATAGAGTTATCTCAGACGTCCATATCTTATTCACCAAACAAAATACACGCTCGTCCGGTAAGACATAACACAAATTCCACAGTCTTAAAAATATTTTCATAAGGTATATGTTTTGGTGTGAAGTATTGGGACATTTGTACCCATTGTATATCAGTGACATTTTTTCCATGCATTTCCCTGTTTGCTGAGGTGTGACGAACTGCTGCATATTAACACTCTCTTGGAAAAATTCATTATCATTAATTTTGTAGTTTGGCAACAAATTTGTAAGAGACTCGAAACATTTTTGTACCTCATCCCAGATAGGTACATAGTTTACAAGAACCCATTTGTAGTCAGAAAAGGCATTAAAATGATCCGTCAGTTGCCCAATGCGTTGTGCACTGCTATCATAAAATTCACAGACGGTTTCAGTGCACCTCGTAACGTTTGTATCCCCCTCAGATTCAAGTTTACTTAAAGCAGATGTTATAAGGCGTGGCATGAATCTGGCTTTTCGTTTTTGTCTCATATTCATTCTTAAATCTTAATGTGCTTCTCCAACCTCTGCAAATGTAATATGCTGTCCTCCTTCTACCTTCAGTACTTCTGCATGAAAAGTTAGTGCCTGATTATGTACAAACATAAGACGGACTTCGCAATACAGGTTTTCAAAATGCGTCTTTAATATTGTTGGGCATTTTCTTCACTCAAAAAATATGATTTTAGAGACCCTCAGAGCTGCAAAACTCTCTCAATGGCAGACACCAAGGCAAACTAGCTATCGTAGCCGTATCCAAATAATCGTTTGTACTCTACGTTTAAAAAGGTACAGAAGTCTCTTAAGCTTTTTACACGGACAGAATATATGTTGAAGCAATAATAAATCTTGTGAATGACACACTGTACACCAATCTGCCGGTAAACTACCTGCAGCTGTGTTTATATAATTATGCTTTAAGTGCGCTGCACATCCTACACCAATGATGTCATGACCAAGGAAAATATTATCTGTCACTTTTCGAGACCGTTCATCAAAGTTTAAGTTGGCTATGTCCCCGCAGAATGCTACATCATTCAAATTATATTCTGCGACTGTTTTACATAGACAGTTTCCAACAACGTTTGGAGTTTCACAAGGCTGCTCTTTAAATTGGAGAAATTTCACACATACGCCTTCAAGAGGCAAGAAGTATCGGACAAGAACAGAGAAGATTTCTGTATTTCCATAAATAGATGCGTCAGAAAGAATACTAACGCAATATACTTGGTATTGTACCCGCTGCATTTCATGACGACAATGTGGGGCAAGCGCGTTAACAACAATAGCTTCGCAATTTGTAAGGCCACAAGTGCATTTAGATTCGAAGTATTTTTCGTCAGGGTTGCTATGTTGAGAAATAAATATGTAGACACGAAGAATAAAAAAGTAGAATGATAATAACGTTCGTTTTATTTAAAAAGTTTTAAGAGTTCTCCATAAAATTCGTTTTCAGTACGCCCTCTTAGACAGTTATTTGGCAGATATTATAGTTCTGTGATGGTTTCCTCTTTTCGCCTATTAACAGTCTGAAGATGATCAATGGCTGGTCCATCTTGTTATGGCATTGTGAGTATACCGTGTCATTGTGTCATAAAGGAAATATAAAAACATAAAAGAACATAAAAACGTGTTCGCTGTCTTTCTAATGGATTTTCTTGGTTGATCTCATATATTCAGCAATGAGAGTGTTTTTTTCCCTAGTGCTACGCTAATAATATTACTGTTGCGACGTCCAATATTAGACATTAATTTCGTCTCCACATGGTTAGTAATTTTTGTATTGCATCTCATTGTAATGCACCTGATCATGTTTTAGAGTCGTTTTGGTGAAGTGGGAGGTGTTTCTTTGTGTATAGTAAAATATCATTTGGTATTTCCGGAGAAAATGATTGATCTTTTCTTTTTTGATTCACAGTCCTTTGGTGTTCCAGATACGAAATTTCAGATCACTTTGTAAGAGTGCAGTGTTTGATAATGCTAGGCTCTTCGCTTCGGTAGGTTAATTTGTTTAGAATTTGTGCTTTTCTTGCGTGGATTACGCGTCGTTTTTGACTTAGGGAGGAATGGCCAGACTCGGCGTATCGAAACGTGTTTTGGTTTTGTATGGCTGTTAGCCAACTAAGCAAGATGCCTGTGTGAAAAATTTTAGCTTCTGACACCAATTGTAAGTTATTAAAAAAAATTATGAAATATGCATTTTTTCAAAGGCTTCTTTCACAAATTTTGTTATGGTTACTGCACAACTTAAGTTTCGGGTTATAAGCCCTTTTTCAAGATCATTAAGATAAAGATAAACGTCTCAACTTCTTAATGTACCGATCCTTGTCTTAATATAAAATTACATCAATGACCAGTTTTTGACAATTTAGATAAGGAATTACACAATTCACCAATTACGCTAACGTGATTAAACATACTTCAGAATAAAGTTGTCCATCAGCCTAGAACTTCTTATCTACTCATGGACTGAAGCCCAAAATTTCACGTCTGTCTAGAAGTTGTTATATCATCTAAAAGAGGCGAATAATTGAATTGGGTTTGCTTATTTAATAATAGATGTAGGGATATACAGATCCGGTTTTTTAATTTATAGAATATCTAAGTGGCTGAGTTTTTCCCTTGTGTGTAAGACTTCTACATCTATTGTGTATTTGTGGTTTTTGTTAAGGCTGAACCAGACTTCTTCAATCTCCAACTCCTACGATATTCTTTACGCCTAGTGCAGATTGACATCCCAGCGTATCCAGTGTAACAATATTGACATTCCCGGCATATGATCTTATAAACCCCACATTTTGAGATGGCTAGTTGTTTGTCTTTTGCATTGAACAAGCAACTACCTATTATCTGAGGGACAGAAGAGAACAGAGAAGCCCTTTGCCTTCAAATTAATTTATTTCCAGTAATTTCTGCAAAAATGTGAAATGTTGATATAAGCTCCAAACAGTAAGAATGAAATTTGGAAGCCCTGTAAGCTGCAGATTGACGTCTACGGTTATACGTCAAACTGGACTAGAATTAAAGAACGCGCCCGGCCTAATACCGGTATACCTTGAGTAGTGCGCTCATATTTGATGGGATATTGAAATCGGGGAGAGGAAGACTGCAAATTAAAAATATGATCTCGGTGATGGACTAAAAACTGCATTGTCCATGATAACTGTCTCTGTTATTCCTCCGTAAAATGTATTTCACTGGCGGAAAAATTATAGATTTAGCGGTTGAAGAACTGTCGTCGTAACAGATCGTCTGACCAAACTGTGGTTTTTTATCTGTGTGGTTTCGAAAGGTTGTAGCGAAAAAGTCAGAATATTCATCGCCTTACTTTGAATCTAAAAGGAGGAAGAATTTGATTCCATAAATGTAACATCTTCATTCACTCCTCTTTCGAAACTTTATTGATTCTACAAGAATTTCTACGTAAAACGTTGATCTTTCCGCACGTGGTCCAGAGTTTTCGTTAGATTTTTAAAACAAACATATAAAACAGGTAACAATGAACCGTTCAGACTGTTGGCGGGTATTGTTGCGTAATGTGAATATGCATGCATGGACTGCGCAGTCGCCTCTGTTTTACTCTCTCCGAATGAAAGGTCCTTTCAGCGGTCCTTTTCAGAATTATATGTTCATTGTACACACAAGATTCACTAAAACTTCCGATGTTATTCTTTTCTTTCGTGGCAAGAGCTTCGATCACTTCGGTTTGGATCATACCTTTTTCACGCATGTTTCCCGATACGAATTATATCGTGTTTCTGAGACAGTTGCATGCGATTTCTTGAACCGAGTAAGCCAACTTGAAGAAGCTACGGATTCTTTTCCTCCTAAATTGTTAGTAATATTTGTAACCTATTCGCGCCAGATGGTACCTATAACACACACTAACTTTTGTATGGCTTCAAAATTCAACAGTTCTGAAACGTAGGAATTTCTTGTCACTACGTACTTCTAATACACCACCGGTTTTTGGTTGTTTGAGAAGGCAGTTTCAGTTTCTGGCTTTCATTTCGGAGAAAGTTTTTATTTTTGTTTATAGTGTGGAATACTCTGTGGCTATCGTCACACCTAAAAGTTATGAAAGGCAGTATATTTCGTTCCGTAGTTGAACTTTTTAAAAATATCAAAATTTTGCCAACGTACTGTTCAAGAACAAATCACTTTCTAACTTCTTTTGACGTAATCTTTAAAAATGATAGCTACTTTGCTACTGATTAAGCACGGATGTGTGTTAACTCTTGTCTTGAAAAGCAAGGACTACACGAACCTGTGCATGAAGCATTTTTAGCCTGGCTGTTTTGTCACTGATGCCTTTCGTATGGGAAGAAAACTAAAAGCATATACAGTGTTAACAGTTTTTAATCGTCCACAGCATGTAGTACCTAAATGAAAAACAGGATGTCTGCCAATTAAGAAAAAATCCGTAGATCTCTTGATATGTCTGAAAGAAAACTGACCAATATTTTGAAGCGTAAAATGTTAGTAATATCTGACTCACCGCTATTGTTTTCCTACTCAGCAACGTTTCCCTATCCACTCAGGTTGTTGTCTTAATACAGTTTCAGTTTCTGTACTGGTCTTAGCAAAAATTGTAAAATGAAAAATCCTATTTTGTGTACACGGCGGATATTAGGGATAAAAGCTAAAGTTATTTTTTTAAACAAGTTATATATATTTTTGTGGAATTGTGTGAAAACCTTCCTGCTACCACCCTGATACATTTTGTTTCAGTTGTGTGAAGATGGTAAACCATTTGATGCAGGCCTATTAAATAAAAAATGAGGAAATTCACAAAAGAAAGAGTAATTCTAATGCTTGTAAAACGTATATGGAGAAATAACTGTGTGTTCAAAAACTTTACTAATTGTGCTTTACGAATGTTAAAACGATAATCACAGAACTAATTTAGAGAATTTCGCAAAAAATTCGCTATTTTTACAGTTACATGTGTGATACTAATACAGTATTACCCACACCTGGTGATATTAATATTTTCTTCCTGTTATAAATGGGAGACGCTTCTACTGTCAGCTGCAGTTTGCACAGCTCTTAGTTAGAGGGACTGGGAAGCATTCTACCAGTCACGTAAGATCAATATTGTGTGCAAAACTCAGCATGGCAGAGATAGTAGCAAGCGCGGTTGTCAAAGTTAACAGAGCACTGTCGAGCACTTTCGACAATGAGCAGTAGCACTTGGGCAGCACCGACTGTTGGCACTCGGCAGTTGCGTGTGATCTGTTGCTGTGAGAGGTTAGGTAGCATGTGTACGTGGACGAAGATATGCATAGGCAGCTGATTTTGGGAAGCACGCTGATTTTGCGAAGCAAAGTATTGAATTAAGTTATGTCTTGAAACGATAATTAATTCATGCGTGCCCAAAAATATGGGTAATAGGGAGAGTGATTGAGTTACGGGAAGTAGTAAGTCTTTAAAGACGAGAGGACGGGCAAAGCAGCGCACTTGTCAACTGCACTGAAGCGCGTGGAAATTCGATAGTATGAAGAGAGTAGGACTTAACATGTGCTATCATGTTTGCAGCTACGACTTTGTGCTGTGGCTTATCCGTCTTCAAGGAGAACCATGATTAATGTTGAACACCGCAGTTGATAAACTTCAGCTGTGAATTCGTTTAATTCAGTTTCCGTATAAACTGTTTTCATTTCAGAACACTCTTACGTATAAGTATTATGTACTATTGTCAGTGCTACGAACTTTGCGGCGTAGGGCAATGTGATCATTTCAATGTATACTCAAATGTGACCCAACAATGAGTTCTGCCATCTATGTAGTTGGATATTTGTTCTGCGATCGTACGATTGTTGCGATTGTCATTTATTTGTTCAATTTTGTTATCAGTCTCTTGTTCAAAAGCTGGTCATTATTCCTTGGCCAGCTTGATGCAACGCTGGCACCTGTGCACTGAATATTTGAAGAAATTGTTAATCATCTGGTCGTTTGGTGGTTTCGTAGGGTGTTGCGGTCGTAAAAATTTTCATAAAAATCTCTTTCCTTGGTGGGATAGAAGATTTTAGTGATTTTGTTCATGTGAATGAAATAGTACTTACGTATTATCTTCCAAGTTGTCATTTCCGTCGTATTACTCCCAACGTGTTGTCCATTTGTCGCATGGTTCGCTGATGTTTGGAGCATCTAGAGCGTTTTCTGGAAATGGTACCGCTGCTTTTATGTAGCATGATGTCCTTCAATAAGAATTTGATGCCCTGTAGCATCACGCGATAGTGGACAGTAGTTGTGACGAATATGGAAAACAGTGTTTTAGCACATCAGTAGGCAGCTTCTTACTATCTCATGTTGTGTCATTGCGTTAGCAGCGTGTTTCACAAATGGAATCTTTGTTTCTTACCTTGTTTCTATTCTTATGTCGCTTTGTAGCAGACAGTGTAGCTCGAAGTTTATTTTGCAATCCTGAAGGAAGTAACGCCGAATTAACGGGTAGTGCACCTAGAAATTTATTGTGATCATCCGTTCTTTGAATTTAAAAAACGTTTGCATTCTTCGTATCCTCGTTTGATGAGTGATTACCTCTTTGACTATTTCTATAGTCAATCTTCGATAGCTTATATTGCCCGAAATAAATGTTCCTGTAAGTAAATCGTTTCCGTTGCTTCGGGGTCGAAAGCGGCGCCGATGATTTGGGGATGTTACCCTCCGCATGTCGCTCTCCATATTGGGGGGAGGGGGTTGTGCCGTACCTTCCACCTCCTCCCCCCCCCCCCCTGTGTTTATTATTTATTTCTTCAGTAAGTTTATGTTACAGTACCAGCTGCGTTCCTAATAAGTTCTCACTTTCTCCATTTTAATGCTTCCTTCTCAAAGTGCCCTGCCACGTATTGTTAGCGAAGTAGTATTTTCTTTTTATCGGTAATATAAGCTGTTGGTCGTGTGTGTGTTTTGTATGGTCGCCATGCCATTGGAAATGGAAGGCGATCTGGTTTGCCGCCTAAGGATGCTAGCTGATGCGTCAAATTACTCGCACTGACCCATTGTTATGCTGCATTGATAAAGCTGGGGCACGCGCTCTGTCTTGTTTCTGATCGGTGGCTCTCTGAAGGAATCGCGAGAGTTCGTGCAGTAAGCGACTTGCAGATGTTTGTCGCCAGTTATGCAGCGTACTATGCGCCGGAGTTGATTGCGTTGTCTGTTTTGCCTCTTAGGGGCTATTACACAGATTTATTAGACAAAGAAACTTGACAAAGATATCTCGCTTGGCACAGAAAGATGGCATTACACTGTTATCTAATATATCGTCAGTTTCAAAATGGCGAAAAACTTATTACGTTCTGTTGTTGCGTGTACTACAGTTGCAATCTGTGTGCATTTGGAAGAGTATTGGTAAAAAAGGAAATGTACTCTGGTGAATCCGTTTGTTTCATGGCGAGGCACAGCACACTACATTTGTTACGGGAGCTGCAAGTCGGGGACGTAAGGTCGTCCGAAAATTACTTGCTAATGGACGAGAGTACATTTCAATATTTGCTCAGGAAAGTGGCTCCTCATATAACGAGGCAGAGCGCTCATCTAAGAGTTGATTTATCCACAAAGACAAGACTTAACGGTAACAATGCGATTTCTTGCTACAGGAGAAAGCTACTCGCGGAGCACCTTGTAAATTTCGTAGCCATGTTCATAAACGAGATGTCAAGACGGCTCCAGCGGCGCTAGCTCTCCTAGCGGTCACATTTCTCGCTGCATTAAACAGAAGACAAACTTTTTCTTTGAACAGTTCTGAGGCTAGGTGCTAGATTTGATCAAACAGAATTGGACGAAAGGCGATATTTGACATGTCCGCTATTACACTACTTCTAATACAGTGGACAATCAAGTTTGTCAGATCTAAAGTGAGTCGCTATATTTGGTCGAATAAATTAGAGGTGATATTTGAGAAGTGTTCGCTATTACACTGCATCTAATATGTTGGACAAATCAAGTTTGTTCTGTAAATTTCGTAGTGTAGTGTCGGCCTTAGCTCTGCTGTTGCCTGCTTTGCATCCCGGCTCTCCCTCTGTAATGTTCTCGCTCCCCTCACGCCCCGTATGATCGATACTTACTTACAGTTCACGAGTAATACTGTTAACTCCCCGCCTCCACTGATGTCATACATTCTGCAAATCAACCTCAGAAAATCCAAATCAATATTTTAACTACCCCGAACATGTCTTCGTCGATGTATCGTCACTCGAAATATCGATGTTAACCTCGTTTAGTATGAATGAGATCTCGATGTTCACGAAACATCGATATATCGTTTGCAGTCACAGCAGCCACTGCATATGACGGAATTGCTAACGTAACCAATCGCTACATCCTTAGATTCCTCGAACTTTTTACTACAGTAATTAATAATTTTAAATTATTTATGTAGGTTTTTTTTTAAAAAAATTATTTAATGCAGAAACAAGTGTTTCAAGGAACCTCTTCCAAAGTGTAATTTGAAACACTATATTTTCTTAATTATGTAGTAGTAAATATTGACCTATAATTCTATTTTCTATTGAAAGACTCAATTTGGAGCATGCTTCTGAGTTTGGAAATTATTTTCTGGTTTTTTCATCAATTGTGATGCAGAATGGCTTCGAAGTTCAAAAGTGTTTCAAGAAACCCCAAAAGCCTAATTTTTTTTATACAAAGTTAAAATACGCAGCGACTCTTATGACATGTACGCACGACCACACATACTCACGGGTGCACGAGGGGTATCCTGCCAACATCACTTTTGAAATAACGGAGCCCAAGGCAGTTTTGGTCGAACAGCTTCAACATTTCGACGCATCACGTTAGTTTTATACTTTAGTAGTGCCGTGGGACTGCAGCCCGTGTATTCTATTTTTGTGATGCAAGAAGGCAATACATCAGACTTTGAAGTTTGACGGGTACGTGCTCTGGTTGTGTGGGTAATAGTACGTTTTGTTTATGTGTATTATTCCCCGTATGCTTGTCAGTCGCTAATAATGAGATGAGGTGACAAGATTTCCACTGAGTGTCGTTGGAATCTTGCGCTAATAGTAAATTGCTTGCCTCAGATAACTGCCAGTAAACTGAGGGTGTAAAATTCATAAATTCGTCTTTTATAAGGAAGCTGTTCTAAATGCCCTGGCATTCTGCTTTTGACCGGTAGATTTTGTTTTTCTGATCTCTGAGGGGGGAAGGTGGGCTCGTAGTGAACGTTATGTCCTTTAGTGGGTTATACCTTACATTATTCTGTGGTGGCATTTTTTTATTTTGGTCAATGGGATTCCTACTTGACTTACGGATTATGGTAGTTATATTTCATTTTATTTCTTATCTTGTGTTTATGATTTAATATATCTTTTTAGCCTTTTTGATGGAGCAGGTGTAAGACCATGGCATTCGCCCAAGTGCGACAGACAAAACCTCCGCTACGAGCTGTTCGTTCGTAGTTGTTCTGTGAACCTTCTCTGGCCAGTTTTCTTTGTCCCCTTTATGTGTTGCTGTAGTCAAGTCGTCTTGATTTGTTAACCTTAGCAGTTTTCAATTCGACTTCCATCTACTGTTACCCTAATGGTTGCTGTGGTCGGTGCTTTTGTTGCCTTAATGCACGTTTTCATAATTTCAGGCGGATATGCGTTCTGTCTTATCGAGAAGTTGAATTCTGTGTAAGTTTCTTCTAGAAGTTTTATGTGCTGTTCACGAGAAAAGTACCTATTTTTGAAGCTTCAGGTGAATGCCTCCTCCGCGCTTCAAGAAGTTACATTTCTCCATGCGGCAAACAAAAGACGAACGCCTTGTTTTGCGACGTAATTTGCATCTTGTAAACGTCTGAAATTAATGTATTGTGCGTGACTTATTTTGAAACGTCCGCTCTCGTAATTTTAAGATCGTACCAATGTACCGCCTGCGAACAAAAGCACAGAATTAATCATGCTTCGTTGGAGTAAAAGACCGTGAATAACTAGACAAAAATTTCGATATCGTTGCTAGAAAAAAAGCTTTGAATTAGGGAGCAAAGTAAATGAAATGAAAGTCACTTACTAGGTAGATTAAAGAACAACAAAATAGCTGAACAGTTTGGGATAATGGTTTACCTTGTAAAATATCATTACATATGATATCGAAATAAGTGTCCAAGAAATAGAAAAGCAACTGGAATCACTCAATAGAGGAAAGTCCACTGTACCTGACGGGATACCAATTCGATTCTACACAGAGTACGCGAAAGAACTTGCCCCCCTTCTAACAGCCGTGTACCGCAAGTCTCTAGAGGAACGGAGGGTTCCAAATGATTGGAAAAGAGCACAGATAGTCCCAGTCTTCAAGAAGGGTCGTCGAGCAGATGCGCAAAACTATAGACCTATATCTCTTACGTCGATCTCTTGTAGAATTTTAGAACATGTTTTTTGCTCGCGTATCATGTCATTTCTGGAAACCCAGAATCTACGATGCAGGAATCAACATGGATTCCGGAAACAGCGATCGTGTGAGACCCAACTCGCCTTATTTGTTCATAAGACCCAGAAAATATTAGATACAGGCTCCCAGGTAGATGCTATTTTTCTTGACTTCCGGAAGGCGTTCGATACAGTTCCGCACTGTCGCCTCATAAACAAAGTAAGAGCCTACGGAATATCAGACCAGCTGTGTGGCTGGATTGAAGAGTTTTTAGCAAACAGAACACCGCATGTTGTTATCAATGGAGAGACGTCTACAGACGTTAAAGTAACCTCTGGCGTGCCACAGGGGAGTGTTATGGGACCATTGCTTTTCACAATATATATAAATGACTTAGTAGATAGTGTCGGAAGTTCCATGCGGCTTTTCGCGGATGATGCTGTAGTATACAGAGAAGTTGCTGCATTAGAAAATTGTAGCGAAATACAGGAAGATCTGCAGCGGATAGGCACTTGGTGCAGGGAGTGGCAACTGACCCTTAACATAGACAAATGTAATGTATTGCGAATACACAGAAAGAAGGATCCTTTATTGTATGATTATATGATAGCGGAACAAACACTGGTAGCAGTTACTTCTGTAAAATATCTGGGAGTATGCGTACGGAACGATTTGAAGTGGAATGATCATATAAAATTAATTGTTGGTAAGGCGGGTACCAGGTTGAGATTCATTGGGAGAGTGCTTAGAAAATGTAGTCCATCAACAAAGGAGGTGGCTTACAAAACACTCGTTCGACCTATACTTGAGTATTGCTCCTCAGTGTGGGATCCGTACCAGGTCGGGTTGACGGAGGAGATAGAGAAGATCCAAAGAAGAGCGGCGCGTTTCGTCACAGGGTTATTTGGTAACCGTTTTAGCGTTACGGAGATGTTTAATAAACTCAAGTGGCAGACTCTGCAAGAGAGGCGCTCTGCATCGCGGTGTAGCTTGCTCGCCAGGTTTCGAGAGGGTGCGTTTCTGGATGAGGTATCGAATATATTGCTTCCCCTACTTATACCTCCCGAGGAGATCACGAATGTAAAATTAGAGAGATTAGAGCGCGCACGGAGGCTTTCAGACAGTCGTTCTTCCCGCGAACCATACGCGACTGGAACAGGAAAGGGAGGTAATGACAGTGGCACGTAAAGTGCCCTCCGCCACACACCGTTGGGTGGCTTGCGGAGTGTCAATGTAGATGTAGATGTAGTATGTGTTACTTCGCGTGGCACTACTCGTTGGTGCCAACTGTCACTGTAACTTGAAATGTTTTGAAAGTTCTGCTGCTTTTGTAGAAGCAAACCACAAATTCATGTTTGTTCTGTAAGGTGACTGCCAGAGCAGTCTGTTACAGGTAGAGATCGGTTCAATCAAAACCACCTACACTAATTGTAAGGAGGCTGTTTCAGTCCGCTCCCAACATTCATGTGAGAAGTACCAAGTTGTTGTGCGTGTATTACAACTATTAGAAGCAGTCGCAATGCACTGAAGTGGGCTTCTAACACATGATGTCCGGGCCCAACGTATTTTACAATCTAGCTTGTAGGATGGAATTCATATCCCGTCGACCACAAGGTCTGTGTAGACGGAGTTCCTGCATGTGCTGAAATATTTGGGAAGGAAATCGGTTGTGATATTTTCTAAGAGATCATCCCACTAATTCACCTTGACAGGTTTAGGTCAACGACGAAAAACCTAAATCCTGATGGTGATGAAACTCCCATTTTCCCTTTATCGCTCATCCAACATAAATGCACGTTTTGCGTTGAAAAAATAAATTAAAATGATACCAATGCCCTAAACAGTAATCTAAACGGCGACCTCCAGTTTACGAGACTACAGCGGTACTGTGAGCCATATAGGGCCAAGAAGATAGCAGTTGACGGCGTTCGTAAGAATGGCTCTCCCTAAGCAGTAAACTTACTTTGTTATGTAAACGTTACATCACAGAAACAGCATTCGTGCAACATTACAGTAGAACAGATGCACAGTCCCCGTCGCTTTGCTATGTTCGGCATATTTCAATATTTTTTTCTGAAAAAGTGGCAAACTTTGTACTTCTTGTACTCTTAAGTCAGTATCTTCCAAACGGCTCAGTATGGCGTACATAACTGACTCGAAAGTAGTTGTGAATTGCAATCCGAACTGTATTTTTAATTATGGTGAATTTAGGTCTCTGAATATGTTTCCACATATTTTAGTTATCATATGTAATGTGTTGAATACGCAGCATTACTGCCTTCCTTGGCGCGCGAATTTTACTTTATCGAAGCCATGAAATGACATGACATATGTATGGAAGAATTACATGGAAGTTTTGAGGATAAAAGAGATTTATTCTTGGACCTTATCAATACATGTCTGTGGCGAATTCGGAAGAAAATCGACTGAAAAAGATTTTTAATCTCTCACACTCACTACGTTTACACGCGACAAGTCTTCTGGGAGATGAAAATCGGATTTTGGAAACCGTTTTTCGCTGTTGTGGTAACATTTTAAAGTCTGTGAAGTATATCTGCTAGCCCAGTTAAATACGGCGTCTGGAAAACGCTGTCCCAGTTTCTGATTTAGTCAGCATACTCGCTAATTGTCTTCGCTTAAATATTGGATGTAGACAGCTTCATGCTGAGTGATATTTCTGCTTCTTCTTCACGGAGCAATAAATATTCCTTCAGTATTAGCAGAATATTATGGAAACCAGGTGTAACCTGACAGCCCAAGTACGTTGCAAATACGACTGTGAATTTACATGGGAGGGAAAATGGACAGTGGACGTGGAAGAGAGGCAGCTAGAAACATATTTCCATAGTCGATTTTGGAGTGTTTACATGACCAGCCACAAGCGTATTGGTAAATCGGTTTGCTAAATCCGGTTTTGATAGGGCATTAAACATAGTAACTGCTACTACAGCCCAACACGGCTAGGATTGCCACAGTCTGACGAAATACAGTTCACGACGCTCACTTCTGACATTGGTGCCACGCTAGCGACCCAAGCGGCGAGAAAGCAACCGTAAAATTACAGTTTGGTTTTAAACATTTTTCTAGTTAATTAACGAAGTATTTACTAAAATTTATTGGTCCAAGCATTATTAAATTAACAAGAGACATGAATGATAATGTAATAATGTAAAAACAGCGTAATCTCTTTAATTCGGAGCTACGATGAAATACTTTCGCATATGCTTACAGTTGCAGCATACTGCACTGAAAATGAGAAAATGTAAAGATATATTTCATGCCTGAGAAGAATATATTCCTGTTGTTTGTCATTATGACAGGCACTTTCCGTAACAACTTTCTAGGGAACCTAATGTTTCGCGCAGTCTTACACTTCACTCACCTTTCTAATACTTAAGTATATAAATGTATTTCTAATACATAAATATTTTTAAACATAAATACTTTTGTTTCAAAAGCGAATGTATTGAAAATTCTCGCCGTTAGTGACTTTCTCGTAAAGGCCAGCTCTTCTGCTGTTTTAGCAGTTTCTTTGTTCTTAAAGGACACGATTGTCTTCAGTATATATCTGAAGGTTACAAGAAAATTGTATACAAACATTTATGTTATGTAGCGGTTTACACTTCCTAGGGTAGTTAGGAAATAAAAAAAAAGACGTGTGGTGTCTTCTTCTTCTTGTTGCAATTTATTGCGCTGCATACGCTCCCGTTTGTAAAAATCATTCTACAGACCAATATAAACACTTATGATTCTCTTTCCTCTTCTCAAGTTATCGCCGAACTATACTCCCTCATCATAGTATAAACCTCAAGCGCGGGGATTATGCGCTCGTGAACAACCGGAAAATCGGGAGAAAACCCGGGAATTTTTTAGAACACCGGGAATTTTCTATTGTTTTAGTCTTCAGTTCCATTTTTGTAATTCTGACTGGTAAGAATTGACAAACAGCAAAATTTGTCAAAGGCTGTAGGACGAAGACCATGGTACTCCGTAACAATAAACTGCTGCCGACGAGCGTGACGTCACAAGTGTTAATATAAAGTTCGTTGGAACAGTTGCTCACGCGCACGCGCGGTTGAGTTGCGTATGGGCAGTACCATTTCCCTCTTCCGGATACTTTTAAGTTCGCTATGTAGGCAGTAGCGACAAGCAGCCAGATGTCAAGTGAATTAAAATACGTTCACATACTGACGGAAGTAATTAGTTCAGTTTTCTGATTTCTTTTTCAGGTTTTTGGCAGTCAATCGCCTCGCAGAACAAATGTGGAGGTATTTTCGTCGGTTTGCTACATAAATGTGGCTTGCATTTTGTATGTGTTGTTCCCAAATGTACCCGCCTTTGGCGGTCTGTACTTGTTTGTCTGTGGTTAGGAGAGGTAGGCTTTTTTCTTATTCTTTATTATACACATTCAGAAGTACTTGGGCTCTCGTTTGGGTCCTCAGTTCTTCAGTTGACTTGTCCTTTCGTGTTGGGAGAGTTTCATTTTCTCATATTTTGTTGTCTTAAAAGTTTTGTCTATTGCTTTCTTTGAAAATTCTTGTCCAGGCTGGTAGTCTTCGTCGTGAAATTAACCGTCTTTTCCAAAAATGTTTGTGGTGTTATGGCTAAAATGGCTCTAAGCACTATGGGACTTAACTTCTGAGGTCATCAGTCCCCTAGAACTTAGAACTACGTAAACCTACCTAACCTAAGGACATCACACACATCCATGCCCGAGGCAGGATTCGAACCTGCGACCGTAGCGGTCGCGCGGTTCCAGTCTGTAGCGCCTAGAACCGCTCGGCCACCACGGCCGGCTTTGTCGTGTTACCCAATAACTATTGATTTTGGGACTTTGTATTTAAGCCGTGGTTGTGGTTCTATTGTGGCGACGTTTCTAAGTTGAGGAGGCCGTTCTCTACATGCGTCAATTTTTTGAAGATTTTTTCAGCGTGGTCTTGAATTTTTTTATATGATATGCTTTTCATTTAGTTCTTCGTGGATTTCTGCTACCCTCGTCCAACGAGGTACCGCGAGGGACGATCTCAGGCATGTATTTTGTAAAATTTGCAGTTGTTTAATATTGGTTCTGCAGGTAGTTCCCCATGCTGCTGATTGTTGGTTGGATTGTAGATTTGTACAGTTGTATTGTTGTTTTCGTATTTAGTTCTCTACTTTTAAAGAAAGGGGCAACGGCCTTGCTGCAGTGGATACACCGGTTTCCGTGAGATCACCGAAGTTAAGCGCTGTTGGGCGTGGCCATCACTTGGATGGGTGACCATCTAGCCGCCATGTGCTGTTGCCATTTTTCTGGGTGCACTCAGCCTCGTGATGCCAATTAAGGAGCTACTCGACCGAATAGTAGCGGTTTCGGTCAAGAATACCATCATAACGGCCGGGAGAGCGGTGTGCTGACCCCACGCCCATCCTATCCGCATCCTCCTCTGAGGATGACACGGCGGTCGGATAGTCCCGGTAGGCCACTCGTGGTCTGAAGACGGAGAGAGCTTTTAAAGAAAGGTATTAGGGTGTTCATCATTTTTTGCGCTGTCCCCTTCCGTTCTGTATAATTTTCTTTGAACGGTAGTGCTTGGTCGTGCCGTTTTCAGAGGTATTTGGTCTTCCTGCTTCAGGAGTTTTGATGAGTGATCTTTTGCCTTGAATTGTGACGAAGAACTGTCTGTTTTGAGGGAAACTGTCATGATTTTGATATAGCAGTCTGGAATGGGTGTTGTCTGGTGGAGTTTTTGACTACTAGGTTTTCTATCCATACTCTGTCGTAAGCTTTTGATATGTCAAAAAATGCTGCTGCTGTGGATTTGCTTAGATTAAAGTCGTTCTGGATGTGTTCGGTAATTCTGATTAATTGTATAATCTGCTGGTAATTTGGAGATGAAGCCGAATTGTTCTGGACGCATGATGTCCTCTTTGGCTTTCATTAAGCTTTTCCCCAGAGACAGTCAATTTCTTAGAAACTAAGTGTTTCATTCCGCACTAATAGTTTCAACTGTTCACTGAATTTCAAGTGCACGTTTTCATCTTCTGGCAGGTATGGCATTATGCCATAATAAAGAACCAATATGAGATAGTACAGAACTGGTACTTCTAGAAAATTTGCATCCCGAAACCCGCACTGAAAAGCTTAATATCAAGTTGGGGCCTACTTCATTGTGAATCTGGACATATGAATGTGCAGTTTAAGCCAAATTATGCATTTTAATATGGCGCACGAAATTCCGTTGCTAATGGAGCCTCCTATTTCTTTTATGATGTCATGTAAGATCTCTTATTATGGACAAACATATGGGCTTCTGCGTCATCGTAGCTGCCCACGCGCAGTAACGCCTGTTGGTTCTGGCGCTCTCAGGCAACTGCTGAAATTAAACATTTTCTAACAGGTCGCGAAAAAATATTGCGAATGGAAAAAAGGTATTTTTTACCTTGATAAAAGAGAAAAAGCGCGTTTTTAACGGGGAAAAAAATCTTGAACGCTTATACACCCTGTCATGTAAGCATTACACTGTGCATTCTTCCGCGTTTCCTGGAATCTCATTGGATTTTGTTCACGTGGTGCGGAAGTCAAGCAGTCTGGAGTGAGTCAAGTACGATAATGAGCGTTTTATGCTGTGCGTCTCGCATACATCGACTCCGCGATAACACGAGGCAACAGCTTTACTGGCGCATTTAACTTTACACCGCTAATCTGCAGTGATGTGAACAGTTGCAGTAAAGACGTAAAAAGAGACGAGCAGAGAACAATATGGCTTAAAGGTTGGCTTATTCGTGAAATGAGATAAATATTCGTACTACAGGTTTGAGTTACGGTCTCAAATAGAATTTCTCTTTTAATATTAATTACCTTTGCTCGAGTATTATGGTGACTTTTTTTAGTGGTTTTTCCAAAGCCACGATGGCTCTCGTAATTAAAACAATTAAAATGTTACTTTGTAACTTACGGTTGCCGGACAAGGAAACATGAGGCTCCTATGTTTAACAGTTACAGGTTGCTAGTCTGGAAGGACACATTATAATACGAGACCACCAATAAAATGTCATTAATGGCCATTATCCACGCCAATTTTCTCCCGCTTTGCTGCGAAATATTACTACACAAATACAAATTGTTTATGACAGAAGCGGTTAGGTTCGATAGACTGTCATTTTAAATAAAACACCGATACTTTTGATGATAATTGTTCAGCGACTGGTAGATTACGCTAAGGAGTTCTCTCAATACTGACAGAGGAGAATAATAATAATCGAAAGGTTTTTTTTTGTTTAATAAATAAAAATTTTCTGACATGTTATCTAACACCTATCACATGTACATAAACTCTTTGTCGCTACTCGGAGTATTTATTATTTATTTATTTACACGGGCCAAATAAAGACCACGTTACAAATTCTATTTAATGTTCACTTTTTTCTTTCTCTTCTCTGTCCGCTGCCATTTTTGCCAGATGTTCAGCTGTTAGTTTCCTGTTGGTCTTCG
The DNA here is from genome assembly GCF_023864345.2 of Schistocerca serialis cubense. Taxonomy (NCBI): domain Eukaryota; kingdom Metazoa; phylum Arthropoda; class Insecta; order Orthoptera; family Acrididae; genus Schistocerca; species Schistocerca serialis. The sequence goes on along the minus strand of NC_064638.1, from coordinate 154,149,920 downwards.
GTTTTGGAGCCTTCTGAAAAACGTAGAATTCAGTTATTGCCTTTCTGTACTTCTCCCTATTCATTGCGTCCATTTCTGTAAGTCCACGTTCACCGAGGTCTTTCTTTATCCCTTACAGTCAGGAGTTGGGTGTTTTCCTCTGATGAATTATAATGAACTGGGCAACCTTACGAAGTAGGTAAATGTTGAGAAATCGATTGTGTAAGCAGTGTCAGCGTAGACTGTTCAGCCTACACCAGCTATCATGAAAATGTCTGATGGCCGTAGGGACAAGTGCCAAATGACGAGGAGTAAAAACTGTAACTCCAGTGCCACGAAATGTACCTAGGCTCATGGATGAAACAAGTAACCACTTTTTTTCTTTGTTTTCTAGATATGAGATTATATGCCTGAGTCATGCTCCTGTGGGCTGTCGGAAAGTGGTGTCGGATTGCCCTGGAAGCCACCATGACTAATAGTGTCATACACACTTGTTGAAAAAAGACCCAGCTAATGAGAGGCTCCCTGCTCCAATGGCGCCCTGTATGCTCCATATATTGTGTCGATAGAATAGTGTATAAATGCAAATCTTTTATTTTGCTTACTCTCGAAAGTGGCAAAAATCTTACTGTGTATCGAAACTTCAGAAAAATCATAGGAGAATTGGTTCAGGTAGATGAACTAGGCGGAAAGTACGTCGGTGATGATAAGTGTCCATTTCTGCTCCACAAACTTTCTTGATTTCAGAAGTGATCGTTGGCTGCCTATTGACTGCTTTGTTTCCAAAGTGCTGAGTCGAGTTTGACGGCTTGCACTATGTCGTCAATCAGGCTTGCGATGAATAGCCTCTCGCACTTGTGGACGTCACCTTCTTGTTTGACCTGTCTCGCGTAGTGAAGGGTGTCCATGGTTCCTGTCCATCCTTGAAACATTGTCTCTAATAGATTAAATTTGGTCAAGATAGTCCTCTTATCATGTGTTGCTGACACCATATGAAGTTACGTCTCTGACGGTATGGGCCCTTGGTGGTTGCTGATACGTAATTATGGTGAGGGTACCATGGCATAATTATGGTGAGGGCACCATGGCATGTGGTCAACAGTGTGTTGCCTCCAGGCTGACACTAATGCTTCCAACTATTGTGTCGTCCATTATGTCTCGTCCTATGAAACACTTCACCTCATCAAATATGAACTCAGTGTATGAGTAGGATTTGCGTAATATGCTTGCAACGTAGAGTTGTGACAGTGGCAACATTGTGATGTCGCGTTTAGGCGTAAGCTCACTGGTGGTTTCATCACCAAAGAGTGGCGCTTGGAGCTTCTTTCTTGCTTTGGTGTTCTCATTCATTGTGTGCTTTTCAACAATGCCGCGCTATGTTTGTCTGTTTGGCCAGATATTTGTAACTAACAGCATCAACACGATCACAGGTGGCAGATGTGGTGCATTTATCAAGGTTACATAAGAGTTCGTTATACTCAAGTCTTGATTCTCAATGTATGAGCCTCTAGATTTCATGTCAGCAGCTCGTGGTCTAGTGAATAGCGTTGCTGCCTCTGGATTACGGGGTCCCAAGTTTGATTCCCAGATGGGTGGGGATTTTCACTGCCCGTGGACTAGGTGTCTGTGTTGGCCTCATCATTTCATCATCAATCGTAACAGTGCCTAGGTTGGATTGTCTAAAAATTGGACTGTGTAAAAATTAGGAGTTTGTACGGGTGCTGATGACTGCACAGTTAAGCACCCCACAAACCAAACATCATCATCATCAAGACGGTCATGAAAAGCAATGTCTGACTCAAGCCCTATGAGGTCGTCAATTACAGCCATGAGGGGACCATGCTTTGTGGTGAGCATGTCGGTTGCATGCAGAGACTCATTGCTTTCATCTGTTGTGTTGTCCTTTGTGTCTGGTATTATCAAATACTTCATCTCATTGAATAAAAACTCAACTTGTGATACGGAATTGCGTCACTTCCTCCAATATAGAGCCGTGACAATTAGACTGATGTCCCGTCACAGGCTGAAGTGAGCTCACAGGTGGTTTCATCGCCAGAAATGGCTGTTGCAGCTTCGCTGATGGTTTGGGATTCTCATTCTTCGTGCCACTTATGCAACATCTGTGTGTTCCTTTGGATAGGCATTTGTAAGTAGCACCGGCGACTCTGCCGAATGACAGGGGCTTATAAGAGCTCTTTAGAATGAGTTTTGGGTTTGGCTGCGTCTCCACCCAGATTTTCATACATCTTTGTGTCTTAGGCTCCCGTTGTGAGATGTCCAAATTTCTGAAACCGTTGCGACAATGTGTGGACATACACAAAGTGGTGGTACACCCAGATCTTACCCCAGTCATCTTCCATAGTGATTTCTACATGTAGCCTCTTAACAAAGTATTTTATCTGTATGATGTATTTGAATGTTTTGGGGAAGCCTGATCCCTTATAGCGATGGGTCTCATAAAATGTCGACAGCCTGCCATGGACCTGACAACCAATGTTACACTGAATATGGTCAAACATTGTACGAGAAGTGGGCAACCTTATGCAGTAGGTCATTTGTAGAAAAATCAAGAATGTATGTATTGTCGGCAGCTCCACTATTCTGGAAAGTTCTGGAGACCCTAGGGACAAGTGGCTGCTGAGAAGCAGCAAGAACTGTTATTGTGATGCCGGGAATGGAATCATGGCCTCGTGGGGGGAAGCCATGTATTGTAGTAATAATATTCTTTCTTATTTTATAAATATGAGATTCTATGCCTGAGAAGCTGGGTCAGCATTAAAAAAGTAGTCGCAGGAAATACCTTCACAGTCCTCCCGATGTTGTTATACTTTTGAGTTACGAACTCCTGTTACCAATGACATTTAGTATATTAAGTGAGTGTTTTTGCTTTCCTGGGTGACGAGTTTTACTGTAGTTTGTATTCCCCATTGCCTAGAGATTTGGGGTAAATGCTTCATTCGTCACACTCATCAGCTGCGCTCCATTGCCATGGGAGCCTCCATGCCTACCAGTTCTATGCATTTATTTGTTGCAGGAAGCACCGAGCTGAGACATGGTCCACCTGTTCCACTGTTGCATTGTATGCACCGTACATATTGGCGATATGGTCGTGTTTGGTCTGTCTCCAGTAGAGATTAGGGTAGTCCAGAGTTCCAGTCCGACCTTGGAACATGTCCTTTGGTAGCTTAATTTTGCTCATGGTCTCCTACTGAGTGTTGCTGAGATACTTCGCCATATGAAGTTATGTCTAGACAGTTGGGGTCCTTGGTGATAACTAATTATGTAACCATAGTGAGGGGACCACGCCATGTGGTCAGCAGCTTGTTGCCTCCAGGCTGAGACTCATGCTTCCAACTACTGTGTTGTCGTTTGTGTGTGGTCTGTTCAATTGCTTCATCTCATCGAATATACATTCATCTTGTGAGAAGGACTCGCATGACATGCTTCCAACACAGAGCTGTGACAGGTGCACCGGTATGCTGATACATGCGGAAGCAACCACAAAATACGGTTTCATCACAAGATAATGTCTCTTGGACCTTTCTCATGGTCTGGAATTCTCATTGGTGGCGGCTGTGTGTGCTAACAGCATCAGCACACTGTCATATGCCAGTTGCAGCGCATTGTCAAGGGTATATAGAGTTCGTTGCAGGCCGACTTGATTAACAATATGATCGCCTCTAGATTTTCATAAAAAGGAATTATGAATCCAGTCCTTTTAGTTCGTCAGCTTCGGAAACCAGTGCAACGACATGTGAATGTCAATATATTCGAAGTGGAAGTGAATGCAAATTTACTGCAGTAGTTCTCTGCAGAGAATTACATTTCGTATTTCCAGTGGCCTTCTACCAACTCGCCGGCCGCGGCGGGCTAGCGGCTCTAGGCGCTCAGTCCGAAACCGCGCGACTGCTACGGTCGCAGGTTCGAATCCTGCCTCGCGCATGGATGTGTGTGATGTTCTTAGGTTAGTTAGGTTTAAGTAGTACTAAGTTCTAGGGGACTGATGACCTCAGAGGTTAAGTCTCATAGTGCTCAGAGCCATTTTCTATCAACTCTTCGAATAATACTCATTGTTGGGTCAGATTTGCAATACTATTTCAGATCTTGATAGCAGATTAACTTAGAGACATGTAGGTTAACTGATCTCGGCTCTTACGTTATATTGTGTACCTTGTCATTAAGCCTTTAATATCAGAGTCTGGATGAGGAAGGCTGTAGTTTGTTCTGTGGTCAGCTATTAGTATCAAAATGGTTCAAATGGCTCTGAGCACTATGGGACTCAACATCTGAGGTCATCAGTCCCTTAGGCTTAGAACTACTTACACACATCCATGCCCGAGGCAAGATTCGAACCTGCGACCGTAGCAAGCGCGCGGTTCCGGACTGAAGCGCCTAGAAACACTTGGCCCCAGCGACCGGCCCTATTAGTATCACAGCCCTTCAAGTAGTGATACAGTGCGGTGCTTAGTACACAGTATCGCGCTATAGGCAAATTGGAGTCGGTCACTGAAATACGAGGGTGCTTTGAAAAGTTGTCGGAACGGAATAGAAAGTAAGTACTTACATCACTGAAACATCTCTTATTTTTCAATGTAGTCTCCTTGTAGATTAATCCACTTGGTTCAAAGATGTTCCAGTGCCTTGATCCCATCTCGAAAACGGGTTTCCTTCAGGCCTGCAAAATAATTGTCAATTCTGGCTACCAACTCTTCGTTTGAAGTGAATCTTCGTCCAACAAGAAAAATTTTCAGTTTTGGGAAGAGGTGGAAGCCTGACGGAGCCATATCGGGTGAATAAGGCGGGTGTGGCAACAATTCATACCTTAGTTCATGTAATTTTGCAATGGCGACGGCAGATATGTGTGGGCTCGCATTGTCTTGATGGAAGATGACTTTCTTCCTTGCTAAACCTGGCCTTTTTTCACGTATCTTTTGTTGCTATTTTTCCAGGAGGTTAGCATAGTATTCTCTAGCAATTTTTGCCTAGTGGGGAGATAATCTACAAACATATAACTCTTCACATCTCAGAACACTGATGGCATGGCCTTACCCACCTAACAAATTGTCTTTGCTTTCTTTCTTTGGTGGTGGAGAATCAGCACGTTTCCACAGCTTCGACAGTTATTTTGTCTCTGTGTGTAGTAGTGCACACAAGTTTCATCTGTGGTCACAAACTGGCGCAAAAATCATGTTCGTTTCTCCTAAAACGAGCCAAACATTGTTCTGAAGTATCCATTCTCATGCGTTTTTGGTCCAGCGTCAAAGAGTCACGGCACTATCTTGCAGACATTTTTTTCATTTCTAATTCTTCAGTTAAAGTGTGGTACACCCTTTCAGATGACATCTGCCAAGCATGAGCAATTTCACGCACTTTCAAACGGCGATCCTCCATGACCGTTTTGTGCACTTTTGCAATGATTTCTGGAGTAGTGTCACATCTTGGCCGACCACTAAGCGGATCACCATCTAAGCTCTCCCTACCAAATTTAAATTCATTTGTCCACTTGGCAACAGGTGAATATGAAGGAGCAGAGTCCCCTAGTGTATTCTGGAAATCGGCATGAATGACCTTTGCTTTCGTACCTTTCTTTATGAAGTACTTCCATCACTGCTCGCATCTCGATTATTTCCGTCTTCGCAAGTCACTATGCGGGAACGACAATAGAGCCACGTCACCGCCACAGCTCTCTTCCAAGAGCACTGAGGTGGCATGTGTTTACAGGCAACAGTCCAATGCATATCACGTGAACAACTCGTTGTGCTAGTGCTGACCTCTCGTGGTGATTCCGAGAACTTTTCAAACCACCCATGTATATTCAGCAAGATATTAAGTGCCTTTCACTTTAGAACTAAACGTTGTGGTATTTGCGAAAATTACTTTCTTCTTTGCACTTACAACCATTCCAGTTCCCTGCATTCCGTCGAGCATACACGTTTTCCTTTCGACCATGTTAGTCCACAGAGAACGGATAGAGGTCACATCTGTTCCCAAATGCTGGGTTGAGCTTTACTACCTGCACTGTGTCGTGAACCAGTTGTTGCAATGTGGTTCTTGGATTTGACCTCGGGCCTGCTGGGTGAGATGCCCAATTTTATGAAACCATTGCTATAATGTGTGGAGACACACGAAGAGGTGTTACATCCAGAACATACCCCATTCATCTCCCATAGAGATTTCTACATTTAGCCTGCCAACGAGGTTTTTTTAATCTCCACCATGTCTTATAATCTTTCGGAGAAGCATGATCCCTTATAGCGACACAGACTTAGAATGTTGACAGCCAGCTATGGACATGAGAGCCTGTGGCAAACTGAATACAGCTAAGCACTGTATGAGAAGAGGGTAACCTTATGCAGGAGGTCCTTGCTTGGAAATCAATAATGCATGCCACAGGGTGTTCAGACAAGCTCCGCTATCCTGACACCTTCTGGAGACCTTAGGACGAGTTGCTTATGAGGAGCTGCAAAAACTGTTGTTTGGATGCTGGGAATTCCGGCCTCGTGGGTGTTAGTCACATGAGATTTTATACCTGAGAAGGTGGGTCAGCTCAAAGTAGTCGCAACACGGATCTTCACAATCCTCCCTACATTAATGTGCTTTGAGTGAAATGACAGGTACTATATGACGGCAGTGTTTTTGCTTTCATGGGTGGTGGATGTTGCTTAGTTGGCGTCCCCCATTCCCCTAAACATTTGAGGTGATTGCTTTGTCACACATATCAGGAGTGCCCCATTGACCCGGGAGCCATCGTGACTATCAACGCTGTATATTTATTTGCTGGACGAAATCACCCAGATGAGAGGCGAACTCCCTGTTCGAACACAAGTGTTGTGTGTACTGTATATACACTCATGCTCATAAATTAAGGATAATTGCAGAATGTGGAGCCACACAACGTGGCAGTGCCACGGTACTGGTGATAAGTTGAGAAAACCGTCCCGAAACACATTTGCTACAAAACGCTCATGTACCCCGACATAAATATGGGGTAGGATCACCATGCACAGGCTGCACAACAGGTTGGCGTACTCTGGATCAGGTGGTCGAGCAACTGCTAGGGTATAGCCTCACATTCTTGCACCAGTGCCTGTCAGAGCTCCTGAAGTGTCCTAGAGGTTTGAAGACGTGCAGCGATACGTCGACCGAGAGTATCCCGGACGTGCTCGATGGGGTTTAGGTCTGGAGAATAAGCAGGCCACTCCATTCGCCCGATATCTTATGTTTCTCGGTACTCCTCCACGATGGAAGTTCGGTGGGGCCGTATGTTATCATCCATCAGGAGGAAGGTGGGACCCACTGCACCCCTGAAAAGGAGGTGCAAATTAACGTCCCGATATACCTGATCTGTTACAGTTCCTCTGTCAAAGGTATGCAGGGGTGTACGTACACCAATCATAATCCCACCCCACACCATCAAACCACAAACCCCATATAGGTCCCTTTCAAGGACGTTAAGGGTCTGGTGTCTGGTTCCTGGTTCACACCAGAAGAAAACCTGGCGAGAATCACGGTTCAGACTATACCTGGACTCGTCCGTGAACATAACCTGGGATCACTGCTCCAGTGACCATGTACTATGTTCTTGACACCAGGCTTTATGGGCTCTCCTGTGACCAGGGGTCAGTGGAATGCACCTTGCAGGTCTCCGGGTGAATAAACCATGTCTCTTCATTCGTCTGTAGACTTTGTGTCTGGAGACAACTGTTCCAGTGACTGTGGTAAGGTCCCAAGCAAGGCTACCTGCAGTACTCTGTGGCTGTCTGCAGGCACCGATGGTGAGATATCGGTCTACTTGTGATGTTGTACACTTTGGATGTCCCGTACTGTAGCGCCTGGACACGTTTCCTGTCTGCAGTAATCGTTGCCATAAACTTGACATCTCACTTTGTGGCACACGGAGGGCCCGTTCTACGACCTGCTGAGTTTCACCAGACTCCAGTCGCTCTAGTATTCTACCCCTCATAACGTCATCAGTATGTGTTCTTTGAGCTATTTTCAACACACAGCCACCATTAGCACGTCTGAAAACTTCTGCACACTTACTCGCTGCATCGTACTCTGACATACACCCTCTGCGTATGTGGACTGCTGCCAGCGCCACCGTCGGACGACTGCGGGTCAAATGCACCGCATGGTCATACCCCGAGGTGATTTAAACCCACAAACAGCCTACCAGAGCGTTGTTTCACCATGACCTTAATTTATGAGCATGAATGTCATCAGGTTGCTGGGTGTGAGGCAGGTAGTCCAGCAACAATGACAGCTTTTTTCATGTTTCTTAAATATAAGATTATATATCCAAACCCTAGGTAGGGACTGCTCGAAAGTCCCTTTCACTTTCCTCCTAACATTAGTATCCTATATATTATCCACTTTGTGGGTCTACGTCAACTATTAGGAGACGAGAGTGTTTTTTCTTTCTGCATGATGTAAGTTAATATAGCTGGTTCTCCTCTTTTGCCTAAAACTTTAAGGGCAGATGCATCATTTGTTACAACTAATAAAGGTTGCTCCTTCGCCCTGTGAGTTAGTATGACTACCAGTTTCATACACTTCTATGTTGTAGAAAATCATCCAGTAATGAGATATGACACCTTTTCCAACACTGCTGTGTATGCACCTTAGGCAGTGTGTGACGCATCGTGTATGTATTTGGACCTCTTAATGTTCTCCCTGAAGGTTGTGAAAATATCTTTGAGGGCATTCAAACTTCTGAACCATCACGATAAAATTACAGATTTCAGAAGCCTTTCGGAGCTGTTCGACGACTATCCTTGACTGTGTTCTTTCCCAAGTGCTGGGTGTAGCTTGATGACTTGCAATGCGTCATGAATGAGGCCTGCAGTGAACGATGCCACACGCTCGTGAGACCATTCTTGTGTGGTATGTCTCCCATAGTGAAGAGATTTTTGGAGGTTGAGCAGAGTGTCCATGGTTCCTGTCCATCCTTGAAACATTGCCTCTGGTAGGTTAGATTTTGTCAAGATGGCCCTCTTACCAAGTGTTGTTGCGATATTTCACCATATGAAGTCAAGTCTCACCAAGAGGTGGTTGCTGATATGTAATCATGGTGAGGGGCCCACGCCATGCAGTCAGCCGGGTGTTGCCTTCAGGCAGAGACTCATTATTCCAACTACTGTGTCTTCCGTTGTGTCTGGTACTATGGGACACTTCACTGCATCGAATATGAACTCAGTGTATGACAGGGATTTGCTTAACATACTTACAGCATAGTGCTGTGATAGAGGCGGCATTGTGTTGTCGCCTTCAGACGTAAGCTCAATGGCGATTTCTTCACCAAGGAATGGGATGTGGATCTTCTCTCCTGGTTTGGTGTTCTCATTTTTGGTGAGAATTTCGGCAGTGCGGTGTCTATTTGGATAGACATTTGTAACTAACTGCATCAGTAGGATGTCATATGCCAGATGCCATGCATTTATCAAGGGTATATAAGATTTCATTACACTCAGTCCTCATTCTCCATGTATAAGCCTCTAGATTTTCATAAAAATCTATACCTGAATCCAGCCATAAGAGATAGTTAATAACAACAGTGAGAGGACGATGCGTTGTGGTCAGCCTGCTGGCTGTAGGCTGAATCTCATTTTTTTCATTTATTGCGTTGTCCTTTGTGTCTGGTCTGATCAAATACTTTATCTGAGCGAATAAAAAGCCAACTTGTGACATGGAGCTGGGTGACTTCCCTCCAGTACAGAACTGTGACAGTAAGACTGATTAACTGTCATATACAAAAGTGATGTCATTGGTGATTTGAACACCAGAAATAGCTCTTGCACCTTCTGTGGTGGTTTGGGATTCTCTTTCTTGGCACCACTTGTGCAATGTTTTCCCATCTGTTTGTCCCTTTAGATAGGCATCTGTAAGTAGCAGTGGCCACTCTGCCGGATGCCATGGGTTTATAAGAGCTCTTTACACTGAGGTTTGGTTTTCAATGCATGTCCATCCAGATCTTTATAAAACTTTCTGTCTCAGGTTGTCATTGTGAGACGTCCAACCATTGCGATATTGTATAGAGATAAAACGGTGGTACGTCGAAATCTTACACCATCTTCCTTAGAGATTTCTACATTTTGTCCCTCAGCGCTGTTTTTTTTTATCTCTAGCATGTGTTATACCTATTTAGAGAAGCCTGACCCCTTATTGCGACAGAGCTCTTAAAATGCTACAACCTCCTGGGACCTGAGAGGCTGTGGCACACCGAATGGAGACAAGCACTGGACGAGAAGTGGGAAACCTTACGCAGTCGGTTTTTGTTTGAAAATTGAAGTGTGTAACCTCCCCACTATAAAAATATATAATTATCTTTCACATTTAGTGTAACCTTCCAAAAAATAAATTGCGTAACCTATCAATAATAAAATGTGACTAATCTCTCAATAATAAAAGTGTGACTCACTTATAACCTTTCAATAATTGACTGTGAATTTAAACTGGTAAATTTTAGACGTCAGCAGTGCTGCGTCATGGCCCTGAAAGATCATTCTGAATAAATAGAAAATTCTTACCTCAATAAGGTCGCTGGATAACGCATATATATCTGCTCCTATAAGAAATTTTTCCAGCACAGCCGAGTGCAATGCTGGCCGACAGATTTGTCATGTATAAAAAGAACAACTGATTTTTCTTTGCAATAATCGGGATGACCATGGACTGGAGAAATAAGTAAATTCTTTAAATTGAAATGAATGATTGTCAAAAGCTACTTTTTATGAGGAAGATTATTATTAAGAGATTTTTTAAAACATTTACATGGAACTTGATATAACAATACTACATATACACGAAACTGCTTCTACCTTATGCTACAAAGCTGAGGCTCCGCCATTGCTCCACCACGACCGGCCCAGCCAACACGATACACCAGACTGCTAGCTACTACTTACTGCTACTAACACACAGTTCCTACTGCACTCAACACTGCTCTTTGGTCTGAGATTCTCTTATAGCTTACATATCGCAGGTAGCGCGTGAGCAATCCATCGAAATTACATCTGCTCGAGTGTGCTAACAACAAATTCCTTAATCATGGACCTCTCACATAACCCTCCACTGGGGGGGAAATTGGGCAGCGATAGTGAGTCAATTGGACTTGCCATGAGCAACAAATTGTTCTATAATCTATTTAGTTTACTAAGTCTACAGTCACAGAGTATATACATATATATAAGTGCAGAACATATTAAGAAATGAAATAGAGTGCACATGCACTGAGTTCAGAACATATTAAGAAATGACAAAATGTATACACAATGAGTACAAAATGTATAAACAAATGACATAAAGTGCACACACACTGAATAAGTCTTTACCATTTTACAAGAATTTAAACATATTGAAAAGTGAAATAGAGTGCACATGCACTGAATAAGTCTTTACCATTTTACAAGAATTTAAACATATTGAGAAGTGAAGTAAAGTGCACACACCCTGAATAAGTCTTTACCATTTTACAAGAATTTAAACATATTGAAAAGTGAAATAAAGTACACATGCACTGAATAAGTCCTTACCATTTTACAATAATTTAAACATATTGAGAAATGAAATAAAGTGCACACACACTGTATAAGTCTTTAGCATTTTTACAAGAACTGCACTGTATAAGTCTTTAGCATTTTTTTACAAGAACTAGGAAAGGGATGGGAAGGATAGCATCATGGTTGCAGCACAGTGGGTTGCACGTGGCTGCACTGAAAGTCCATATCTTTCTACAGAAGTACAACACCAAGTGAAATAATCTGAACTTCTCTTCCTGGAGTATTTATCAGTGTAACCAAGACACTGAAATGTTGCATTAATATTGTATGTTGTCATTTTGGTAGTACATTAGGTACACCAAACAGGAGAACCGTAATAACATCTCCATCGTTCAAAGTGGTGGACAGCTTGATAAGTCAACACCACATTCTGGTAGAATCCATATTCGTACATCAACGTAGAATTAGTGCAAAAACCAATTATAGTGCTCCATGATCATGAGGGTTAACAGGACATACGACATTGCAGTAATTGCTGGTAATTGGGTCAGAAGGTGAAGGATACATTAAGTCTTATTCTAGTCATCATTCAGGATTACACTACTGCATCAGCCGATTTGAATAATTATTGGCACTCATTGGCTAGTTACTAAACATTTATGTGCTACGTATGGAGTATTACAAAACATTATTCATAAGTCATCTAATTACAGTAATTATTGGCATCATAAGTCTTCTCATTACAGTAATCATGGGCACAACATTTATATAGTACAAGAAAATATTATTTACAGAAATTATTGGCATAGCATTTATCCACAATTCATCTCATTACGTTAATCATTGGCATCATAAGTCATCTCATTACAGTAATTATTAGCATTCATTGGCAAGTTACAAGGCATTTATTATGCATTATTCAGAAGTCATCATTCCAAAACAGGAGTTATTGGGTGTAGCATCAAACTGCTAGTGTTTATATATGATATCATGTAAGTGACATAAGACATATTTAAAATGTAAGACATTGTAACTATTACTCAAGATCTGTAGTACAATAATACATAGACATAATGGAATCAATACATCAGAGAAATTTGCATTATATTTAGGACTAGTAATTTTTTTTTGTGCTAGCAATGCATTGCATTGGGATCGATAATTGCTGGGGCATGAAAATATATGCTTTTGACTTATTGATAGAAATAAGGATTAATAACGTCATTCGTCATGAGTCAGCTGTAGCAAGGTTATGAAACAAGTACAGTATATGTGATCACATTCATAAATGATAGACACAACTGGGTAAGAAAATGCAGGTATTAGAACAGGTTTCGTAACTAAGTGTTTATAGGATATTAATATCATGAAAAGCTTCTCCTGGAAAAAATACAAAATGGATTATTGAGCTGAAAGAAGAAATGCTTTATGCTGAAAAGTAGTGAACTTCGAATTAACAGGTTATGAAATGTGTACTTAATATGTATGTACTCTAGCTGTCTTTTCCAAAACATTCTGTCATTATACTATGTGACATAAGACATGTTGTCAAAAGGAACCGCAACAAATACTTAAATAACTACATAGCATTTCTTAACTGACAGTAAATATATAAACGTCATCATTATCATCTGCAAAAAAACTTCATTATTCATATTACCATATTCTTCATATAACTATTCATCATCATTTATTATCATCTGAAAAAAACAGACACTTCATTATTCGTTATTCGTATCACCATTTACTTCGTACAACTATTCATAGTATAGAGTTTCTTATTTCTAGCATATTTCATCACTAAAATTAACATGTGTAGTTTTTTCTGGCAGCTTGCATCAATCGCCTCGTATTCTGAAAGAAAAATAATTAGTCAAGACTGCTATCATACAATGTGTATAGTATATTCTGGTTAATGCTTGTTAATTCTGATCCATTTACTCTCCACGACAAGATATTGCATTTTCTTTCGTTCATTCCGATGGTAAAATTTCCATTTCATAGTAAACCATTGTGGTTTGTTTAACTAATTTCTTTTACACGTTATTGCTTTCTGAAAAAGATGAATAAGTATTAATATGTTGCATTTAAATCATATACCCATTAAATAAAAACTTGTTTCTAGTGATATGACTAAGCATACAGCATAGCGTGACAGAAAACATATTACGTTAAAAACATAGACAGTTTTCAAGTGCAAAAAATGTATACACGGTATCATAATGTAGTAGCAAAAAATGTAGAATAGTAAAGATGTTGAGATATCATAAGGCAAAGTGTCAAAGTCAACTGGTGTTTGTTACATCTTAAACATTTCATATTGCATACAGAGAAAAATTCTACTTTCGATAGGAAAACAATCTTACATACACAAAAAATGAAAAATGTGCACGGTTTGATGTCTAACGACAAGAAAAGCGACCTGCTAACCTTACCTTTCCGGGCACTTGCCAAGAAAAAAAAAATCATTATCAGTAAGTAGTCACATAAATATAATTGCATAAGTAGTCATATAAAAATCAGGAAATGGCATTACAGTGTGATAAATCACAAAGTATGTTCATTCAATAAGGGGTTTAATTTTGGAAAGATGGTGATTGCCTTTGCTTTTCCTGGTTCTCAAAGTTTCGGCATGTACTACATTGGGGTGAGGAATGCTGCGAATTCTATATGGACCTGCGTATAGAAGCTCAAATTTACTGCATCTACTCTTTCCTCTGTTGGATAAATAATGCGTGCGTACTAATATCTTCTTTCCAATGTGAAAATCACGTCGTGTACAAACCTGTTTCTGCTGTCGTCTCCGGCGCTCTGCGGCACGTTTGATGTTGTTGAGTGCAATGTCAATTATTTCATGGTGGCGTAGTCGACTAGATGTAGGAAAGGATACTAATTCTTTAATTTTGTTGGGTGGTTCAATATTTTTCAGTATAACAGTCGGAGATAGCATAGTAGATCCATTTGGTATGGAGTTAATTACATCCTGGAATGAGAGTATGTGTGATTCCCAATCAATATGTCTTTTATAGCAGTATATTCTACATAGTTTACCAATTTCTTTCATTAGTCGTTCACAGGGGTTCGAAGAAGCGTGATACTTGGATATATAGATCGGAGAAATGTTTCTAGCTCGTAACATACGGGTCCATATCGCAAATCGAAATTGTGGTCCATTGTCTGAAATTACTTTCAATACATGCCCTACATAAAATAGAAAATGTTTTACAAATGCATTCAAAACATATTTAGCAGTAGCTTTGCGTAACGGAGTGAAGGTAACAAATTTCGAAGTGAGTTCAACAGCGACAAAGATGTAACAAAAACCTCTGTTAGATCTGGGAATCGGACCAAAAATGTCTACAGCGGCCATGTGTCTCAATTTAACGGGTACAATGGGATGTAACGGAGGAATATGTGAAGTCGTGTCTGATTTAGCTTTGTGGCAGATTTTACATGACGCTAAAACTCGTCGAATACGTTTCTCCATGTTCGCAAAATAACAGCTCTGTCTCAGTATAAGAAAACATTTCCTGGCTCCATAATGTGCGTAACTTAAATGAGTATACCAAATTAATTTGTAAACAAGCTCGTCAGGAATACATAATAACCAGTTGTTGCTGTCAGGGTGAGAGCGGCGAAACAGAATATGAATATAATGGTTTCTAATGGTAACATTATTCCTATCTTGCCAAAGGTGTTTAATTTCTTTCCATACGTTGTCTTTACTCTGCTCTTGTGCTATATCTCGTAATGACGACGAAATGAAATTTTCGAATGCAACTTGTTGAGTATACATGACGCTAAAATTTGCTTGGCAGAAGTTGGTTACGATGTCTTGCTGATTGTTGCTGAGAGAACGGGATAGTGCGTCTGCTACAACAATTTGTGTACCGGGCATGTGAACAATTGTAAAATTAAATTCCTGTAAATAAAGTTTCCATCTGCTTAATCTGTCGTGTGTAAATTTTGCGGAAAGTAAAAACTGTATAGCTCTATGATCTGTGTAAACGGTCGTATGTCTTCCATAAAGAAAATGCCTAAATCTCGTAAATGCCCATACAACACATAATGTTTCAAGTTCTGTGACAGAATAATTGCGTTCAGCAGGTGACAGAATGCGACTTGCAAAGGCGATGTTTTTAATTACTGTAGTACCGTCTTCTTCAATTTCCTGAAAAATGTGTACGCCTAAAGCGGTATTAGAACTGTCGGTGGCAATGGAAAAATTTCTCGTAGGATCTGGGTGTGATAAAAGTGGTGCATTCAACAAGGCATGTTTCAAATTAACAAACTCAGACTGTGCTTGGCTATCCCAGGACCAAATAGCGTTTTTACCCGTCAATTGGCATAATCTAGGGGTGTCTAAAGCAGAGTAATGAATAAATTTACGGAAAAAGTTAATTAAACCCAAAAAGCTGCGTAGTTGTTTCTTTGTCGTTGGAACAGTAATGTCACGTAAAGCTTGAAGTTTTTCCGGGACAGGCGCAATGCCTTCTGCTGAAATTACATGCCCAAGAAATTTTATGGAAGTTTTGCCAAAGTGTGATTTGCTACGATTAACTGTGAGTCCTTGTGCACGAAAAGTTTGCAACGGTTGTTCAAGAATCAGATTGTGTTCAGACCAGTTAGCTTCGGCGATAAGGATGTCGTCTACATACGTAGTGATTCTGTCTTTGAGTTCTGTCGGAAGTATAGTATTTAAACTGCGAATAAATGCTGCTGAAGAAATTGTTAATCCGAACTGTAATTTGCAAAATTGATAACAATCACCAAAACAGAGAAAAGCTGTGTACTTGCTGCAGTTCGGATGGAGCTGAATTTGCCAAAATCCCGATTTCAAATCTAATGTGGAATAAACAGCAGTACCATGA
Source organism: Schistocerca serialis cubense (assembly GCF_023864345.2). NCBI lineage: Eukaryota > Metazoa > Arthropoda > Insecta > Orthoptera > Acrididae > Schistocerca > Schistocerca serialis. Next base: position 154,133,572 of record NC_064638.1, on the reverse strand, counting down.
AATTTCTGCAGAAGTTCTTCTAGTGTCTGTGGGCGATCTGTTTCATTAATAATAATGTCGTTAAAGTGACGCGAATGAAGTACGAGGCGAAGTGAGCCATCCTTTTTCTTAACAATATGGAGCGGGTTTATGTACGGACTAACTGCTGGTTCAATAATTCCTTGGTCTAGCATAGCTTGTAATTTTTTCTTAACTTGTTCTCTGTAGATATACGGAATAGGATAATGTTTGGCTTTAAACGTGTCATGCTGTTTAACTTGAAATTCATACATAAAACCGGACATAGTACCAGGTGTGCTGTCAAAAACTTGAGCTTGCTGCAAAAGAATATTGCGTAGCTCTGTACGTTCGTCGTCTGTATTTGCACTGCTTTGCTTTACTTTCTCAGAAATCATTTGCATTACGTCATAGTCGGCTTCGTCTGGTGAATTGTAGTTGTGTACGTACGTATCTGTGAACAATGTGGAATGACAGTCTATGTTACGCGATGTCGAAATGACCTCTGTTCGATTAATTGCTTGTTCTTCTACAGATAAAGCGTGCTGAAATTCTAATGCCAGTTGTACATTTTCATCCTTTAACATTAAATAGGAATTTTGAAAGTCAATAATTGCGTCATGTTGTACCAGAAAATTCGTACCTAAAATAACGTATGTTGTCAATAAGGGAACAATCCAAAAATTTGAGTGGAACGTACGACCTGCAATACAAAATGACAAGTGTGTCTATAATTTTACATCTACTCCTTTACTAGTTACTGCTCCTTTTACTTTAGTTTTGCCTAATGGTAACGTAGGATAAATATTCTCTTTGTTACATTCGTTGGAAGGTTTCTTCATTTATAACTGACATAGGTAATCCAGAATCGATTACTGCTGAAAATGTGGATGATCCAATCTTTACTTAAATGACAGGGTGGGAAATGGGTTTTTGAATAACAAGTTTTTCATGCCAAAGAGTATCTCGGATGTCGTCAAAAGTAATAACTTTTTCGTGAACAACATTCTGCGTGTCGAAAGTAGTGCTTACTTTGTTGGAAGATGCAACCTGTACTGTATCTAGTCAAATTCTTTCTGACGTGCCGTTATTTGCGGGAGGATGCTGTGGCATTTCAACTATTTGTACTGTTCTGCTATTTCGTCCTGACGCATTAGGTTCGGGATGATACCTACTGTCTGGTTCATTCATGATAATCTGTTGTTGCGGATGATTCTGCTGCTGGTAAGACCTACTGTTATAAAATGTACGCTGAAAATTGTGCTCACTGCTTTTACGTCTGTCATGATAGTCATTGCTATACGGCGCGTTGCGATAGGAGTTGAAATGATGTGTTTTCTGTACGTACTGATTTCCTTGTTGCGGTGCGTTACTATTTGGTGGAGCCGACGCTATACGTGTAGGCGGCGAAACATTCAAGCTTGGTTGACCTTGCGCATCACATTGTTGGTTAGATATGCTAACCGGCTGGCTTTGTTGCCGTTGTGGGGAAAAACCTCTATTGTTACCAAAATGTGTTTCCTGTTGCTGATAATTTTGACCATACTGATAATTAAAATTTTGTCTGTTATTAAATTTCTGGTGGTTGTCGTTCCTGGAGCGACTATTACCTTTGCTATTGAAATAGCGTGGCTGATCGTAATTACTGTATGTTGGTTGGCCTTGATTATGATGTGAAAAATTTTTGTTTATGAAAGAGTAATCTGATTGCCGAACTTCCAAAAGCTGTAGCAGATCTCTAAATGCCGAAATATTTTCTTTCTGCTGTCCTGTTAAAAGTGATACTCTTAACGATCTTGGCAATTTAGAAATACGTAATTGGATAAGTGCTGATTCACTGTATGGCTCACTTAAGTATTGGTTTTGTTGTACCATGTGTTCAAAAAATTGCGTGACAGTGGGAAAATTTGAGTTCTCATAATTCGGTAGGCTAATTAATTGATCCTTGATTCCGCGCTGTGTCGTCTTCGACCAATACGCTGACGGAAAAGCATTCTGAAATTCTTCTACCGAGTAGCATTGTCTCGCGATCGGTATCATACGAGTTGCCGGTTCGCCTTCCAAAAAACCGCAAATAAATTCAAGTTTGTGTGTTACGGGCCAAGTTGGTGGAAAAGCAAAGCTAAATTGTTGTATCCAATCCAAAGGGTGAATCCGTGTTCTGTCATTTTTAAATACCTTAAATTTCCTAACGGATAGAAAGTGCTTGTAATCAAAATTATCGTCTCTGAATGTCTGAACAGGTTCAGGACTGTATGATGATCTGTTTGTCTGTGACTGTTCGGAATCTAAGTCACATACTCTCTGTAAATTACCTAAGCTATACTGGCTGTGTAAGTGTGACAAATGTTCAGAATGTGGCATATGCGGTGACGTGTTAGAGGCTTAAAATTTTTTTTATTTCTGTCACTTATTGCTGTAAAGATGACAATTTTCTACGCAATGTATTGTTGGACGAACCTATCTCACTGGCTGTCTGCTGTAAATTTTGGAATTCGGGTGTTTGATTAAACGAAACTGGTGAAGTATCGTCTGATTTGATGTCATTGTTATTTTCGATAACGTCAATACGACTGCCCAATTCATCAAATTTCTCAGTCAGTGCTTTTACATGATCGTCGTTTTTAGTTTCACAAGCATTAATTTGTTCTTGTATTTTACGTGTGGTTTTGTTCAGTTTCTTAACGTCTGCTTTAATGGCATCGGGATCCTGTATTAGTTCCAACTTTTCAAGTCTGTTGGTCATTGTCTGAAAGTCTAATGTGTGTGTGTCTGTTTTTGTTTTAAGATCGGTGATTTCATCATGCAATTCGGTTTTCACCTGTTTGATTTCGTCTGATACTGTAGCAATATTGTTGTCTACGAATGTTTTTGCCTTCGTAAACATTTTACGCTTATCTTCCTGTCTGTGCAGTAATTGTTTCCATGACTTGTTTCTTTACTTTATTCTGTTCCTGTATAAATTTACGGTAACGCGTTTCACTGTTTTGTAAGTGGTGATTGAAACGTTCGTCAATTTGGCTTTTCTGTTGGTCAAATTTCGTGTCTACTTTCGCATCCAGTGTGCGGGAAAGTTCTGCTGACATTAACTTAAACTCGTCGCGTAACTGTGTTGCGTTTTCTGAACATTGTTTAGCAACTGCACTAATTTCATCTCTAAGTAATTTTGTTGTGGCTGCTTGCGTATTACTTAGTTCTTGTGCAATAGATCTAATTTCTTCACTACTGTCCCTAGCACAAGCCTTAATTTTCTCGTGAAATTGTTCTTTAGTATCATGACATTGCACGGCAACGGCTGTAATCTGTTCACTAAGCCGTTTGAAATTGTTGTCTTGTTTTTCATTAAGTTGTTTGTTCGATTGATTAAGGTTGTCCTGTTTTTCATTCAACTGTTTGAAATTTTCATTAAGTTGTTTGTTCGATTGATTAAGGTTGTCCTGTTTTTCATTAAACTGTTTGAAATTTTCATAAATTGTTTGTTCGATTCATTAATTTGTAGCAATAATGCCATAACTTGATCCATGCCAAAATTAGCTACTGTACTGTGTGATGGTGTATCTGCTTGCGTCACGTTTTGTGTAACCATTTGGTCATTGTCTGATTCTAGAAAAGGTTTGCCAATTGGATGTGCACTGTTGGTCACTACACCGGAATCAAATAAATCTGACATATTTTGAGTACATTGTTCACCTTCGTTAGAACATTTGTCTGTTCACTGTGTAAATTTTGCCAATCATGTGTGTCAAACTGGACAGCGTTCATTGTAACGGATCGTGCCGCGTCATCAATTGCCGTTAAATTAAGTGTGGACATAACTGAATGTGTTTGTTAATCATCTGGAATAAAATCATTACTAGTAATCGGCACGCACTGATTATCTATAATTAGAGGATTATCACTATTACACTGACTGTCGCTAGTATTATCGGTCAAATTATTCCAGTCAGCTTTTTCACTCATTGCACATCGCGATGTACTGTTAGCAGTTTTGCACGGCATTTTCACAAATCAAAGTTAAGCACAGAATGAAACAAAGACAAAGCAAAAATGGAACAAATACAATTACAACAAAGAGCAATAAATTGCCAATGATCTGTGAAAGAAAGAGTGACAAATTAGTAAATACGTTGCGCCAGATGCAAACTACATTTAAGTAAATAAGAGTAGAAATTCACAAAAATGCGATCCTGGCCGGTTGTCGACAAGTGTAACCTCCCCACTATAAAAATATATAATTATCTTTCACATTTAGTGTAACCTTCCAAAAAATAAATTGCGTAACCTATCAATAATAAAATGTGACTAATCTCTCAATAATAAAAGTGTGACTCACTTATAACCTTTCAATAATTGACTGTGAATTTAAACTGGTAAATTTTAGACGTCAGCAGTGCTGCGTCATGGCCCTGAAAGATCACTCTGAATAAATAGAAAATTCTTACCTCAATAAGGTCGCTGGATAACGCATATATATCTGCTCCTATAAGAAATTTTTCCAGCACAGCCGAGTGCAATGCTGGCCGACAGATTTGTCATGTATAAAAAGAACAACTGATTTTTCTTTGCAATAATCGGGATGACCATGGACTGGAGAAATAAGTAAATTCTTTAAATTGAAATGAATGATTGTCAAAAGCTACTTTTTATGAGGAAGATTATTATTAAGAGATTTTTTAAAACATTTACATGGAACTTGATATAACAATACTACATATGCACGAAACTGCTTCTACCTTATGCTACAAAGCTGAGGCTCCGCCATTGCTCCACCACGACCGGCCCAGCCAACACGATACACCAGACTGCTAGCTACTACTTACTGCTACTAACACACAGTTCCTACTGCACTCAACACTGCTCTTTGGTCTGAGATTCTCTTATAGCTTACATATCGCAGGTAGCGCGTGAGCAATCCATCGAAATTACATCTGATCGAGTGTGCTAACAACAAATTCCTTAATCATGGACCTCTCACATAACCCTCCACTGGGGGGGGGGGGGGGGGGGAAATTGGGCAGCGATAGTGAGTCAATTGGACTTGCCATGAGCAACAAATTGTTCTATAATCTATTTAGTTTACTAAGTCTACAGTCACAGAGTATATACATATATATAAGTGCAGAACATATTAAGAAATGAAATAGAGTGCACATGCACTGAGTTCAGAACATATTAAGAAATGACAAAATGTATACACAATGAGTACAAAATGTATAAACAAATGACATAAAGTGCACACACACTGAATAAATCTTTACCATTTTACAAGAATTTAAACATATTGAAAAGTGAAATAGAGTGCACATGCACTGAATAAGTCTTTACCATTTTACAAGAATTTAAACATATTGAGAAATGAAATAATGTGCACACACACTGTATAAGTCTTCAGCATTTTTTAAAAGAACTGAAAACATTAAGAAATGAAATAAAGTGCACACACACTGTAAAAGTCTTTAAAGTGCACACGCACTGTATAAGTCTTTAGCATTTTTTTACAAGAACTAGGAAAGGGATGGGAAGGATAGCATCATGGTTGTAGCAGAGTGGGTTGCACATGGCTGCACTGAAAGTCCATATCTTTCTACAGAAGCACAACACCAAGTGAGATAATCTGAAGCTCTTCCTGAAGTATTTATCAGTGTAAACAAGACACTGAAATGTTGCATTAATATTGTATGTTATCATTTTGGTAGTACGTTAGGTACACCAAACAGTAGCACCATAATAGCATCTCCATCGTTCAAGGTGGTGGACAGCTTGATATGTCAACACCACATACTGGTAGAATCCATACTCTTATATCAACGTAGAATTAGTACAAAAACCAAATGTAGTGCTCCATGATCATGAGGGATAATAGGACATACGGACATTGTAGTAATTGCTGGTAATTAGGTCAGAAGGTGAAGGATACATTAAGTCATATGCTAGTCATCATTCAGGATTATACTACTGTATCAGCCAATGTGAATAATTATTGGCACTCATTGGCGTGCGTGAGCAAATCATCGAAATTACATCTGCTCGAGTGCGCTAACAACAAATTCCTTATCCATGGACCTCTTACAAGTGTCGCCGTAGAGTGTTGAGACAAGCTCGGCTAACCTGAAATCTTCTGGAGACCCTAGGAACGAGTGGCTCCTGAGGAGCAGCAAAAACTCTTATTTCAATGCGGGGTATATAATCCTTGTGTTGCGGATGATACCCATGTATTGTAGTAACAACTTCCTAAATTATAGATTGCAGTAGTCAGCCGTCCTATTTAAAAAAAAAATTATTGTGCAGATCTATATTTCGGCTAGAGGCTAGACATTCTCAATGCACTATTACTTTCGCTCAGTGCATGTAATGCCTGTTCGTTGGGCTTCATCCACAGTTCATTGAATACTTGCAAATGCTCTAGAATTATGTTCTAGTTCCCCATTGACTTCCTTTTCTTCGAACAGTTGTACCTCCAAACCAGAATGACAACTGTCAGTCATCAAGCAAAATGGTAATGATGAATCAGGCCTATAAAGGTTTTCACTTTCTATCAACTCTCTATTAATTTCCTCAAAAGCTAATTGACATTCATCAGACCAATCCCACACTGCATTTTTTTAACCAGTTATTTAAATATGGTGCATTAAGTGCCTGTGTTTTCACATAATTTCGATAAAAGTTTACTAATCCAAAATATTTTTCAAATCTTTTTTTTTTCCTAGGTTTTGGAAATTTTGCGATGGCCTCAGTCTTTTCTCCATCAGGCAAAATCCCTTTTTCACTTATGCAATGGCCAAGAAATTTTAATTGTTTCGCTGCAAATTTACATGTTTCTAATTTTAGTGTCCTACCCCTCCCCCCCCCCCCTGTCTCATTTTCTCTCCAATTTCCTTTAAAATTTGTATATGCTCTTCCCAGGTCTTGCTTGATACTAAAATGTCATCCACATATATGATTAATTTTTCCAAGTGTTCTTTATCCAAAACAAAGTCTAATCCCCTAATGAATTCTATTACAAATACATTTAAACCAAATGCTACAACACAGTACTGAAAACTTTTTCCATTAAACAAAAATGCAGTGTACTTTCTAGAATATCTCTCCAGTTCAATCTGATGAAACCCAGAAGTTAAGTCAAGGCTAGTCACATACCTTACGTTTTTCGAACTTGTTAAGCAGATCATCTATGCTTTCAGGATGGTCAGTTTCTCTCTAAGTATCTATTTCTTGAATCAAGAATGAATCGGATACCCCCATCTTGTTTTGAAACCACTACTAATGGGTTATTGTATGACCTACAACTTCTATTATTTTCCACCTTTCCATTTTCTGAAGATCTCTTTCCACTTCTTTTCTTTTGCAGATGGGGATAGCATATGGTTTAATGAAGAAATTTCAATGTACATTGGTACCCTTTTACTCTCCCAGGTTATATCTGAAATATGTCGTTAAAATCCCACAAAAAATTCTGAAGTTCTCTTCTGTTCTCTACATTAAGGCTTTCAGTTTCAGACATTGTTTTAGTTACCAGGTCACTGTAGGAGTCAAAACTGTTATCATTAATACAAAATTCTTCCCCTTCCTCACAATAACCACCACCATTTGTATTTTGCACCCCCTAATCAGATTACTTTGGCCATCATCTTCCATTACAATATTAGCTTCCTCATGAATTCCACTCTTTGGTTCAACAAATGTTATCCTCATGTCAGCCCAGATAAAATTTACTTTTGCCTTAACTATCCAGCTCATACCCAATATCAAGTTTTTATTCAAATTGTCAGTCACTAAACATCCTTGTACAAATTGCACATCATTAATTTTCTTTTACTACTTTTTCCTGTTGTGCCTTTTACTCTGACTGCTGTTACTGGAAATTCTGTGATATTCTCATTATTTTTTATCCTATCTCTTAGCTTCTTTGATAATCCTGTAATTGGGCTACCTGTGTTCAGAAGACAGCATCCTACCCAATCAGAAATCTATACTACAATATATGGACTCCCAAGTTCTTTACCAATTTTATTGACTTCATTTTCAAATAACAGATCCTCCTCTATATCCTGGAATTTCACCCGTTTGTCACAATCATGACTTTCTTCTACTGTTTCTACACATCCACTGTTTTTTTTTTTAGTAGGTGACTGTTTCGATTTTCAAAACAACTTTCCTTCCTTAAACACACATTTTGACAAATTTCATTTATGATTTTAAACCTCTGGTCACTATGGTTACATTTGTTATCATAGTGATTAACTACTTTCACTATTTTATCACTGATCAAATTTGATCCCTCATTTTCATTAATACATTCAGACACAATATCACTAACATTTACTAGCAAAATTAAACTTATGATGTTGTTTTTTACTTGTTTCAAAATCATCACACAAGCTTACATCGGAGTTTCCAGAATCATTCAGCATACAATCATCAACCTTAACTTCTGCATATACTATTCTATCCAATTCTGTGGGCAATACAGTATCATCAAGCTAATCATCGTCATCATCAGCAGTAACATTAAACACACTTCTTCAGATGCACCAACAACTTCAACAGTATGATCATTCTGTTCTACCACATCACCATCTTTTTCCTGTTTATTGCGTACTGAAATTTTATCTGGAATAACACTGTCATCTCCACTTTCATTTCTAAGTACATGATCATCAGCTTCCATACATACGACACCAATATCAGTTCTTTCACTCATTTCACAGTCACTCAACATTTTCACTAAACCATACTCATCAGATCTGTTCTCATCACTATCAGTAACTAGTATTACATTACTACTTTGAAAGAAATTTGTCAGACTGTTTTCCTCTATTTTAAACTCAGATTTTCTTTTCCTTTTTTGTTCATCTTTCTTCTCAGATAAAAAAAGTCCTCCCAAAATTCCCTATCAAAATTACTCTTGTTCACTTCAGATTGTATTCTGGACACATAGTTTTGGTATGCCCTATTTGCTCTACGCCTTTCTGAAATCACCACAATGTGCTGATTATAAACACCGTTTCTATTTGCCTCACTCTGCCATGCTCGGAAAGAGGCAGGCCTTACTTTCATGGACCATTCCTTCTGTTATCAAAATTGTTATCATTATTTCCTTGATCTTGTCTCCACTGCCTATTTCTTGGTTCAGAATTTCTGTTCTCTGGTCTCTCCCTATCATTTCTTTTGTCATCATTTCTGAATCTACTGTTCCATTGGTTCTCTTTCATTTCTAAAATCTCCCCTATAATTTTCATTTCCAAAATTTCTCCTCCTATTCCTATGTTCAAAATGTTCATTTAAAACTCTGCTGTTTCTATTTCTACGGTCATCTCGTCTGTCATTATACATTTCGGTCATTTCCCAGGCTAAGTCTTAATTTGTCGACATATCTCAAAAATTCCACACTATTGTCATGAGGCCCATAAACCAGACTCAATTGTACTCTTTATGGCAAACGACTTTTCAAAGCATCTATTTGAATCATCTCATCTAGTGGCTTATCTAAATGCACTAATGTTTTTAACTACTCTTCCCCAAATGTTTTCATTTAACCACTACCTTGCTTGAAATTTGGACATTTTAAGAACTCTTGTTTCTGGCTTGTCTAGTTTCTGACCAAAATTTATTTATGAAAGCATGTTCAGCTTCAGAAAAAGTCATGTGAGGTTTGATTGTCTGGTTGGCCCATGAGAGAGCCTCACGATCCAAGAGTTTTTTAACTAATTTAATTTTTAAATTGTCACTTAGGCTTCTTTCAAAGTTGTCTTTACTTTGAAACATAAAGTCGACAGAATTTATATTCCCTTCCCCAGGAAAGGTTTGATATTGATATTATTCCAAAATTGATTGTAGTTCCTGAACGAATTTATAGTAACAGTGTCCTCAATTTTCCTGAATTTTTGAATTGTAATTTGAAATTCGTCCTAAACATGTACCTACATCTTCTTTTAATTCTGTAAAATTATCATTCGCAATTTTAGTATAGTTTTGTATACTTTTATGTCTCGGTAATTTTTTTCATTACATTTTTGTTAAACTTTTTTAATTGTTGAAATTCTGAGGTTGCAAATTTTTCGAAACTATCATATTTTCTTTCTACAGAAACTAACCTTCCTTCAAAATTCTGCTGTTCTTGTTTGAAAGTAGAAATTTTCCGCTTTATAACTGACACGTTTTTGGTATTTTTGTCTACTTGTACCCAACATTTTTGTAAGCTATCTTTTGTTTCACGTATTTGATTCCCATGTTCATCTAATTTCTTTTCAATAGTCAAGTTTTTGATCAAGAGAAGTTATCTGTTCAACAATCGACTTTTTCTGTTTCTCCATCAGTTGAACTAATCTATTCAAAACAGACGCACTTGACTTGAACCCCCGAAAAGGTGAACATACGCTTACATTATCGTGGTCACTGTTCTCCCCAATTCCGTTGTTTTGATTAACTACATTATCTTCATCACGGATTGATGAGCAAATACTTGAATCTTTATCATTTCTTTCTTCCACACTAACATTTGCACCACTCTGATTATTTACGTCAACCTACCTTTTGTTTCCCACATTAACAAAGCTAAAGAAAAATTTTCATGCAAATAACAAAAAAAATGTACTTACAGTACTTTTCTTCTTCTATGCTTTTTTATTATTTCAGTTAACCTCGTTTTTGGCGTTTATCATTTCACTGTTCGTATTGCAGTGCTGCTGATTACCATCTTGTTCTTTTCTTCACGTAACTTTCAAATACAATGCAGAATTTGAAACAAAATGTAAGATTAATTTACAGAATCATGACATATCCCAGCTACAGTCACCACATGTGAAATTATTATTAAAATTCTTATAATTTTGTAGGGTGTACCCATCGAACTGCTTTTCATCTGCTGCATGTCCACTGTAACTTGGGTTTTACACCAAGAATGATCAGTACTAACATTATGTTTCAGAACCTTTATTCTATATCACATCATAATTGTTACGTTACTTTGACAAAACTAAAAAATATTGACATGGTTACAACACTGACATACATCTTACTTAAGAAATTACATGCGTAAGTAAGTTCATGCAGAACTCATTGGCCTTCTCTAAACTGTATAAAACGCTTCAGTTTCCGATCACAAATTTTCTTCTTATATTCAGCCCTGTTTTCCAGTGTGATTACTGCTTGTTTAGTTTTCTCCTCTATTGTCATTTCCACCACTGGTAATTTTGGTACGGCTTACTGTCATTTGTCCTTTTGTCTGGTGTATAACATTAATTCATTTGGTGTGAAACCAGTGGAAGAATTTGTAAGAGAGTTAATGACCTGCATGGAAGGTGTGGCATAGTCTACCCATTTTTTGTCTTTGTATGGTGTGTATGTCCTTCTGAACCGATTAAATTCCTTGAATACTCTTTCTATGGGCGATGCCTTGAGCTGGAATCTTGATACTAAGATGGGTTTTATACTCTGTCGTGTCACAAACTGCTTCCATTTCTGTCCTAAGTAATATAAGGATTTATCAGTAACTATCACTCCTGGCTTTCGTATCGTCAAGTAATCTTCTTCGATCCTTTTCCTGATGGAGCATTATGTACAGCATACATCTTAATATGCTTTGTAAAAACATCATATAGTCCTACTACATATCTTACTTCAACCTTGTCTCTTGGATAGGGGCCAGCCACATCCAGAGACGCTAAATACATATTTGGAAAGTCGCAATGTTTCCTTGGTACATTTATTTACCCCATAGTGTCCCCACTTTTCATGGGTGTACGCTATGGATTCCTCAATGTACTTCTCAAAAAGAGAAACGCACCTTTGTTTGCGATGGAATAAAACACCTTTATATTCCCTGTACCATATTTTTACCTGTTCGTTGCCTTCCTGTGTTGGTTTTTGTTTGACCGCTGCATGTTAGGTCTTGTTGTTGCATGGTTTTCATTTGTTTACTGCAGTCAGATTGCCATTTTACTTTGCATAAGAGAAGTTATTATCTCAGAATTCTGTTCCAAAACTTCACTAAATCCATCTAGACCTTGAGGTAACCTTGATAGACTATCGACAGTCATGTTCTGACTGCCCTTGGTATAAATAACTTTGAAGTTAGATTCTTACCGATATAGACACCACCTTGCCAGTCTCCTGTGCAGTAATCTGTGTGTCAGCAAAAATGAAAGGGATTGGTGATCACATTATAGTTTTGTACGCTTACCCCATAAGAAGTACTCAAATTTTTTGAATGCCCAGACTACTGCCAACTCTCCTAATTCTGATACAGATATAATCTTTCTGTCTCAGTTAACGTGTAGCTAGCAAAACTTATTACCTTCAGCAATATCTTACAGCCTTCATCTGGAATTGATACATCCCCAGACCCTGCGAAGAGGCATTTAGGTGCAGATAGAAGTCCTTCTCCATATTGGGGTGACTAAGTATATTTGCATTCACTAATGCCTCTTTAAACTTATTGAAATCGTCTTGCCAGTTGTTATCCAGTTGTTATCCCACAGCCATGGTTTGACATCATGAAACTGCGTTCCCTGTGTGTATTTAGTCTCTTAAACAGGGTATGTTCCCAGGAGTACCAGTAAAGAAATTACATCCTTTAGTCCTTGTAGCCTTATACCAACGTCTACTGACTAAATTATAACTTACAGTGAGCGCAAACTTATGAATTTAATCGATAATTATAAAAAATCAGCAACATCAACCCTAAAATATTGTATAAATCGCTTTTGTCAAACCATATTTGCAGTAGTATTAAACTTTAATATTTCTAGTAGATTTGCGTCTGTTTTCTGCTTATACTGGGTAATAGAACTTACCTTGTGCCCACTGAATGCATGCCACTCGTAGTCCTCCGTTACCTACAGGTAAGTAGAGCTTGACGTTTCTGATGTCCAGTAACTCACTGGTCCTTGATGTCTGCATATACCTCAAATTTCATTGAATTGTAGACTGAGAGCGTCTCTTCCACTGTCATCAGTAGTAACAGTTATTCCGTAGAATTTCTATCAGGTCTTTCAATCTCTTCCTCATTTCGTGAAACGATATCTCATTTTAACGAGGACATACGCGCAATACTTTCAGCTGGAATGGTGCTCTCGTTGATTGGGTAGAACAGCACTTTCTAACCCAAATTTTCAGGTGCATTTGAGTTTAAATACAGTTTCACACAGTACTTAGTATCTCAGTTTCTCATATCGAGCGATGAGACAGCAGTAATGGAGTGTCGTTTAATCTAGTCAGCAGTTAAAGGTTTGTGCACCCTGGAAATGAATATTATAACTGTCGAGTTCTTTATTAAATAAACACTTGAATCCAGTTTAGTGGTGTATCACCGATGTGACAACCACACAGGCACCTTTAATGTACCAGCCTTAGTTACATGAGCAGCCAATCTCAGGAATTAAATGCTGAAGTCTGTTCGGGAGTATGGTAGCACTAATCAGCTATGTTGCACGAATGTATAATCACATCCTCAAAACAATGATTGGAAAGTGCTGAGACCTTAAGGTCCCTCTCCTGTGCATTAACTACTATTGTCTGTCAGTTCTCTGAAGCGTTGCCTGATGCGACTAGGCAACATATTTCTGTCACAGTCATGGTGGGCCTTTTGATTTGTTCTTCTACGGTAGTATCATTCTGCTGGCATTTGGTTACCTGGGTGGTAGCCCAATTCCTGGTGATCTTTGATGTCCTATCTTCTGATCTGAGTGGAGCAAGTAATTTACCCTCCATCTGCTCAGTACAATCAACAGAATCATCAAATAAGAATTCCTTGTTGAACTCCAGCGGGCTTCATTCTTCCATGTGGACTTCAGACGAAAACATGTTAAGAAACTTACTACCGTAATTGAGAAACTTACTACCGTAATTGAGGAATTTATCCATTGGCTTAATTTCATAGATTTTTTTGATCGTGCTCTTGGTGCTCTCGTATTAGTGTGCAAAAAACATGTAAATGTGTGTTCAATAACACCAAAGCTTTGAGGACACAGCTAACTACAGGAATATGTCTTGTCTGCCCATTCATCCTTGCTTCATGGCATCCTGCTTCTTCATTCACGGTTGGGTGCCCGCAGTGGCTGTATGTTCCACGAACTTCTCCATATTGGATCTTTTCTTTATATTTGTCACTTCCAGGTAGATGAGAAGTATTTCACTGTACTATAGGTTAATTTTTCTAAAGTCATCTTTGAGCCATTTGCTGCAGTTTTACCGTTTCTTTATCGTCGTGTTGAGAGATGCGATTTCCATGTGTTATGGGCTTCAACGTTGATCTTTGATTATATGCTTGGTTCAAGAGGTGTGTCAGACTGTTACGGAACATTCTGTTTAGCCCTATTAATAATTCCTGATACAATCGTCCAGGAGCAACAACAGCCTTTGTGGTTACCAGTGGCATGGCAATCTAGCTACAATCGTATCACAGGTCATTAGTGGTTGTCTATAGTCACAGGTGATCCATTTCGAGAATTCGTTACAGCCCAGTTGAAACAAGAGTAGTTGTCAGTACAGTAGCTGATTCTGATACCCAAAAGACTTCCAATGCAGTGTGTCCATGTACTCCCTGATGCACAAGTATCTTTTCTCCTGTATCTTTCTTCGAAGTTATACCTATTGCCATGAATAGCTTAATGTTTTCAGCAATTCTGAAGGTATTCCTGAATTTAGTTCTGATTAATGTACTGTATGCGGTCGCTACTTAGGAAGAGATTGGCAGACACAACTCATTGGCTACTCCCAAACTGATGTTTGTATTCCATTCCCAATCAAATCTTAACATGTTGGCACGAGTTGGTTAAGTGATCAAGATTTTCAGTAGATTTGTGTGGCACAGATTCCATGAGGGTAATTCTATGCTACGCATAACACTAATGAATCTGTTGGATATGTGCTTCGATATGAGAGAAGCAGGATTGCCATTAACGCCTCACTCTTTTATAACATCCTGGTCTGTTGTCGAATTACTTGAAAATTTTTTTTTATCATATTAAAACTAGTAGTACAAACATTTAGCCACATGTTTAAGACCATCATAGCTAAGAGTCGATTCAGGATCTTGAACAACCTTTTTTGTGCTATGTCGACGATTAATTAGCATTCCTCAGACATGCTTTGAGAAGATACCGTTCATAAACCTCCTGGACTGTTACTATTATTCTCCTTAAGATTTCTTCTAACACATCGCTATTCTGATTGGATATCGAGGATGATAGCCTTCGTAGTTGTGTTGAAAGGGGAGCCAGTGACTTGCGCACATAATTTTGTGTTGGTGGGTCGGTTCTTTTTAACAGTTTGACGACGAGGCGCACCTGTTGTGTTCATAGCCAAACGTTGACGTGATAGACTCTTCGTGCAAGCTTTGTTTTTCCGGCGTTTGTATTTTGTCGTCCCTAACGAGTTTAAATCATAGATCGCTGTCTCTTGCCAACACATGTCGCACTGGGTATATCTTGTGCTCTCCGTATTATTTTTACCGTATTAGACGCCTCTCTCTCATATGCAGTAGGGTGGACCCAGTGAATTGACTCCTTGACAACTCTGCCCTTTGTACATTTTGCAAGATCCTCTCCCAGTCGTAAAGATGCGCACTGATAAGTCACATGCCAAATTCTCTACTTATAATGGATGATTAAGTTGTCGGTTTACCAAGTTGTAATATGGTGGTCACCTTTTTGAAAACTGGGCATCGAAGTTCTGCCGCTGAATTCGACTTTCACACGAGGGGCTGCCCTGCTTGGATCGCCATTACTTAGCCGCTCAGAAGTAGGATGCGCAACGAGCGTGGTTGCTTACCTTCCCGCCAACAGCAGCATGCCTATATGATGGTTATTAAAACTATTGAGATTGCTTATGGCGTTGAGATATCATGAAACTGCGTTCTATGTGTGTATTTAGTCTCTTAAACAGGGTATGTTTCCAGGAGTGCCAGTAAAGAAATACATCCTTTAGTCCTTGTAACCTTACAGCAACTTGTACTGACTAAATCATAACTTACAGTGGCGAGGACAGCTAATGATCCAGCCAGTGCAGATAACTTCAAGATCGAACTATTGCGGGAATAGGCGAAATCGGCAAATGGTGAGGATAATGGAGAAGAGGCGCTACACCAGTAGTGTTGGTTAAGTTTAGAATTTGGGTCTGATGGGAGTCGTGGTAGGTTTGTCTGTGCAGTTGGGATGACCACTGTGTCTGGATGTTGTTGTGGTCAGCGCAACTTCCTAATAAGGAGGAGACCTGGGTTCGAATACTAGCGCTGCACAAATTTTCAATCTTTTCCATTTATTGAAATCAGTGCCCACTGACAGCTAATATCAATAATTCCTTTTATCTTGGTCCATAGTGGCTGCAGGATCAAAGTGGTGTGTTCTTTCGGACATCTCCAAAAGAGCGAGCACCACATATACAGGGTGGTCCATTCATCGTGACCGGGCCAAATATCTCACGAAATAAGCGTCAAACGAAAAAACTATAAAGAACGAAAGTTGTCTAGCTTGAAGGGGGAAACCAGATGGCGCAATGGTTGGCCCGCTAGATGGCGCTGCCATTGGTCAAACGGATATCAACTACGTTTTTTTAAATAGGAAGCCCCGTTTTTTATCACATATTCGTGTAGTACGTAAAGAAGTATCAATGTTTTTAGTTAGACCACCTTTTTCGTTTTGTGATAGATGGCGCTGTAATAATCACAAACACGTGGCTCACAATTTTAGACGAACAGTTGGCAACAGGTAGGTTTATTTAAATTAAAATACGGAACGTAGGTACATTTGAACATTTTATTTCGGTTGTTCCAGTGATACGTGTATCTTTGCGAACTAATCACTTCTGAGAATGCATGCTATTACAGCGTGATTACCTGTAAATATTACATTAATTCAATAATTGCTCAAATTCTGTCCGTCAACCTCAGTGCATTTGGCAATACGTGTAACAACATTCCTCTCAACAGCGAGTAGTTCTCATTCCGTAATGTTCGCACATGCATTGACAATGCGCTGACACATGGTGTCAGGCGTTGTCGGCGAATCACGATAGCAAATATCCTTCAACTTTCCCACAGAAACAAATCCGGGGACGTCAGATCCGGTGAACGTGCGGGCCATGGTATGGTGCTTCAACGACCAATCCACCTGTAGTGAAATATACTATTCAATACCGCTTCAACCGCAGCAAGCTATGTGCCGGACATCCATCATGTTGGAAGTACATCGCCATTCTGACAACCAGTGAAACACCTTTCAGTAACATCGGTAGAAAATTACGTAGGAAATCAGCATACATTGCGACAATTAGATTGCCATCGATAAAATGGGGGCCAATTATCCTCCCTCCCATAATGCCGCACCATACATTAACCCGCCAAGGTCGCTGATGTTCCACTTGTATTAGGAATGTCTCATCAGATGATAAAATGCTCCTCATGATACCAACACCTTCCACGATATAGGGCGGAATGTCTTCTTCGTACTGCTATGTGCTTTGCTTACTGTCCTCTTATATAATCATCTAACAGACAAATGAAAGTGTTGTTGGCACTACATGTTCTTCGAATGTTGCTAAGTATGACCGAAGTGAAATGTTTTGCATGAAGGTGGTTTAGAAAAGGCGAAGTAGGTTGGTGAAACATTATACAATTGATGTAATCTATAGACTAATTGTTCAACTTTCCCATGCACATGAGTAACAGTATGCACTATCGCTTCGTGTGTGATGATTAATTGTAGAACTTGTACTAAAATCACAAGAATATCGTGAGATCATCGCCTTTGTAGAATGTGGTATGCATTGTAGAACTTGTACTCAATTCATAAAGAATATCTTGAGATCATCGCGTTTATAGGATATAATGGATATGGACATCTCTCCATCGCAATGTGAATTAGTTAGATGAAAGTTGATACTTGTTAGATGAAAATTGATACCCATGTTATCTGGGTTGAGTCATTTAATTCACCTAGCATACCTTTTCAATAGTCTCTGTTTGGAAATGGTTGATCCATACTGATGCCTCAGGAACAACCTGAGGAATGATATAACATGGTTATGCTAATCTGTTGTTTGTAAAACTGTTCAGACGATGAAAAATGCACAGTTCTTAGAGTCATTTGCTTATTCATTGCTGTACGAGTCTAGGTAGTGCCTAACTTTTTGTGCTGGTCGATTGCTCTAGTAGGGGCATGAGCTATCTGACGCCCAAAGCCTCTGAATTCAACCTTCAGCTCTTTAGCTTTTGGGACAAACCTAACTAAGAGATAATCAAGAAACGTTGATAAGTGACTTGTTGAGAGGAGTTAGGATCGTCATCAGCTGTAGATGGGTGTGACATAAATTTTCAACTTTCCGCATTGATATAAATTTCAATTGTAGATGGCTCCGGCACAAATTATCAACTTACCCCACCGATATAAATCACAGGACCACTGGTATCTAATGTCTTTAATTCCTTTATATCCTTGATTCATGGTGTCAGCAGTATCAAAATGGTGTCTGTTCTTTCTAACATGCCCCAAAGAACAGGCACCACATGTATAGTTAAGGCAAGGACAGCCAATGATCCTGACAGAGCAGATACACATCAAGATCGAACTATTACGGGAATAGGCGACATGCCGCGAATAGTCAGGATAATGGAGAAGGGGCACTACACTAGTAGTGTCTGGTCCATTTGAGAATTTTGGTCTGACCGAAGTCGTGGTAGGGTCGTCTGTGCAGTTGGGATGACCAATATGTCTGGATGTTGTTTTGGTCAGCGCACCGTCCTAGTAAGCAGGAAACCTGGGTTCAAATCCTAGCGCTGAACAAATTTTCAATCTTCTCCATTTATTGAAATCAGTGCCTACTGGCAGCTAATGTCTCTAATTCATTCTGTCTTGGTTCATAGGGGCTGCAGAATCAAAATGGTGTGCGTTATTTTGGACATCTCCAAAAGAGCAAACACCACACATATAACGTTGAGTTCGTCTTCCACGTTTACTGAAAGTATATTTGGGCTTCAAAAATCTTGAGTCAGCTAGTAGTCTCCAGGGTTGTGACTACTTGCACACACTTGGGTAGTTCCTCCTACCCAGGACGTCTTCCAAAACATGGAGATGTACTCCAGACTTTTTAGTCAATGCTTCAGACAACTGTCCTGTTGTCTCTTTTCCTTTCTTTTTCCAGAATTAGTCTACGTACGCTACATATAGTGCATACCTTGAGGTGTTTCCTCGCCCACCCTGAACTCCCTTCGTGCGGCGGTTCCTGGTACCACGGTACCAGCTGTGTGTACTGTTGGTCGTAGGCCGCTTTAGGTATACATCACGATTAAGAGTCATAGCTAGTGGCAGCCTACTACTGGCGCTGCTTAGATGTAAAACGTTGATGATTTTATTGGTCCAGCATGCCAAAAGCCTAAAACATCAGTGCCTTATATTACTTGGCAACGCTTTGTACATACTACGCGCATTATGTGAGCTGCGTTCTTCCACATCACACTACACACAGCGTAGGCTCAAAAATGAGATTCTAAAATTGTCAGATGTTCTTATGCTTGGTACCTCGTGGCGAGACTCTAAAAAATTTTTTTTTCTCTCTGATTTCAGTCTTGTTCTCTCAAACTTCTGGTTGCTGAAGTAAGCCACATGGGCTCTTGATAGCTACAGATTGGTTTGAACGGATACCCTCGCCGATAGTACTTGAATGAAGGGATTTCATATTGAGCAATGGCAATTGCCGCTCGTGCCATAAGTTAGATTTTAGTTCTCTTAAGTGCCATAGCACCCTGTCTAGGTTTCAAGATTTTAACTTAAAACAACTCTATATCTTGTATTGTTCCCAGATATTCATACGCGTTTCGGAAGTTGTTTGTACTAGCACATAAGAATTTCAGCTGAATGAACTCAGAACATTTCCAGAAAATAAGTGAATAATTGAAGTCAAATGACATATTTCGGACCGAACTATGACTCTGATTAAGCTTTAATCGATGTTGTTGATGATGTGGAAGCCGTAACAGGATCAAGAACATGTCTCTTGCGAGGGAATGGCTTGCTGAAAATAACTGGGAGCTTTTTAGCATAGCATTCCGATCGGGATACAACTCTTTTGACAATAAGAGTCTCTGTCTACCGAAATAATAATTCCGTAGGTCGTTGTCCTATTTTGGATCCAGCCACTATAGCCTTAGAAGGTAAAGTTTTTGCGAAACGTCGGAACTATTGGGCGAACCATGAAAATTTAAATGGCATAGTAGTGGTACCATGAACGTTAAGAATTCCATTGATGATGTCCACTACATCACGAATCTGTACTATTTGTGTTTTTATTTCAAAGGTTTCAATGCTCTCAATTCTCAATCGACAATTGCATTGTTAAGACAGTGATCAGTTCGTTTGGTGCCCTGAGTTGGTATTCAGCACGTGTTATATTTCTGACCACCGTTATCACAGAAGCTGCCAGCGACCCTGCATCTGGAACGACCCCATCAGGAGAACAAAAGCCGTGTGTCCGAGGACGAGATGAACAGTTAGCTGGAGGCGACTCAGAATGTGAGGTTCAAGAGTACTGCAAATGACCACTCTCCTACAGACTGGTGTGATCGCTAGTTTATAAAATTCTCCAAAAGGAAATCGTTTGGCTAGCTCTGCAGACCCACGAATTCTAATAGCTAAGTATCTAAAGTGAACGACTTCCTGGAAGTAAATATTATTCATTAAATTCTCTAACACCCAGCTGAACCGATCCATCACGTCAGTAGAATGATATATATTACTGATGTGCATTTACTCATATTGTTCAATGTGCCATTTTTGGTTATGTAGTCGTCCAACCTGAGGATTTTAGATACTCCTATTATTGAACTGATAATTGAAGAAGTCTTTTAGCAGATTCTGGGGGCCAATGACTAGAATTTGGAATATGACCTCAGCATTTTTCTCAGTAGCCACTGAACCTACAAAGTGTGGTTATGAATACTCACCTGAGAGTGTCTTTACACGTTGATGGTTCATCCCACTGGAAATGGATATGTTACTAATGAAAATCATGTGCAATGAATACTTTATCACCTTAGGATTTCTCAGCATAGTTGGAATACGACTTACAAACAAACCGGAGGTTGGAATGTGAGATTGTCACACCCTCTATGCCCTGGAGTACAACCTCGTACCAAGAGAAGTTTATCATTTTCTGAGCTATGTTTGCCAGACATTCTTCATATTGTCTTTCATGGTCTTTTGGGTACTCCTTGCCCACACATTGTGTCTTCTTAATAATGAGACATAGTTGGTATAGGTAGTATGTGGATCTGGCTGACATTTGTTCATAAAGGAAAGAGGCTGGAGAGTCGGGTTTTTGCCAACATTAGAAATCAAACAAACGAGAGAATCAGGGTGTTTCATCACATTGCATTCTATTGGCGATATTTTGCCAAGTCTTCTCCGCTACGATAACTAATTAATGATGGTAATGTTTGCTTCTGTTGTGGGGACCAGGTAAAGTCAAGTTTAATCGAACGACTTTTGACTGTTCGACGTATCGGATTACCTTGTTGTTGATATATTAGTCGTTAGACAGGGATAAGATGGAAGTGTCTTAGAGATCCTTTTCGTAGTTGGAGTAAGAATGCTCCGGTAAAGATGATATTTTTCCCGTAGATATTTACTCGAGTGCTACAGCAAGTTTCCTGTTGTGTCACCACCAGCCCTAATTTTAATGCTTGTTTTGTCAAGATATCCGCAAGTAGTCTACACTTTTGGTGGAGCAATAATTTGCATACCTTAATATTACTTTATCCAATGATGTAGCTCCTATTCTTGAAATTTGTTCAGTTATGAGAGTCCAACATCTTTGAGAGTCCATCATTTTTGTTTTGATGGTTCGAATTCTTCAACGTGATTGAACCATAAAGTATATCACTCTGCATGTATTGCATCATGATTATTCACTACAGTTAGTGTCCGAAATAATTGCTCCAGGAATTCGAAGAAAAAGGAAATAAATGGCATACAGTGGGAAAGTTTCTAGACAGCAAACTCGATGTTACATGTGACATTGTAAAACCCATTGTGGTCCTTCGGAGGGTCTGAGAAGAACTAAAGCAGTTTCTTTTGATTAGCTCGCTCTCGTCTAACGTCATCGTCTGTTGTGGGAAGTATGGGAAAATAGTTTTTATTATTTTGCGTTCCTTCGTTCTGAAGCTCTTTCTGATCTATAATATCATCATTACGAATATGTAGGCAGTATTTTTAACTCTGTTTCCTACAATGATTGACCAGGCTCCGAGAAAGTTGGAGGATGCCTATATGTCACAAATTTCGTTCAGCACGATAGCGATCCCACGTATAGCTCTTCCACCACCCTGCATCTGCCAGTGGAGTATTTTGGATAATAACGCAATCTCTGTTGGCAGTGAACAGTTCTGTTTCCGACCAGAAGCAAATGTTTGATGCTATTCTAGTTCGAAAAAAAACAACATAACGCAGCTACCTAGCCACAGTCCAACATAGACGACATAAGTTTATGAGTAATGTACCGAATAATCAAACGCAAACTCTGTTTTAAATTCTAAGATGTTGCAATTCATTGAAGGAAGCAGAAAAGAGTAGGAATTTAAGACTTTTTTACCGTACCTCACTGACTTTTTTGTTGATGCCTGTTTTATTCTTCACACTGTGGAGCATTCCGTTGTAATGCTAAACTGAGAGGTGGAATAGGCCCTTCAATAACACCACTGTCTTAGAAACAAATTAGACATTAGGAACAAGTTTTGTTTGTCCAACCTCATTCTCTTAGTGACAACCCCGATCCTTATCCACTGTTGTATGTCCCCTATGGCTGTAGGTTCCGTCGACCTCGGTAATTCTGTCGTCTCTCGGCAGTGCAACCCTCTTGTCAGTGTACTGCTACTTATGGTGCTCTGACGTCATATTCGATCCATCATTGTACGCTTCATTCCTGAGTTCAGCTAAACAGTCATCGAATATTTTACATAGTTGAATTAGGAATCTTTACGTAAGTCCTGCTGTATTGACTGCAGGGATAGTGTTGTACCAGTGGAGGACCACTTGATCAGCATTCACAAACCATTAGCTGCCGTTCATAGTCGTAGGTGACCCATTCAGAAGTACGCCTATCACCAAATGAAATATTAGGAAGTGTCCAGTTTAGTAAATGATTGTAGTTTCCCAAGCATTACCACTATATTGTGCTCATGTTATGCTGTGGTCAACCGTAACGTGTCGTTTCTCCGCATTTTCCTTCTCGGCCATATCCACTGCCATGAACAGGTTAATCGTCTCGGAACATGTGACGATATTTCTGATTTTATCTTTGTTTGAGTTACATCTAGTTATTGATCAATTACTCTGTGCCTGATAGAATTGAGAAAGCCTGTGTGTATGGTACTGATGTTTACCCACTAATTTATCGTACTACAGCAGTGCATGAAAAGACACGTTTATGGTACTGTGACTGTCTCCGGATTGTTGTCGTTTGTATATGATTATTTGTGTGAAATTTCTTAATGGTGGGTGATGGGAAGGTAGTGTTTTGCTATTACTCAGTGAGAAACAGTTTTCAGTTTCTGTTCTGATAGGAAATTGAGTATATGTGTCACGTATACTCGATTGAGATGTCTCCTTACCCTGATGCTCAGAATCGTCTACCCTAGAGATTTCGCGTACCAGGCTTATAGTTGTTTCCTGTGCTGGTTACGCTTAAATTGTGAGTGAATGGTGCTAGGAGATAAATAACGACGTATTCTTAAAATGAATAAAGTGAGGTCAGTCAACTGAATTATTAAGCATGTTTCGTGTTAACGAACTAACTTCATTTTAAGCGATGAGAGGCCCCTTTTCATTTTATCGACCCTTTTATAGAGGGAATACACAAAGTCCTGTAATGTGTCAAGTGTCAACGGGAGGTGTCTGGTATCACAATATGGTGGCTAACACTCCATCAGTTGGCTCTCGTTTCTGTGACAAGAGTAAGGCTTGAATTACGTTGATGGTCTCACGTAAGTATTTCTCCTCTCCATTAACTAGTGTGATATATTTCATGTTTGCTCCAGCTGCCCCATCGCTCCAGTCTTCGTATATCGGTGTCCCGACCTTCCTCCAAAACCCGAGCATTGCGCATCGCTGCTCTAGCTGTCTCATGTCTGCAAATCTCTTATTTCCCTACAGTGCAGTGAGAGGCAGCATCACCGATGCTACAAAGGCATAGAACGGTTCTCTGACCTACTCAGGAAGTCCTTTAACGATCTCAACGGTAAGGCCGACTTTAAAGTTGAAATTGATGTGAGGTAATCCACCTTTAATTGTAGCAGAGGTCCATAAGTGACCCAAACCCATGTTGACCTGTTTAAATGAGGTGCGATCATCGCGACATAGAGTCGCAGGTAGACACAGTGTTACATACGACATGCTCAACAACACCCATTTGGAAATCCCAGTAATTGACTGGATATACATACTACAAGCCCAATAATCTTAACACTCATCTCACAGAATTGTGGAAACTGGTATTGCTGCTATCTTCGGATGGGGCTTACTGAATTTTATATAGTTTATAATCTCTTTCTGGTTACAGTGGTGCCTTAAAGATGATTTGTATTAAGTGGTGTATAGTAACGGTTTCCCAGTGATACCTGTTGCATCGGTTTCAGTTCTATCGCTATCCAAATCTCGTTGCAACAAGCTACACTCATATACAAATCCATGTGGTAACGTTGGAGAAGTGATTGCAACATTCCCTATAAATGGTGTGGAATCCGAAGTGAACGGCTTCCTGGAAGTGGATACTGTATTTGTCTAACCCCTAAAAAACCTGTCCATCAGGTCAATGGAATGGTAAGTATTTCTGATGTTACATTTTCTCGTGTGTTGTTTTACATTTACTCGTGTATTGTTGAAGTTGCCGCTCTTGCAATCTATGTACTGCATATTTCCCTATCATTAACCGAAGGAACTCGATAACCACATATTTCTTAGATTGTGCAAGTCTTTTCAATATCTTATACTAATTTCCAGCACCATTAACCCAATCTTGTAACTGTTTAACAGGGTCTAGGAAACGCTCTGTATGGAATTTTAATATGACCTCTTCTTTCTTATGAAAAATCAAATGGATGGACCTCTTGCCATTGTGTCTTCATACGCTAATGATGCATGCAAATGGAAATTGATGTGCTATAGCAGATAATCATTAGCATTTAATTCTTTTTGACCTTCTTACTTCGTCAGAATACCGCATACAAAAGACCAATGATCGGGGTGTGGGATTATCAAACCGTCCATGGACTCCAGTAAGATCTAGTACCAAAAGAAGTTTTTCAGTCTCTTAGCTACGTTTGCCGCACGTTTTTGATGAGAAGCAGACTGTATATCCTCCTGAGTTGGAAATGAAGTTTGTTGCTTAGTTGAATTAGCTTTAAGTAGAATATCTTTGTCTCCTATACAAAACGTGACATTCTCCATGTTTTCATTGTTAGAATCCTGATTGTCCTGGCGTTTTGGTGCTCTGATATATGTGCGAACTTGTTCCGGTCACAATATTACGAAAAATGGCATGACTAATACATGGCAGCCAATGGGCGTTCATCAAATAAGCGATCATTCAGCTCTGTATGCAGTCCAGTGGTGATGCAGCAGACATGGACTTCGTCTTTATGCTGAATTCCCTATACAAGAAGTCCTTCCAACTTCGATTTCAACAAATCTAACACAGGTGGACGTTTCTTGAGAGCATCTAATAATGGATAAATATCAGAAGCTCTAGAATGGGCTCCCTTGAGTTAGGATTTCCCTTGTGCTAGCATATTGCTCTCTATAACGTATCAGTCTCGCTTTCTGTACATTTTTTTTTTTTTTTTGCAGAATTGTAAAAAACCAAAGACTGGTAACAACAAGTCACATTTTGCTCATGGAAACGTACGAAGCTATGTTACCAGAAATGCATCAGTAAGCTCCTTAGTGTAAAGCAGAGCTACCAGCTGATCTTTACTTAGTTTCTGGTATTAGGAATGTCTCATCAGATAATAAAATGCTCCTCATGATACCAACACTTTACATGATACAGGGCGGTATGTCTGCTTCGAACTGCTGTGAGCGTTGCTCTACTGTCTTCCTATATAATCATCTTACAGACAAATAAAGGCGTGGTTGGCACTACATGTTCTTCGAATGTTGCAAGTATGACGGAAGTGAATTGTTTTGCATGAAGCTGTTTCGAAAAAGCGAAGTATGTTGGTGATACATTATACAATTGATGTAAAGTTTTAGCTAATTGTTCAGCTTACCCATGCATGTGAGTAACAGTATGTACTACCACTTCGTCTGTGATGATTGATTGTAGAACTTGTACTGAAATCACAAAGAATATCTTGAGATCATCGCCTTTATAGAATATATGATATGCATTGTAGAACTTGTACTGAAATCGCAAAGAATATCTTGAGATCATCGACTTTATAGAGCATGTGATATGCATTGTAGAACTTGTACTAAAATCACAAAGAATATCTTGAGATCATCGCATTTATAGAATATATGATATGCATTGTAGAACTTGTACTGAAATCACAAAGAATATCTTGAGATCATCGACTTTATAGAGCATGTGATATGCATTGTACAACTTGTACTAAAATCATAAAGTATATCTTGAGATCATCGCCTTTATAGAATATAATGGATATGGACATCTCTCCATCGCAATGTGAATTAGATGAAAGTTGATACTTGTTAGATGAAAATTGATACCCATGTTATCTGGGTTGAGTCATTTAATTCACCTAGCATACCTTTTCAATAGTCTCTGTTTGGAAATGGTTGATCCATACTGATGCCTCAGGAACAACCTGAGGAATGATATAACATGGTTATGCTAATCTGTTGTTTGTAAAACTGTTCAGACGATGAAAAATGCACAGTTCTTAGAGTCATTTGCTTATTCATTGCTGTACGAGTCTAGGTAGTGCCTAACTTTTTGTGCTGGTCGATTGCTCTAGTAGGGGCATGAGCTATCTGACGCCCAAAGCCTCTGAATTCAACCTTCAGCTCTTTAGCTTTTGGGACAAACCTAACTAAGAGATAATCAAGAAACGTTGATAAGTGACTTGTTGAGAGGAGTTAGGATCGTCATCAGCTGTAGATGGGTGTGACATAAATTTTCAACTTTCCGCATTGATATAAATTTCAATTGTAGATGGCTCCGGCACAAATTATCAACTTACCCCACCGATATAAATCACAGGACCACTGGTATCTAATGTCTTTAATTCCTTTATATCCTTGATTCATGGTGTCAGCAGTATCAAAATGGTGTCTGTTCTTTCTAACATGCCCCAAAGAACAGGCACCACATGTATAGTTAAGGCAAGGACAGCCAATGATCCTGACAGAGCAGATACACATCAAGATCGAACTATTACGGGAATAGGCGACATGCCGCGAATAGTCAGGATAATGGAGAAGGGGCACTACACTAGTAGTGTCTGGTCCATTTGAGAATTTTGGTCTGACCGAAGTCGTGGTAGGGTCGTCTGTGCAGTTGGGATGACCAATATGTCTGGATGTTGTTTTGGTCAGCGCACCGTCCTAGTAAGCAGGAAACCTGGGTTCAAATCCTAGCGCTGAACAAATTTTCAATCTTCTCCATTTATTGAAATCAGTGCCTACTGGCAGCTAATGTCTCTAATTCATTCTGTCTTGGTTCATAGGGGCTGCAGAATCAAAATGGTGTGCGTTATTTTGGACATCTCCAAAAGAGCAAACACCACACATATAACGTTGAGTTCGTCTTCCACGTTTACTGAAAGTATATTTGGGCTTCAAAAATCTTGAGTCAGCTAGTAGTCTCCAGGGTTGTGACTACTTGCACACACTTGGGTAGTTCCTCCTACCCAGGACGTCTTCCAAAACATGGAGATGTACTCCAGACTTTTTAGTCAATGCTTCAGACAACTGTCCTGTTGTCTCTTTTCCTTTCTTTTTCCAGAATTAGTCTACGTACGCTACATATAGTGCATACCTTGAGGTGTTTCCTCGCCCACCCTGAACTCCCTTCGTGCGGCGGTTCCTGGTACCACGGTACCAGCTGTGTGTACTGTTGGTCGTAGGGCGCTTTAGGTATACATCACGATTAAGAGTCATAGCTAGTGGCAGCCTACTACTGGCGCTGCTTAGATGTAAAACGTTGATGATTTTATTGGTCCAGCATGCCAAAAGCCTAAAACATCAGTGCCTTATATTACTTGGCAACGCTTTGTACATACTACGCGCATTATGTGAGCTGCGTTCTTCC
Source organism: Schistocerca serialis cubense (assembly GCF_023864345.2). NCBI lineage: Eukaryota > Metazoa > Arthropoda > Insecta > Orthoptera > Acrididae > Schistocerca > Schistocerca serialis. The sequence continues at coordinate 154,105,315 of NC_064638.1, read as the reverse complement.
ACATCACACTACACACAGCGTAGGCTCAAAAATGAGATTCTAAAATTGTCAGATGTTCTTATGCTTGGTACCTCGTGGCGAGACTCTAAAAAATTTTTTTTTCTCTCTGATTTCAGTCTTGTTCTCTCAAACTTCTGGTTGCTGAAGTAAGCCACATGGGCTCTTGATAGCTACAGATTGGTTTGAACGGATTCCCTGAGAATACCCTCCCCGGTAATACTTGAATGATGGGATTTCATATTGAGCAATGGCAATTGCCGTTCGTGCCGTAAGTTAGATTTTAGTTCTCTTAAGTGCCATAGCACCCTGTCTAGGTTTCAAGATTTTAACATAGAACAACTCTATATCTTGTATTGTTCCCAGATATTCATACGCATTTCGGAAATAGTTTGTACTAGCACATAAGAATTTCAGCTGAATGAACTCAGGACATTTCCAGAAAATAAGTGATTAATTGAAGTGAAATTACGTATTTCGGACCGAACTATTAGGTTGATTAAGCTTTAATGGATGTTGTTGATGATGTGGAAACCCTAACACTATCAAGAGTATTTGTCTTGTGGGAGAATGGCTTGCTGAAAATAACTGGGAGCTTATTTGCATAGCATTCCGATCAGGATACAATACTTTTGACAATAAGAGTCTCTGTCTACCGAAATAATAACTCCGAAGGTCGTTGTCTTAAATGGCATAGTAGTGGCACCATGAACGTTAAGAATTCCATTGATGATGTCTACTACATCACGAATCTGTACTATTTGTGTTATTATTTCAAAGGTTTCAATGCTCTCAATTCTCAATCGACAATTGCATTGTTAAGACAGTGATCAGTTCGTTTGATGCCCTGAGTTGGTATTCAGGACGTGTTATATTTCTGACCATCGTTATCACAGAAGCTGCCAGCGACTCTGCATCTGGAACGACCCCATCGGGAGAATGTAAGCCGTGAGTCCGTGGGCGAGATGAACAGTTAGCTGGAGGTGACTCAGAATGTAAGGGTCAAGAGTGCTGCTCATGGCCACTCTCCTACTGAGTGGTGTGATCTTTAGTTTATATAATTCTCCAAAAGGGAACCGTTTGGATAGCTCTGGCGACGGCGAATTCTAATAGCTAAGTATCTGAAGTGAACTACTTCCTGGAAGTAAATATTACTCGTGAAATTCTCTAACCCCCTGCGGAACCGATCCATCAGGTCAATGAAATGGTATATATTACTGATGTTACATTTGTTCATATTGTTCAATGTGCCATTTTTGGTTATGTGGTCGTCCATCCTAAGGATTTTAGATACTCCTATTATTGATCTGTTAATTGAAGAAGTCTTTTAGCAGATTCTGGGGGCCATTGACTGGAATTTCGAATATGACCTCAGCATTTTTCTCAGTAGCCACTGAACGTACGAAGTGTGGGTATGGATACTCACTTAGGTTACTAATGAAAATCATTTGCACTTAATTCTTTATCAACTTGAGATTTCTCAGTGTCGTTGGAATACCACTTACGTAGAAACCGGAGGGTGGAATGCCGTCCGGAGTGGCCGAGCGGTTCTAGGCGTTTCAGTCTAGAACCGCGCGACCGCTACGGTCGCAGGTACGAATCCTGCCTCGGGCATGGATGTGTGTGATGTCCTTAGGTTAGTTAGGTTTAAGTAGTTCTAAGTTCTAGGGGACTGATGACCTCAGATGTTAAGTCCCATAGTGGTCAGAGCCATTTGAACAGGAGGGTGGAATATGAGATTGTCACACCCTCTATGCCCTGGAGTACAACCTCGTACCAAGAGAAGTTTATCATTTTCTGAGCTATGTTTGCCAGACATTCTTCATATTGTCTTTCATGGTCTTTTGGGTAATCCTTGCCCACACATTGTGTCTACTTAATAATGAGACATAGTTGCTTTAGGCTGTAAGTGGATCTGGCTGACACCTGTTCATAAAGGAAAGAGGCTGGAGAGTCGGGTTTTTGCCAACATTAGAAATCAAACATACGAGAGAATCAGGGTGTTTCATCACATTGCATTCTATTGGCGATATTTTGCCGAGTCTTCTCCGTTAGGATAACTAATTCATGATGGTAATGATTGCTTCTGTTGTGGAGACCAGGCAAAGTCATGTTTAATCGAACGACTTTTGACTGTTCGACGTATGGAATGTCGTTGTTGTTGATATATTAATCGTTAGACAGGGATAAGATAGAAGTGGCTTAGACATCCTTTCCGTAGTTGGAGTAAGAATGCTCCGGGGAAGATGATATTTTTCCCATAGATGTTTACTCGAGTACTACAGCAAGTTTCCTCTTGTGTCACCACTAGCCCTGATTTTAATGCTTGTTTTGTCAAGATATCCGCAAGTAGTCTACACTGTGGTGCATCAATAATTTACATACTTGAATATTACTTTATCCAATGATCCAGCTTCCTATTCTTGAAATTTGTTCAGTTAAATAACAATAATCCTATGGCTATGAGAGTCCAACATCTATGAGAGTCCATCATTTTTGTTTTGAATCCTTCAACGGGATTGAACCATAAAGTATATCACTCTGCATGTATTGCATCATGATTATTCACTACAGTTAGTGTCCAAAATAATATTTCCAGGAATTGGAAGAAAAATGAAATAAATGGTATAGTGTCTAAGTTTCTAGGCGGGAAAGTCGATGTTACATGTGACATTTTAAAACCCATTGTGGTCCCTCGGAGGGTCTGAGAAGAACTAAAGCAGTTTCTTTTGATTAACTCACTTTCGTCCGGTGTCATCGTCTGTTGTGGGAAGTATGGGAAAATAGTTTTTATTATTTTGCATTCCTTCGTTCTGAAGCTCTTTCTCATCTATAAAATCATCATTACAAATATATAGCTAGCATTTTGAACTCTGTTTCCTACAATGATTGACCAGTCTCCGAGATGCCTCTATGTCACAAATTCCGTTGAGCACGATAGTGATCCCTCGTATAGCTCTTACACCACCCTCCACCTGGCGGTGGAGTATTTTGGATGGTAACGCAATCTCTGTTGGCAGTGAACAATTCTCAGTTTCCGACCAGAAGCAAATGATGGATGCTCTTCTAGTTCGGAAAAAAAACAACATAACGCAGCTACCTAGCCACAGTCCAATATAGACGACATACGTTTAGGAGTAATCTACCGAATAATCAAACGCAAACTCCGTTTTATATTCTAAGATGCTGCAATTTATTGAGGGAAGCAGAAAAGAGTAGGCATTTAAGACTTTTTTTCCCGTACCTCACTGATATTTTTGTTAACGCCTGTTTTATTCCTCACACTGTGGAGCATTCCGTTGTAATGCTAAACTGAGAGGTGGAATAGTCCCTTCAATAACACCACTGTCTTAGAAACAAATTAGACATTAGGAACAAGTTTTGTTTGTCCAACCTCATTCTCTTAGTGACAACCCCGATCCTTATCCACTGTTGTGTGTCCCCTGTGGCTGTAGGTTCCGTCGACCTCGGTAATTCTGTCGTCTCTCGGCAGTGCAACCCTCTTGTCAGTGTACTGCTGCTTATGGTGCTCTGACGTCATATTCGATCCATCATTGTATGCTTCATTCCTGAGTTCAGTTAAACAGTCATCGAATATTTTACATAGTTGAATTAGGAATCTTTACGTAAGTCCTGCTGTATTGACTGCAGGAATAATATTGTATCAGTGGAGGACCATCTGAGCAGCATTCACAAATCATTAGCAGCCGTTCATAGTCATAGGTGACCCATTTAGCGGTATCCCTATCATCCAAATGAAATATTAGGAAGTGTCCAGTGTAGTAAATGATTGTAATTTCCCAAACGTTCCCACTATATTGTGCTCATGTTGTCCTGTGCTCAACCGTGCACTCCAGTAAAACCTCCTACCAAGAGAAGTTTTCAGTCTCTTAGCTAGGTTTTTCATGACAACTTATGGATATTTTTCATGAGAAGCTAACTGGATATCCTCCTGAGTTGGAAATGAAGTTTGTACCACAGCTGAATTAGCTTTAAGTACATGCTCTTTGTCTTCTATACAAAACGTGATTTTGACCCTGTTTTAATCGCCAGAATCCTGATTGTTTTGGTGCTCTTCTATACGTGCCAACTTGTTCCGGTTACAATATTACGAAAAATGGCACGCATAATACATGGCTGCCATGGGCGTTCAGCAAATAAGCGATTATTCAGCTCTGTATGCAGTCCAGGGGTTGATGCAGTAGACATGGACTTCGTCTTTATGCTGAGTTCCCTATACAAGAAGTCCTTCCAACCTCGGTTTCAACAAATCTGACACAGTTGGACGATTCTTGAGAGCTTCTAATAATGGATAAATAATCAGAAGTTCCAGATTGGGATCCCTTGTGCTAGGGTTTCCCTTGTGCTAGCATATTGCTCTCTATAACGTAACAGATACTCGTTGCCACATCGTGGCTACTTGGTAATGAGACGTAGTTGGTATATATGAGAAGCTTCTATAAATCGAAATGTTTCATCTGACTTTACGTTTTGCCGATGTCTGGCCAAGTTTTTTTTTCACTCGGATCACTCAGTCATGATGGTAGTGACTGCTTCTGTTGTGGCGTTCAGATATTGGTAAGGTTAATACAATGAATTTTGTCTGCTGACTGCTCTAAATTTGTGTATTGTCAAGATATTAGTCTTTAGATGTGCATAAATTTCATTTATATTTGCAAATGTCATAGAGCACCTCTGTGCTTGGGGTAATAATTGTCCATGAAAAATGATACCTTTCCCAAAGATATTTACTAGGGTGGTGCCGAAAATTTGCTCATTTTTCACAACCAGACCTATTTTTAACATTTGTTTTTTCTATGTATCCACAAACAGGTCAGACTTGGATAGGATATTGTCTTGTTTTCGAATCAAATAAGACTGTGGATTCAGAAAATTTATATACCTGAGTATGAACTTGTCGAATGATATAGTTTCTTATTCTTGAAATTTGTTCACTTAATAGCGTTTATCACCTAGTTACGAGAGGCCAACCTTTTTGCCTCGATCCTTCCAATCTTCCACCGTGAGAATACCACACAGTAGGTTACTCTGTGGGTCTCACATCAGGTTTATGTACTAGGGTTATAGGATGTGTGATCTTCTCCCGTAAAGAGACCAGTATAAAGGTGGAATGCTAGATTTCATTTCACTTCAAATGGTAATTGTTTGGAGGTGGTATAAATATCAAAGGGTACAGCGGGAGTAAATATGATCATGTTTAGTTTGCAGTTAGGACTGGATTGAAGCAAAACTCCACAATGAACCTGAATGTGCGCTTTGTTACGTGTTAAATTTCCTGTTACGATGAAACCAGGCATAGATATCGCTTAAGGAGAGCAGTAAGTTGGGTGGTGGTTTGACCATGATAATATGTCGCAGTATATAGCAAGAATAATCTGATTTCGTACATAAAATAATTTAGACTGCAGGTCCTAATAGAAAGGACGCAGATATGCATGCGGTGGCATACCGATGGTGCGTAATTGTTGCATCACCAATCTTTCGCTTCCCAGCGGAATTAAGCTGCTGAAACATAGAATAAATCTATACACGTAATTGTTGATGGTTAAAGGCTATGTTAAATAAGATAACTCATTTTCACTTAAAATTAACATTATTACTTACAATTAACTTACAAATAGAAAAATGGCTATGTTACAGTTATGGAGACACACGTGGAAGTGGAGTAGCAAGAAGGTTGCCTTCTTTGTTCTATACAAAATAAGAACAATAATTTCATCGACTCTCAACATACTTAACATAAACACATTCAGACTTTCGCGGCGACCCATAATGACACCATTCGTTGGATTAGAGTTTCAGTTTTGGCTCGTATGGTGTGGCCCATATCTCATCCAGTGTTACGATACGGCGAAAGAAAGCCTCTCCTTCGCCCTCCAAGTGCGTCTGAGCAACGTCGTAAAGCATCCATTTCTGCATGCGGAACCCATCGTGATGCAATTTTTCGCGTGCCCAGGCGTCTTTCAGGATGCGAAGCACAGTCGTATGAGCTAATCCAGCTTCGTGTCCACCCCGATAGCTGAGTGGTCAACGTGACGGATTGCCGTCCTACGGGCCCGGGTTCGGTTACCGGCTGGGTCGGGGATTTTCTGCGCTCAGGGACTGGGTGTTGTGTTGTCTTCATCATCATTTCGTCCCCATCCGGCGCGCAGGTCGCCCAATGTGGCGTCGAATGTAATAAGACCTGCACCAAGGCGGCCGGTCCTGCCTGTAAGGGGCCTCCTGGCCAATGACGCCAAACGCTCATTTCCATTTCCATCTGGTTTCGTGGGCGAGCTCCCGAATCTTATGGCGTCGATCACTGTCCACTATCGCGGCAACAGCATGCACTTATTCTTCAGAGACGCTAGGACGACCTGCTCGATGCATGTCTGCCACAGATTGGCTACCTTTGTTGATGGATTTTACCCAACGTGCCATTGTTCTGTACGGTAATGCTGATTCCCCGCACGCCTCTTGAAGACCTGGAAGACACTATCGTGCTGTACGACCTCTGGCACATTCAATCTTGATCCAACTGCGTTGTTCCTGTTTCGAAAACATTGTCACACAGTTACGTTAGACCGATCGCTCACAAGTGACTGTGTTTCTCTCGATTGCGCGCGCCCCGGTGACGTGGGACGGGCGAGTTCATTTTCTCGGAGGCAAGGTAGGCATGTCAACAACGTGAGCTATCAGCGTCAATAGTAGATTCCATTGCATAGTGTCTCCACAGCAGTGTTGCCGCTATTTAAGTTCCAACCTACGTATATATACTGAAGAGCGAAATGCCGCAATGCGACGTGGCACGGACTCGACTAATGTCTGAAGTAGTACTAGAGGGAGCTGACACCATAAAACCTGCAGGGCTGATTTCTTCCGACAGCACGTTGCAAGGCATCTCAGGTATGCTCAATAACGTTCATGTCTGGGGAGTCTGGAGGGCTGCGTAAGTGTTTAAATCGAAAGAGTGTTCCTGGAGCCACTCTGTAGCAGTTCTGGACTGTGGGAAGTCGCATTGTCTTGCTGGAATTGCCCAAGTCGGGAAGTGACATTGTCTTGCTGGAATTGCCCGTGGGAATGTACAATGGACATGAATGGATGCAGGTCATCAGACAGGATGATTACGTATGTGTCGCCAGTTAGACTCGTATGTAGGCGTAACAGGGGGCCATATCACTCCAACTGCATACGTCCCACACCATCACAGAGCCTCCACCAGCTTGAACACTTCTCGGTTGACATCCAGTATCCATGAGGTTGTCTCCATACCTGTACACGTCCATCCGCTCGACTCGTCCGACCAGGCAACCTGTTTCCAGTCATCAACTATCCAATGTCGGTGCTGACTGGCCCAGGCGAGGCGTGAAGTTTTGAGTCGTGCAGTCATCAAGGGTACACGAGTGGGCCTTCGACTCCGAAATCCCATATCGGTGATGTTTCGTTGAACAGTTGGCACGCTGACACTTGTTGACGGCCCATAACTGTAATCTGCAGCAGTTTGCGGAAGTGTTGCACTTCAGTCACGTTGAACGATTCTCTTCAGTCGTCGTAGGTACCGTTGTTGCAGGATCTTTCTTTGACCAGAGCGATGTCGGAGTTTTGATGTTTTGCCGGATTCCTGATGTTCACTTCTACACTCGTGAACTGGTCTTACTATATCGTTACCTCGGAGATGCTGTATACCGCCGCTCGTGCTCCGACTATAACATCACGTTCAAACTCATTTAAATCTTGATGACCTGCCATTGTAGCAGCAGTAACCGATCTAACAACTGCGCCAGACTCTTGTTGTCTTATATAGGCGTTGCCTACCGCGGCGCTGTATTCTGCCTGTTTACACACCTCTGTATTTGAATACGCATGCCTATACCAATTTTTTGGCGCTTCAGTGTATTTCCTTAGTTAGACACAATAGTTGCATATTGGTTACAATATCATAGATACAATTTGTTTGAATGTAGTTGTATTGTTCAGCAAGTATCTGTTGAGTGAAGGTTAACAAAGTTCCATGTTTGTATTACCGTTTCAAATAATTGACATGTATAATGTTTTTTTTTTGTTCTGTTGTGAGTTATATAGATAAAACAATCATTATATTTTGGTTTGAACGTCTTTCGGACGTGAGTTTTTATTTTGAAGTGGGGGAAAACTCTAATCACTGAACATAATTGGTAGTTGAGAATACTTTATAATCGATTACTTAATATATGTCACTGCATCTCGCAGTTCAAATCCCTGTTACAAGTTTTCGCTATGTTGCATTCCTTCGTGCTGAAGTTGGATCTCATCTGTCAGAGAATCACTGCTGAAGCCCAGCTAATATTTTAAGTCCCTTTCCTTTGCGTGTACTACAATGATTTTACAGTTGTCAGGAGTGGTTGTGGATGCCAATAGGTCACATATTTCATTCACCGTCCTAGTGATCCTTCTTATATCTCTTCCGACACCCACCTGCTGGTAGTCGAAATTCCTGGATGGTAACCGAATCTCTGTTGGCAGTAAATGCCTCCTCAGTTGTGACCAGTCTGAAGCAAGGGCTTTATGCTCTACTAGTTCGACATATCTACTGAACAATTAACTTCAAACCCTTTTTTAAATTATAACAGGCTGCAATCCTCTGAATGAAACAGAGAAAAACACCCATTATGAATTTTCTCCCTCACCTAAGGAACACACTCATTCACTTATTTTTCTTCACACTGGAGAGCTATCCTTTCTGGTGTTAAATTGAGATATAGACTAGCCCCTGAAATAATCTAAAAGTCTTAAAGATAAATGAGGCATCAGGGATATGTATTTGCAATCTTCTAGACTCCATGTCATCCCCGATCTTCGTCGATCGTTGCATATCCCCAGTGCCTGTAAATTCTGTTTACCTCTGCAAATTTTCTATAATTCTGACATTTCCACGATGTGTGAGACCCTCTCACTATACTGCAGGGTGTGTTGCTCTGATTTCATTTCTTTAATAACTTCAACACCGTCATGCTGGGAGATGAGTGCGCCAGTTACGGGCTCCAACTTTTTAATTCGGCTGTATGCTTCATGCTTGAATTCAGTTAATCTGTCCTCGAATTTTTTATGTATTCCAATTAGCAGTGCTTGATTAAGTCGTTTTGGATTAACTGCAGGCAAAGTGTTTCTTGAAGTACCATTGTAGAAACATATGAGCAGCAGTGGTGTCGGAAATAATTATGAACTACTCATAGTCTTAGCCGATCCATTTACAGGTATTCATTTGAAATTTGAGCAAGTGTCCTGTTTAGCAAATGATTCTAAGCCCCATACATTTCCCTGTATTACGTCATTGTGCTTCGATGCTCACCTGTGACCATCCCATTCTCTACATTTTTCTTCTTAGCTGTATCCACTGCCATAAGTAAGTTAATCATTTCAGCTTTTCCTGACTAACGTCTATTTGAGACACGTCTAATTCCACTGCGTCTCACAGGGTATAAAATGCCTCTGTTACTGGCCTTTTGCCCACTAATTTACCCCAGTTCCGCTTGAAAAGAGATTACTGAATATGGAGCAATAACTGTGTCCGGATTCAAGCGTGATAGGTCTTTTATATGTATTAATTGGTCTGACTTTTCTCACCATTGTGCGAAGGAACGTTGGGGTTCAACTATTGTTCACTAGAACCAATTTCTAGTTTCAGTTCTGATACGGAGTGGAATGTGTGAATCACATATTATCGAATGAGGTGACTCCTACCCGTGGTACTCAACACCGTGTTTCCAATACCGGGGTAAAATATAAGGTTTTTCTGCGAGACTGGCGCCCGGTTTTGGTGTCCTAAACAACTCATGCAGGAATTCGAAGGAAAAAAGAATAATGGGTTCAGTGCGGCATGTATTCCAGGACTGAAGGTCAGTGCTGCTTATGACACTGAGGAGTCTTTTATGGTGTCTCCCAGGGTGTATAAAGAACAAATTAGTTTGTTTAACTCTCTTTCATCTAGTGCCATCGTTTGTTGGGGAAAAAGCCGGAAAACAACTTTTTGACGTGTTGCCTTCCTCCATGGAGAATTATAATCTCATCTCTAAGCCCATCGATGCAAATGCCTAGCTAACATTTTTATTCTCTTTCCATTGTGTGTACTGTAATTATTTTCCGGTTTTCGGGAAAGTTTGCGGATGCCACTGCGTCACAAATTTTCTTCACTATGTTAATTGTCTTTCTTACAGCTACTCCACACTCTCTGTTGGCAGGAGATGGTTCTTCAATTCTGACTAGAGTGGAGTAAGTGATTTATATCCTACTAGTTGGTTGTAGTGTTCTGAATAATCAAACCCAATTTCTTTTTTAAATTCTATCAGGCTGAAAACCTCTGAAGGAAGCATATAAGAGTACCCATTTTATCTCATACCTGAAGATTTTCCTCAGTGACTTATTTTTAACGGGTATTTTCTTCTTCTCACAGAGGAGCCTTCCGTACTGTTGCAGAATCGACACATAGAATTGTGTTTTCAGTAATCCTATGGTCTAAAGAATGAATTAAACATCAACGATACATTTCTTTTGTCCCACGATCTTCACTTTATGACAGCTTGATCTTCATCCACTGGTGCATGTCCCTAGTGCCTATATGTTCCGTGGACTCGGCAAATTTTTGATACTTCTGCCATTTGCAGGTAGTTTAAGAGGCGTCTCAGTATATTACAGGGTGTGTTGTTCTGATGTCACGTTTGAGCCACGAATTGAAGTCATTACTGACTTCTACGCCATTATGTTGGGGATGAGAGCTCTGTTATTATTGGCTTCATTACCGAGTTGTGGTACCTGAGAAGGAAGATATAAAATAAATAAAATAAAATAAAATAAAATATTAATTATGTATTATGTGTATGATAGTGATTGGTTGTAATTAATATTTGCGTTTCTGGAACTTGGACGTTTAATTATTCGGTATCAGACGCTTGACAATGGCTTTTTCGTAAATGTAATGTTATTCGTAGTTGACCGTGAAATAAGACTCAAATAATCGGACTTCGTATTTAAATCGTTTCCAAAGACTGCTGCGGTAGGTGCGGACTCAAATCTAAATCTCAATATTAGAATAATTTGCCAGCCATGTCAATACGTCGTACAGAGGTGACTGTCTACTAAACATAAAAAGTTTACACAGTTAGTTAAATCAGATATATTCAACGAATAAGCCTACAGTTAAATAATTCTACTTACTTTCATAAATATAAATTCTTTACAGATTCGAGTGCCTAGTAAGATTGCAACTCGCAGTGATCTTATATAACATTAAATATGGCGGTGTGCCAGTCAATAAAATATACGTGCTTCCAGCACCACTTGTCCAAGACCTCCCTCTTCTTAATCAAACATAAGAGTATCGTAATTGTGTTTTTTGTTTTATCAGCGACACAGCGCTGCAGTTCTGTGCCATAGGCTTTATTTATTTCTCACAGATTAATTATTTAATTAAGATTTCGCGTTTCCGAGGAGAAACACGCACGGCATGCAAATGTGCCTTTATATTGCCCCCTGAATTGCGAGGCGAAAGGACACACCTGCAGGCGAGCAATTCACCTAAAGGCACAAGAAAATCTAAGTTATCTACAACTATTTACATGACTTACATTATGCTGTATATTATATACAAAATTTGAATGACGCGCGTGCGCCGAAAAAGTTCTTATGTTGGCAAAACAGAGTGCGCGCATGCGCAGAAGCGTCTGTGTAACTCCGACACTGCCGTTATATCGTAAATTTAGATCACGCGGTACAGTATTGCAGTTCATATTGTTCGTGTGCGGTATGTGTGCGTCACACTCGTATGTATATTGGTTTCTGAACTGTACATTTTGACTGATATTTTCGTTACATTCAGACTGTGGTTCATCGGTGAATTGTCTCATGGGTGCAGTGACGGATTGTACTGCGTCACTAATCAGCTGTTTGTTATTAGTGATGTATTCCGCTACGGAGTCGTGCACAATTGTTGGTAAATTTTCACGTATGCATCTATCAAAATGTTTGTCTTTGTTCTCTACCCAATCATGAAATTCTTTATTAATATTTTGAAAATGAGCTGTGGCATCAGATTGTAAGATGTCAGTCAGGTGTTGTTCAACATCGTCAAATTTATTCTGCACGTCAGTAATTCGTTTTTCAAGGTTGTCGTGTACTGAAGGATATGTTTGAATTTGTTCAGTAAGAGCTTCACACGTGACATTAAGGTTTTTTAATTGTGTCTGTAAAAGTGCTACGTCATTTGTAGTCTTTTCTTGTCTCGTATTAAGCTTGGAAAATTTCGTACTGAGTTCAGTCATCTGTTTGGTCAGTGTGGCGTCTATAAGTTCCACACGTTTACACAAAGTGTCATTACATGCCTTGATTGCTATGAGGTCAGATTTAATTTCGTCATTTTGTGTCTTTAAGGTTGCCATGTTTTCCGCGTTCTGTTTCATTAGCATTTGTAACATGTTGGCAATGTTTACTGTTTGCAAGGTCTCTGCCCCCGCCGCGTCATTAGACGTGACGTCATGTATTAACATGGGCTCTGACTGAGACTTTGAAATTTTTGTGGTGGACGGCCTATTGTCAAAATTTCCGTTAACACTTGCGTCAATATTTGATGAATCGTCACTACCGGTTGCTGTCGTAAAGTCATTTTCTAACATTTGTCTCTCGTCCGAGTCGGATTGCGTCTGAATAGTATGTCTTTGCTGTTCCATCTTTGCGTATTGTTTTCTAGTTATGACCATGCCACACGTGATATATATTTCAAGAAATTAATGTTTGACACTGGTTTTAAAATAAAATGCAGTTGAGCATGAATCGCTCGTAGCAACAATGGCTGTTTGTTAATTTAGAAATGTAAACTGAATATGGGATTATTGTTAATGGCTGCTGTCCATGTTACAACGTATCGTACAGAAGTCACCCATATTGTACACTCGTGTATTGGTATTGTTGCAGAAGTTATTGTTTAAGGAAAAGTACTGAGAATGAAATTTATCACTGAAAACTGCTACGCGCGAAAGAAATACTACAGAATCTACTGAAGAGCTAATACACTGAATTATGCGTCTGGTCAAGCCTGCCAATGCAAAGATGCTGCGTCTTACCTTATTTTGCTGGAAGCTTCATTGCGTCTTCCCGCAAAATTTTAGAATTGGAAAATATCTTCAGATCTTTGTTATTTCTCATACATTCACGTCCAGGTCCAGAAAGTTGATTTTTCACATGAAACAAAGAGAACAGTGTAACAAATGACAAAATAACAAGTCCGACACGCAGTCGCCAATATAAAATAAATAAAATAAAATAAAATAAAATATTAATTATGTATTATGTGTATGATAGTGATTGGTTGTAATTAATATTTGCGTATCTGGAACTTGGACTTTAATTATTCGGTATCAGACGCTTGACAATGGCTTTTTCGTAAATGTAATGTTATTCGTAGTTGACCGTGAAATAAGACTCAAATAATCGGACTTCGTATTTAAATCGTTTCCAAAGACTGCTGCGGTAGGTGCGGACTCAAATCTAAATCTCAATATTAGAATAATTTGCCAGCCATGTCAATACGTCGTACAGAGGTGACTGTCTACTAAACATAAAAAGTTTACACAGTTAGTTAAATCAGATATATTCAACGAATAAGCCTACAGTTAAATAATTCTACTTACTTTCATAAATATAAATTCTTTACAGATTCGAGTGCCTAGTAAGATTGCAACTCGCAGTGATCTTATATAACATTAAATATGGCGGTGTGCCAGTCAATAAAATATACGTGCTTCCAGCACCACTTGTCCAAGACCTCCCTCTTCTTAATCAAACATAAGAGTATCGTAATTGTGTTTTTTGTTTTATCAGCGACACAGCGCTGCAGTTCTGTGCCATAGGCTTTATTTATTTCTCACAGATTAATTATTTAATTAAGATTTCGCGTTTCCGAGGAAACTCACGCACGGCATGCAAATGTGCCTTTATAAAGACCCTATCAGCAGTGGTGTCACAGACCGTTAGCAGCTGTTCATAGTCATCGGTGAACCATTTAGAAGTATCCCCAGCTCCAATTGAAACAAGATAAAGTTTCCAGTGTAGTAAACGATTCTAATGCCCAGATCGTTACCACTGTGTTGTGCCTACGTGCTGCGAGAGTGGTTGTGGTAATGATCCTTCTTACATCTCCTCCAACAGCCACCTGCTGGGATGTGGGCTTCCTTGATGCTAACCCATCCTACTATATGTTGGCAGAAGATGGTTCTCAGTTCTGACTAGCATTTTTCTTCTCAGCTAAACGCACTGCCGTGCACTCGTAAATCATTACAGATCTTTTGAGAATATTCCTGATTTAACCTTTTTATGAGCTGCATCCAGTTCTTGGTCAACTTCTCTGTGGCTAATATAACTTAAAAAGCCTATGTGTACTCAGCTTCTACCCACTCATTTACCGTAGCTCAATTCAACTTGAAAAGGAAAAGCGATTATTGCATATGATTCCCCAACTGTTTTGTGATTCAAGAGTGATAGATCTTGTACGAGTATGCACACTTACTTGTTGTAGACGTTTCACTGTTGCGTGTGGAACAGTAGGATTTCACTATTCGTGTGGAACAGTAGGATTTCGCTATTGTTCAGTAGAAAACAATTTCTTCTTTCTTTCCTGACAGGTAGTTGATAGTGTGAATGACGTAGCCTCGAATGATGCGATTTTCTTCCCCAGCCTCTGAGCATCGCCTTTCAAAGAGAGGTTTCGAGTAGCAGATACACATTTGTCTGCTATCGTGGTTATCCTTCATTTATGAGCAACTGGTGCTAGGAGATATGCTATTATCATTTCTTTGTCAAACAAGTAAAGTGATATCGTCAACTAGCGTATTATGCACGTTCCTTATTGATCACCACCTAACTTTTGTTGAGCGATGAGAGGCTCGTTTTCGTTTTATCAACCTTTTTGTTGTGGGATACACAGTGTCCTGTATTGTGTCAAGTGTCTACGGCAGATGATCTTTATTCCGTGTGATAGCAGCACACCAGTTGGTTCTCATTGCTATCGCAATAGTCAAGACCTTCATCTTGTTGCTGATGTCACCCAAGAACTTCTCCTGTCTTATTATGCAGTATGACGTCGTTTATGTCCACCTCAACTGCCACATCACTCCAGTGGCTATCTATCTGTGTTCCGATATTTGTCAGTAACGCCAATTTTACGCTCATCGTTGGTCAAGCTATGTGGATATATCAAGCAAGCTTTGGCATGCTTACAAGTCTCTTGATTTGTCCACAGTGCAGCGAGGGGTGCAGCATGATCGATGTCCATCGAAATATCAAACTGTGCGCTGTCTTACTCAGAAATTCCTGTGTCGACGCTGACGGCAAGGCCGATTTCAAAGACGCCATTATTCTTTGGCGATACATATTTTTTAAGTGTAGCAGATACCCCGTAGTGCTCCTAACCTCAATTAATTGCCAGTAGACCAAGGGGAGAAGAAGGTATCTTTTCACGAGCGTCAGGGGTGTCTAGGCCGAGCGAAGTCGAGACAAATCGCTTAAAAGAAGCAGAAAAAAGTAATTCTACTGCCCGAATCGATCCTGGCTGCCTTGGGTGGGAGCCAGCTATTGTAGCCACAATAAATATAGGAGACCTGTTAGTCTACAGGTGTTTTCTCCATAAAATATTCCGTATCTTGTGAACAGCTTTTTGTAAACGAGATTTATTATCCAAAAATGTATTGTGGCTTACCTTTACCTCATCTCTGAGAGTGAGCCACGATATCCCGCTATTATGCACAGAATGATCAGCAGTTACCCCTTGTAGGTCTGTCTTCCACCCCTATACTATACTTGTGGAACGAGTGTGTCCAAGGCACTACTTGCTGTTACAAATTCCCCACTTGCTTGTTATTTAATACTTTTTTTGATACATTATCAGGGCCGGTTCGAGAACATTTTTCCACACAAGCGACTTACCATTTGCCCTTTTCCCACGTATAATTTCACCCGTGTCTTTTTTGTCTACTAACTGCGATGCGTACTGTACACAAATCTTGCGCCTGGCGTCGTTCTCTTGGTGCCCCAAGCAGTGGCTAGTGGGACTGGAGCTTTAGAGTGGCCCTGTGCATTATAGTACGAAGGCGACAACTGTTTGGAGTTGTGAGTGTTGAAAACTCTAAAGATATGAACAGTTTCGTCGGAGAAACCCTCCTTTTGTAGTTGGGATAATTTTTGATTTGTTAGTTGCGAACCTTTGATTCAGTTGCATGACTGACAGAATGACGCAAAACTGTTGATGCAGCCCTAGGTTTTGATAAGACTGATAGTTATTCCTGTACTAATAACCTCTGTACTTGTAGACAGTAGTAACTAAGTTGACTCGGAAAATGTTTTTCTTGTAAGTCTCTGTTAAAAATTTATTTTTGTTGAATTTCCAAAGACCAAAGAATGGTTACCATAGATCACTTTCTGTTCGTAGAAACATTTCCTGAAGATATGTTACAGGAAGTGCACGAATGAGCTCCGGAATGGGAAGCCGAGGCACCAGCTTTCCTGCGTTACGCAAGTGTCATCAGATGATAGAACGCTGATGATACCACCGCATTACACAATACAGCGTCGGATGTCTTCTCGGATCTGCTGTTTGCTTTACTGAAGCTTGCTCCTGTATAATCATCTAACAGACATTTTAAATCATTGGCGCCATATCTTTCAAAAATGTTCCTAAAACAGGAAGGAAATTCAATCGTTATGCTGGGAGATGCTTATTTAGAGATGGTGAAGTAGGACCGTGATCCTGATCTCTGATTTATGTTAACTTGATGACCTAGTTTCCTAATTGTATAACAGCATGCACATAACTTCGTCTATTCTTGTTGATGTAGAACTTCTCCTGGAACCATATCTCTTTCGCTGCTACAGACATGCTCGTTACATTCCGTGCTGCCCGGCTTTTGTTATTTCTGTGCTGCTCGCCAAACGCTGGTGACTGTGCTTAAAAAAAATCTGATACTTGAAATCTTAGTTGCGTGTTGTCTCGTCACTGTAGGCTTGTACCATGGGAAGCAAGGAGAGGATTTGTTTGATGGCTGGTAGTCTCCCGCATCGTCACCTACGCTCCTCGGAGTATGGGACCTCATCATCATCTTTCTATTGCACAAACTGCACGCATCTATTAACAGGTTTCTTTATTCATAAAAACAAGAAGTTACTTAACCCCTTACTGCATGATTTTTTTTATTTTTCTGAAAAAAATGTTACATGTTATGTTCGATGTTCTGATTTCATAAAAAATGCTTAAAAAATTCTAAATCTTATGTAGGGGCGGTTATGTTAGGATTAAGGGTTTGTGCCATATATGGGACAGTATGCAGTAACGACTAATACCATGTGATACCAGTTTTGGGAATGATGATGCACAATGTGGAAAATACACAGTAAGATACGTACATGAACTAGCAGAACTGTATTTACGTAAAACAATTACACTTTCTACTCATTACAATACACACATTTTGAGAAAATAACACACATTCTGTTTCCATTTTTCTCTATTCATTATGAAACTTGATGAAGCAATTTCTCTCCTTATTCAAACACAATGTTGTACTGCACTTCATACACGCTATATAGGATTTTCCCTTGCATTCTGGATACTTGCAACGACCACGGTTTTCCAGCCAGATAGGCATGTGATGTATCCCATCCAGTCGCACCTGACGCTGTGGAAGATCTGCTGTAGGGCCTCTCTTCTTCTTGCAGTCAAGCTGTTTCTGTATTTCATTGCTTGGCCTACTACGTTACCTGGATAAGGATTTCCCAATTTTACAGAGGGCCTCTGCAACTGCGACCTTGAAATCAACAAGGGGCATGTAGTCCGTATTTCTTCTTCTCCATAACAGCCAGCTGTTCACACAAGCCAAGTCAACTAGATGAAAGAATATCTTCAAGTACCATTTCTTTGATCTGATTTGAATTCTATAATATCCTAGCATAGAATCTAATAGATTGACACCCCCCATGTAGTCATTGTAGATCATCACAGAGTGTGGACAAGGTATCATTTTATATACTTTTTCCTCCCTGAAAAGCCTCTTGATCTCGCCTTCTGGTTTACATCCAACGTAAGTTGACGAAGTGTTGACTACTTACTATCAAACCAGGAGACTACTGACAGTTGCACACCGTCTACTGTTGCTATCTTTTCCTCCATGCTGCCTCGACCATTCATCTTCATTGCTGCCTCCTTAGGTAAAATGCAACCACGTACTCGATTGGACCGGACTGCATGTTGTGCCATATCCGTCACAGATTTATTTTTCAGTATTATATGTATTCTAATGAACAAATATATAAACTTACCTCTTTATAACTGTCCACAGATGTCCTTTTTCCTCTGCAAACAATATAAACACTGAAATCAATCGTTTACTCTACCTGATTGCAACTGTTTGTGTGACCAAACTTGGATGTAGACAGCTAACAACACAAAGCAAAGATTCATAACACGTAATTCCTTACTCTCCCAACAGATGGCATACACTACTTGCACAGCTGCTCTTGACTGTGTGCCATATCTGTCCCAACATGCAGTTTGGAAATATATTCTCAGATATGAGATTGACAAAGAGAAAAGTGGTATGTGCCATATCTGGCACATTATGCGGTAAGGGGTTAAGATAGTCCAGGTGTTGTGGTACATGCTCTTTCATAATAATCCACGTTCACCACACAGCTGTTGAAGTACATCGATCGTCTCGCAACCTCTTTCCCATCTAATGTGCTGGCGACAGCTTACGCCAGCACACTTACAGTCTTATATCTTCACTCCATAGGGAACTGAATTTTTTCTCTCGTTATCCTTTATACTTACTGTGCTGCTCGTAAAGCGTTGCACGAAATTTTAAGAGTTCGCAGAGGTAAAAATGCAGTGTATAAACTTTGCATATGGTTGACATTAGGTCCTACATTGTAGCAAATGAAATGTAGATGAGATATCGAAATTTTATTTGATATTGAGAGAATATCCCACTGCGTTCTCGAGTTATTGGGTTTTATGTCTGAAGGACGGTGGCACACGATGCGCTCACTCACTTCCTTGCGCATCGCGAATCATGTGATCATAAACTGTTACACATATCGAAACGAGGGTTTTTTTTTTTCAAATGATACCACGAAATGGGGCATATATGCTGTATGACAAATACTCACTGGTCATACCGGACTCTAGAGTCCATTACCGCAGCAGTGTATTTTCGCCATCTGTCCCTCGCAATCTGTCCCTGTATTGGGCTATTTCCTTCCATGCACCTTCCATACCTAGGCTCCTCAAATCAGCCTTCACATTGTCCTCGCATCTACGCCTCGGTCTCCCCACAGGACGTTTTCCCTCTAAGTACCCTACCAGTACTCTGCGCGCTGCCCTGCCCTCATCCATTCGAGCTACGTGACCCGCCCATCGCAGCCTACGTGATTTGATAATACTGATTATGTCAGAGCTTGAATAGAGTTCGTGAACCTCTTCGTTACGCAGTTTTCGCCACTCTCCGCTAATGTCATCCCTTTTTGCTCCGAAAATTTTCCTCGAAATTTTGTTTTCAAATACTCGAAACGGCTTTCCATTTTGCACAGTGAGAGGACAAGTCTCACACTCATACAGCATAACTGGTAGAATAATAGTTTTGTATATTCTAATCTTTAAATTCCTAGACAATATCCGTGATGAAAGTAATCTATACAGTGAGAAGTAGGAAGTAACTCGTACACAGCAGTCAGAGAGCGGCGCTGTAGGACGTGTTCAGACGTCCATAGCACTGTAGGAAAGTCCAAGCAGCGCGCATGCACACGTCCACAATACCTGGGGAACGCCGTAGCAGGACGTGTATTCACATGCACAGCAGTGAAAGAGTTAAGGAGTATCCTGAGGTCATCGCCTTTACAAAATATACAAAACAAATATAGGTATCTCTCCGTCACAGTATGCACCTGTTTGTTGTAAATCAGACTTGGCCCTGATGCAAATACTTCCTCAAGCTCGCGGGCGGCCTGGTCACGTGACGTGAGAGCATCGCTTATGGCACATTTTATCAAAACTATTGCGTCTATTAAGTTAATGTTTGTAGGCTAACACGCCGATATGAATGACCCCGCTTTCCCGACATGCCACGCCAACACGTTTTCAGTGTACATTAATGTTATGTTCGAGACAACTAAATTTATTAAATTTATTGAAGCGTTGTGAACATTCTTTCTTTACTTACGTCTTACAACAGCTGTCTTAAAAACTCCCGTTGCGAAATTCTGCAACGCCGTTTGTAAAGAAGCAGTATTTACCACATGTAAAGAAATGTAAATATTTGAAGATGGGATGCCAGGCATTTTGAAATATGGAATAAACTGTTAATACGTGAAAAAATAGAAAAACTTATTATGGCAATGAGATAGGGAGTGCCAGACGTCAAGCAAGCAGGAGTAACAATGCCATTTTATGGGCCACGGGTAGGTCACGCGAAGTTGTGTGGATATTAATACACTGAATTTCAAACACTATTAGTAACCATTTTTAAGACACTTGTCCAAAAATACATTTGATGACTAACCATACAGACATGTGTTTCTGTAACATGTGAAATTTATTATTTAACAAAGCATTTAATTTTGTAGGGTGTACTCATTCATTTATCTGCTGCTGCCTCAGGCTCATGTAGTCGGCTGCAACATTCTTGTTACAGCATGATTAATAAATGCGTACATTAAGTTTCAGAACTTTTATTCTAAAAATATTTCATCGTTGTACTGACATGCTTACAACACTTACATCTTCCTTAAGTCATTAAATGCTTCTTGCAGGGAGTCTAATAAAATACTGCCCTCCAGTGCCAACATGGCTCACCCTTTATATATAAATCGGAACAATCCTCAGTATTGTTGTAAAGGGTTTTTTAATAAAATTACAATTAAAACTGTTTTCTTAACATTAATAACAAATTTCATCAATTGCATTGGCACTTACGGAACGAATAAATTTATCGAACTCCAACCATTTCATATTTTATAAATGTGAAATTACTCAAATATGAAATATTAACAATGCTTTTACTGTTTTTATGAAATGCAAAAGATACATGGATCAGAAAATGTTCCTTAGCAATATATATGTTTCCAAGCCACCCATTGAGTGAGGCAATATAGGTCTTTTATTTCTTATTGACAAAATACCTAAAGAACTACCTATGTTTACACTTCACTTTTAGCATTTTCGCTAATTACATTTTAATTTTCTTATCATTCTGATTATCTCACTTTGTTTTTCATTTAAATACAACAGACTTTAATTTAGTTGTTTTAACACAAATCCATCTCAGTTTCAAAGAAATGACTTTGACCAATGTCACCTAATTATGTTAATCCTAGATGCTCCTACCAATTACAGGACTTAAATGCTTTAAATGGGTTTCAATGGACTGTTATACCTCAAACACTATATAAATTAAGCTATTATTTTTTGTTTATTTTTAATAGTTTAAACGTCTAAATTGCTTTAACTTAGCTAACATTATAAGGAGTATATAGTACAGAAACGAAACTGGCAAAATGCCGACGACAGAATGGAAAATTTGCAAACCAATAATGCCAGTAATACTCGCCCTTACATGGTCAGTACTTGTTTGTAATACAGGGAATATTTGATCAGCATCAATAATGTTCGACAATATTCCTAGTACTGACAATATGACACTACTCTCTGTCAGGTGATAATTCACACTCAATCTGGAAACGTGGTGTTCAAATGCAGTGGCAGTGAAATGGCATTGCGCAAGCACATACTAATCAAAACTTTCACTGGTTTGCGCCATGAGCTGCTAACCAGTGGCGAGTCGAGTGTCGGCGGATATACTTGGAAATGTGTGCTGGGCGGAATACAATACAAGCGTCTTGCTCTCTTTCCAACGAATTTCTTCTGTGCGTCAGACTGGAATCAACTGTGTGCTGGATCCGGCCCATGGGCCACTGGTTGCCCAACCGTGGTGTAAATGGATACCAATCTGGGTTGACTTCTTCAATTTCATTTAATTGACCTTAACAGTAACACATCTTCTGAGTCTGGTATATAACATCTCAAGGCTTTCATTGTCGTTCCAAAAAGGGATGCTTGAAAAATTTTGTTAAGAGTTTCTTCATGTCATGTTTCACTGTCTACTCTCTGAAATGATTATTCCATGCTGGGGCGTCAAGTACAATATACAGAGGGGCATTAACTTGGTAATTTAATGTTCCTGAACTGTTCAACTGAGGGAAGATATTGAGTTCGGAGAGTGTAATTGCCTCCCACCAGCAGTATAAGTGTACTTAGGGCTTGTAATTTTTTTTCCTGGGCTATTCCTACAGTATGGTCTTAGGCTTGAGTCCTCTAAATGCCTGTTTCATACAATAAAATTCATGTCTTATAAAAATGGGGTAACATGCCCCCCCCTCCCCCCCGAGTCTGCAACTCTTTTGTGGATACTCACGTGGCGAGCACTGCACACCGAGCAAGTGCAGCTCTCTTTCCTTTTCTGGTTGCATACCTTCCCTTTCCATATCCCTTCCTGCCCCCGATCCCCCCCTCCCTCCCACCCTTCGTTTCCCTTTCTCCCTCTCTTTGGGCGAATGTTTTGTGCCAACATGCAGAGACAGACGCTTGTGACTGTAAGACGTGGGTTCTCTTTTCTCTCTATACTGCAAAGTCTCTGTCCTTACTTTGTCCTTTTTCCTCTTTTCTTCTCTTTACCTTCTTCTCCACTGCGGTGTTTGAGAATTCTTCTCGTCTTCGCTTTTCTTTGTTTCTCCCTTTCTCTCTCCTTCCTTCCTATGTGTGTGAAGGCTGAAGGCCAACCCATGCATTCCCACGGTGACGGGGTAACGCGTAATTCCTCACACCAGGCAGACAGGTAGGACATGTATATACTCCCTGGTAATTGGCAGGCCCAGGGAGGGGTGATTACCCGAGCTGGTACCTTCCGAACGCGCCGATTGTTCCCTCTGTCCGTTTCTTGGGAGGTGTGACCTCAGGTGTGGACAATCACTCAATGCTGAGAGCTAGATGAGTCTCAGCCACGGACAATTCTTCCGTCAGTACCAAGTTGTTTCTTGGTCTGATGAAGGTCAAGACTTCTCCATGGTCAAGTCTTTCATTATTCAGAGATGTGTAGACTCACTTGCAGGTCCTGTGAAGTCTTGTTCCACGTTAAGAAATGGCGCCTTGTTGTTAGAAACATAAATTGGTTCGAACTACACTGCTACACACCTTCCCTGTCTCAATGGAAGTGCACCAATTTGAACTTCATCGTGTGGGGTGATTTATACAAGATCACTCGACGGATTATCCAATGAGGACATTCAAAATTACCTGTCTTATCAGGACGTAACGGCCGTACATAGTCATGAAAAGAGTTGAAAAGGAATTGGTACCGACCCACACTATGTTCTTGACGTTTGACAGAGTTCAGCTTCTATCGAACATTAAAGTGGGATATGAGATAATTTCAGTTCGCTCTTACATCCCCAACCCTACTCATTGCTATCGGTGTCAGTGGTTCAATCATATCAGCCGATCGTGTTCCAACACGGCCAAATGCGTTACCTGTGACAGGGATGCCCATGACCGTGATTGTCGACCTCCATACCCTCATTGCATCAACTGTGTGGACGACCACGCTGCTTCATCTAGAAATTTCCCAATTTTTAAAGATGAAAGAATTATTCAGGATATCCGCGTGAAGGAAAAGGTGTCTACCTTTTCTGCTCGTACTTTATTCGCCAGTAGAAAGCCCACTGTGCTCCCAGCTGGTAAATGTAGCACTATCCTCGCCTCTCCTCGACCTAATAAGGAGGTAGCAACGCAGACTTGCGATCTCACCTTTAGCACCACGATGGTCATATCGACCAGCCCACCCGTTCAACCTCCCCACTACCACCCAGTCACTCTAAGGCTCAATCTTCATCGGCTCCTGCTAAATCACGGCCCCCAAAATTGGGCGCCCGGACTTCCAAAAAATAGAAGATTTTTTACTTACCCAGTCCTCACAACCATCGACTCCTCCCCCATCTCAACGTCTGCTTCCAAGAATGCTCATAAGAAAGTTCCTCTCCTTCTACAGCCACCCAGCTCTCTACAGCGCCACCCAGCAGTAGCTGCTCTCGGCCATCTTCTGTGTCACCAAGACGCACCACTGGAGGCTGATCAACCAGCCGAACACTGGCGGCAGGAACTTCGCCTGAACAACCTATGGATCAAGATTTTTTGCCTTTGGCTGAATGCCGTTCCACGCTGTCGGCCACCGGCTCTCAGCAATCGTTGAGTTATCGGCAATTGTGGTGAGATTTTTCCCTTTTCTGTTCACCCTATGTTAATTATCCAATGGAATATCCGCAGAATTCGCTCCAATAGAGATGAATTGTCGATCCCCTTACGATCCTACTTCCCGGTCGTCTTATGACTTAAGGAAACAAAGCTGCATCCCCAAGAACACTTTGTCTTCCCTCATTTCTAATGAATCCCATTTGATCTCCCTTCTGTTGATGGCGCTCCGGCACATGGGGGACTTACGATTCTTCTCCATGATACTGTCCACTATCATCCAGTTCCCTTAAAC
Source organism: Schistocerca serialis cubense (assembly GCF_023864345.2). Classification (NCBI taxonomy): domain Eukaryota; kingdom Metazoa; phylum Arthropoda; class Insecta; order Orthoptera; family Acrididae; genus Schistocerca; species Schistocerca serialis. The sequence continues at coordinate 154,080,713 of NC_064638.1, read as the reverse complement.
AATTCCTTCCAAGCTGTCACTGTACATCTTTCCCTTTCTGGATACATCTTCTCTCTCTGTACCGCCGACATTCCATGGTCCACACCAATGGCAAAAACCGATCTTCTTCATCTCCTTGGTCAGCTCCCACGTGTCTATTTGCTAGTTGTTGACTTCAACATCCACCACCCGCTTTGGGGATCTCCGCATCCTTTCCGAGAGGCTCCCTATTGATTGACCTCCTCCACCAAGTGGATCTTGTTTGCCTCAACACCGGGGAACCTACTTTTTTGTCTGCCTCCCAAGTCAATCTACTCTCACGTGGATCTTTCGGTCGGTACTGTTCAGCTAGCTCGGCGCTTTGAATGGTTTGCTCTTGCTGTTACACACTCGAGTGACCATTTTCCATGTGTCCTTCGATTACAGCCACAACTGCCATCTATGCGCCCAAGACGCTGGCAGTTTTCCCAAGGCGATTGGACACTTTTCTCCTCTCTAGGACCATTTGATGACCGCCAATTTCCTAGCATCGACAATCATGTTACGGAAGTTATTCTTACAGACGCAGAACGTTCAATACCTCGTACCTCCCGTTTGCCCTGGCGCCCCCCCACTTCCTTGGTGGATGAAGGCATGCCGTGACGCAATACGTGAGCGGAGACGTGTTCTCCACGTTTTCCACCATCATCCTACGTTGGCCAACTGTATCCGTTATAAACAGTTACGTGTGCATCGCTATCGCATCATCTGCGAGGGCAAGAAGGCAAGCTGGGACTTGTTTACCAGCTCCTTTAACACCTCCACTCACTCATCTGTAGTTTGGAATAGAATTCGACGGTTACCTGGTATGTCTAGTTTCTCCCCGATCTCTGGGCTAACTGTCACGCAAGATACCTTAGTGGACCCAGTCGCAATTTCTAACTCATTGGGTCAACACCTTACTGAGATTTCGAGCTCTTCAAATTATCCGCCAGCCTTCAAATGGTTCAAATGGCTCTGAGCACTATGGGACTTAACATCTATGGTCATCAGTCCCCTAGACCTTAGAACTACTTAAACCTAACTAACCTAATGACATCACATAACACCCAGTCATCATGAGGCAGAGAAAATCCCTCACCCCGCCGGGAATCGAACCCGGGCACGGGAAGCGAGAACGCTACCGCACGACCACGAGCTGCGGACCCCGCCAGCCTTCCTCCCGAAGAAACGAGCAGCGGAACTCCAGCCTTTTGCTTTCTCTTCTCAAAAGCTATAATACCGTTTTGTTATGCGGAAACTTCAACACGCATTCACTTCCTCTCGCTCTTCCACCCTAGAACCAGATGGCATCCACGTCCAAATGTTGCTGCATTTATCGTACCGTAGTCTGTGTTACCTCCTTCGCCTTTATAATCAAATTTGGACCGACAGTACCTTTCCCAGAAGATGGCGGGAAGCTATCGTCATTCCTGTTCCGTAGCTATCGCCCCACCTCTCTCCCGAGTAGTGTATGTATGGTTTTGGAGCATATGGTAAATTGCCGTTTACGCTGGTGGCTGGAGTCCTGAAACCTTTTACCACCTGCCCAATGCAGTTGCGCAAGGCGGCGTTCCAGAGTTTAGCACCTTGTTTCTCTCTCCACTTACATCATGAACAATTTTCTCAGGAAACGCCAAACGGTAGCTATAGTTTTTGATCTGGAGAGGGCATACGATATCTTTCGGAGGACAGGCATCCTCCACATGCTGTTCTCTTGGGGCTTTCGAGGTCGGCTACCCCTTTTCATCCGTGAATTTGACAGAGCGCACATTTAAGGTGTGAGTGAACAGTACTCTCTCCCGTACTTTCTTCCAAGAAAACGTTGTGCCCCAGGGCTCCATGCTAAGTTTTACACTGTTTGCCATCGCCATAAATCTAATTACGGATTGTCTCCTTCCTGATGTCTCGGGCTCCCTCTTTGTCGACGATTTTACTATCTACTCCACCTCTCAACGGACCAGCCTTCTTGAACGACTTCTTCGAGGATGTTTCGATCGCCTCCACTCATGGAGCACAGAAACTGTTTTCCGATTTTCTCCCAGTAAGAAGAGGTTAGCAGAGAAGAGGAATTCGTGGCGGGCCGCATCAAACCAGTCAGTAGCGACCAATATGTGTGTAAATTTTTGGCGTCGTACGGAGTTTTATCCGCCATCCCTATATCTAGACCCTGTCGACCTTCCATTCGTGGACGTCGCCAAATTATTGGGACTTATGTTTGACAGAAAACTGCTGGTCTTCCCACGTTTCGTATCTCTCGGCTCCCTGTCTACGATCTCTCAACACCCTCCGTGTTCTGAGTGGTATCTTCTGGGAAGCGGACCGAGTTGACCACCTCTGCCTATATCGCCTCTTAGTGCGCTCGAAATTGAACCGTGGAAGCATAGTTTACTGCTCTGCACGGCCGTCTGTTCTTTGGTGTCTGTCCACCACCGTGGATTGCGTTTAGCTTCTGGAGCTTTTTACACCAATGCCTTGGAGAGTCTTCACGCTGAGACTGCTGAACCCCCGCTGTCCAATTGGCGAGCTTTCCTTCAGAGTCGTTACGCTAGTCATCTGTCTTCCATGCCTGCTCATCCGACCCATGCGGTTTTTTTCGACGCCTCCTTGGATTTAGGGTATGCAGGCCGCCCTTCCTCTCTATTACCACCGGGAGTCCGCTTCCGTCTCCCTTTCTTTCCAATTTCCTAAAACTTTCTTGACAAATGGGGGTATAGCACCATCTTGGCTTCTCCCCCGGACCTGCCTTCTCCGTGACCTTTGCAAGCATCCCAAGAATTGTACCCCCCCCCCCCCCCTACAGTTTGCAGTTTGTTGTAAGGCATTTGCTGCTCTAGGCACACCAATTTAGGATGCCACATTGATTTACACTGACGGCTCAAAGACGAGCATTGATGTTGGGAGTGCCTATGTTGTTGGCGAGACCCCTATTACATTTCGGCTTCCTGACCAATGGCTTTTTTTTTTAAATGGCTCTGAACACTATGGGACTCAACTGCTGAGGTCATTAGTCCCCTAGAACTTAGAACTAGTTAAACCTAACCAACCTAAGGACATCACAAACATCCATGCCCGAGGTAGGATTCGAACCTGCGACCGTAGCGGTCTCGCGGTTCCAGACTGCAGCGCCTTTAACCGCACGGCCACTTCGGCCGGCCCTGACCAATGTTCGGTTTTTATTGCGGAGCTTTACACTGTTCTCCAGGCTGTCCAATACATCCGTCGCCATAAGCAGATACAGTATATGTTCGGATTCGCTCAGCTCTCTTCTCAACCTCCAAGCTCTTTATCCCGTCCACCCTCTGGTCCACCAGATTCAGGACTGCCCCCACACGCTCCGCTTTTGGGCATTTCTATGGTATTCCTCTGGGCCCCAGGGCATATTGATATTCGCGGAAACGAGGCAGCCGATATAGTGGCAAAGGCTGCAGTCTCTCTTCCTCGGCCCGTTGCTCGCACGGTTCCCTTTGCCGATCTACAGTGTTTATTATGTCGTCGTGTTACTCAGTTGTGGCACACACATTGGTCTGCACTTACCGATAATAAATCACGGGACATAAAACCTCTTCCCTGTGCTTGGACCTCAACCTCCCGGCCTCGTCGTCGGTAGGAGGTAATAACTGGACTCCGAATAGGGCACTGTCTTTTTAGCCATCGACATCTTTTAAGTGGCGATCCTCCCCGGCTTTGTCGCCACTGCTCTCAACCGTGTACGGTGAGACAACTTTTACTTCAGTGCCGCTATTTTAATCCGCTACGCGGTCATTGGCAGCCGTCGCCTGAAATATCCTCCCTTTTAGCAGATAACACGCGCTCAGCCGATCGCGTCCTTGAGTTTATCAGTGTCAGTGAGATGACATCGGTCATTTGAGCCTCTTTTAGGGTAAAACAACCCTCCTTCAATGGCTGTTTTCTACGATTTTCCTTCCGCTTTTAGTTTCCCTCCTTCTTGAGTTTCGCTCCCATTGCTGCTGATTTAAATTTCGTTTTTTTTTACGCTGTACTAAGCTACAGAATGGGCGCTTATGACTGTAGCAGTTTTGCGCCCTAAAACCGTAAAAAATTAACTGTTCTGTAGACTTGTTCTTCAATGTTTACAAATACTGTTGCTTCATCACTTTCCTTGTATCTTTGTTATGCGACATTACAGTTTAAGAGTGAAATTTAGCTCTGTAAAGTAGGATAGATGGTGATCTGTGGCAACTCTGCCGAAAATAGATCTCCTCCCATAGATTATGAAAATCTTCTTCGGTATAACATCAATGCAAGGGCGCTGATGATCTATCTGTTTAGCGCCCTCCACCATAAATCATCATCATCACCGAAAGCATCACCGAAAGAGCACAATGCTGATGCAGGCACATCGTCCATCGTATATTGCTGAACGTTGAACTCCGCAGCAGACCATCCCTACGTATTCACATCTTGACCCAATGACATCGCCAGTTACGATTGCATTGGGCACGGGATCATCGGGATTTAACCGTTGATCAATGGAAACGTGTCGGCTCTTCGGGTGTATCATATTTTTGCTACGGGAGGTCGGTGGTCGTCTCCACAAACGCCATCGTCGAGGTGAACGGCGGCTCGAAACGTGCTGCGCGCCACAGACGCAGGCTGGTGGGAGCAGTATTATCCTATCTGAGACATTCTCCTGCGTTTGCATGGGACCTGTGATTGTAATCGAAGACACGCTCACAGCTACTAACCACCTGCATCCCTTGATGTTCAATGTCTTCCACGATGGCCATGTCATCTTTCAGCAGTGTAATTGTCCGTGTCTCGGAGCAAGAACCATGCTACAGTTGTTTGAGGAACATTATAGTGAACTCACATTGGTATCCAGGAGACCAAATTTGCCTGATGAATATCCTATGGAACTCATCTGCGATGCTGTTGGGCGACATCACCGCAGACGCAAATCTGCGGCCCGCCATTTACGCGAATTACATGACCTGTGTACAGACATCTAATGCCACATTCCTCCACAAACATACCATGTCACTGTTGGTGACATATATCGTGCCAAAGACAGACAAACAAGCTATTAAGCAGGTGTTCATAATGTTTTTGCTCATCAGTGTTTTTAACTCTGTGGTGTAATCCGGAAGAACTTTTGTATGTCCTGTTCCCTCATATCCCATATGAGAGTGTGAAACTCTCCTTTCTCACCTCGACTACGAAGGAGTGGGCGTATCCACAATCTGCGCAAGCACTTGGCCACTGTGGCAGGCTTCTATTCCTTTTCCATAGATCGTAGATGCACTTCACTATGTTTCCCTTCTTTGTGTATTTTATGATGATGCAACAGCAGATGCTCCAGTCACAGCTGTAGTGAATAACACACGTGAAGCACAAATCACAGTTTTGTTGTGCACACCGTACCGCAAATTGTGGTACTCTGCCTCATAAAACCATTCCTGACGTTTCCTTTTTGTCCCTTCTTCGAATAAATTTAGTCTGTGATTAAACAGTTGCACTGCTGTATTTGCAACAGACTTTTTTCATACAATTTCTGCACAACATGTATGCTGTTGTAACTGACAATTTGAAAGTTTTTACAACAAAACTTTTATTGATGTGAGTACATGGAAATGACTGAATAACAACGAAAAGTCACAATCACAAAGTCAGTAAGAATTTCCTACATGAGGCAACAGAAGATAACTTCTAAGTTTTCCACAAGAGTCCATGGTAACACACATAAACTTAATTCCAAGTCCTATTCCGATGGCGAAGACGTAGTCGTCCGTGGAGACGTCCTTGAGGTCGGTATTCGGCGTGAACTGACAGCCGGGGCTGGTTCTTGCCTTTAAATAGTATTGGCCAGCCAATCAGAGGTTGGTGTAGTAATAATTCCCGCAGGACATCTCGAACCCCCTCTGCAGGAAGTAGTACTCGGAATGTCTGTTTCCAAAACAGCCGATGTTTACCATTGCATACGCCTTGGGCATAGACAACCTCGGTCCTGTGTGGTGTTAGATGTGTTGCGGCCCGCAGGGGCTACCTTGGCGACGGCGTAACAGATGCGTTAAAAGGTATCGCAACTGCACAATCCAAGTCATCGTTACGGGCCATGTTGATGAATGAACAAGGACTGTATATATTTTTCAAAATATCGGGAATTCGATTTATCGATATTTAAAATCGTTATCGTCATAGGAACGCGAATATTGAAAATAATATCATATATCGATAGGAGAGGTATCGACTTACCTGCATATGTTTTCATTTCTGCCTTAACGCCAGTGACTTAGCAGTTGTGATGTCAAAATTGGGTTCTGAAACTAAAAGTAGCAGTTTCTGTTGGTAGCACCGAGCGTCGATTTCGTCAGCGTTTTCCCTCATACGTCTCCACCCACTGCAAAGAGCACTCCTGTCTTGAAAATGTCTCGAGTATTCAGCGGGGTAGCGTCGTCCGGCAGAGACGTAATGGCGGCATATAGAGAGACTGGCCAAGAGTACTCGTGATCAACTGATGCTACAGTCCAAGGCTACCCTGATTGTTATTTGGATTTTAACAAAATTCGGCAGGCGTTAGAAAAAATTTGGGCAAATATTGTTCTCAGAATTTGTGAAGATTTCGCTCCTGTATTTAGTAGTGTTTTTCTGACTAGTGGCTGGTGTTTAGCATAATGATTGCCATTTATGGTGGTTAGTCAATGAAGTTCAGCTCTGAACAGGTACATTTAAAGTAAAGGTTTATGGACAATAATAAATACAGTAGCTAATCTCTGCAAGTGCTAGAATATCCGTGTATGTTGAAATTCTGATTAGTCAGGATATTTAAGTTGAATCTCTATTTCTATCAGGGCTATAATAATTACTAATCGTTGCGCATTCTTGCGGGATTTATTTGCACCTGGATCTGGTATCAGGAACTTGCGCGTCCTAGTTCGACAACGTTGACTTACTACTATTGGTTATAATATAAAGAATTTTGAATGCTTGGTGCTCTGCAGCTTCTAGATAGTTGTTAAATGACTTCTTCTAAACACCATGAGCTGCACTTGAAATGTTTATTAGCCAAGCTGATATCCGGCAGCATAACGTAACGTCAGTGGTGTCTGATACGGAGAAACAAGCAACTACACTATGTGATCAAAAGTGTCCGGACACCTGGCTGAAAATGACTTAACAAGTTCGTGGCGCCCCTCATCGATAATGCTGGAGTTCAATATGGCGTTGGGCCCCCCTTAGCATTGATGATAGCTTCCGCTCTCGCAGGCATACGTTCAATCAGGTGCTGGAAGATGTCTTGGGGAATGGCAGCCCATTCTTCACGGAGTGCTGCACTGAGGAGAGGTATCGATGTCGGTCGGTGAGGCCAGGTACGAAGTCGGCGTTCCAAAACATCCCAAAGGTGTTCTACAGAATTCTGGTCAAGACTGTGCAGGCCAGTCCATTACAGGGACGTTATTATCGTGCAACCACTCCGCCACAGGCCGTTCATTATGAACAGGTGCTCGATCGCGTTGAAAGATGCAATCGCCATCCTCGAATTGCACTTCAACAGTGAAAAACGATAAGGTGCTTAAAACATCAATGTAAGCCTGTGCTGTAATAGTGCCACGCAAAACAACAAGGGATGCAAGCCCCGTCCATGAAAAACACAACCACACCATAACACCACTGCCTCCGAATTTTACTGTTGGCACTACACACGCTGGCAGATGACGTTCATTGGGCACTGCCATACCCACACCCTGCCATCGGGTCGCCACATTGTGCACCGTGACTCGTCACTCCACACAGCGTTTTTCCACTGTTCAGTCGTCCAATGTTTACGCTCCTTACACAAAGCGAGGCGTCAGTTGGCATTTACCGGCGTGATGTGTGGCTTATGAGCAGCCGCTCTCCCATGAAATCTAAGTTTTCTCACCTCCTGCCTAACTGTCATAGTACTTGCAGTGGATCATGATGCAGTTTGAAATTTCTGTGTGATGGTCTGGATAGAGTCTGCCTATTACACATTACGCTCCTCTTCAACTGTCGGCAGTCTCTGTCAGTCAACAGACGAGGTCGGCCTACACGCTTTTGTGCTGTGCCTGTCCCTTCACGTTTCGACTTCACTATCACATCGGAATCAGTGGACCAAGGGACGTTTAAGAGTGTGGAAATCCCGCGTACAGACGTACGACACAAGTGACACCCGATCACGTTCGAAGTCCGTGAGTTCCGCTTTTTACGATATCTAATGACTACTGAGATCGCTGATGTGTAGTACCTGGCAGTAGGTGGCAGCACAGTGCACCTAATATGAAAAACGGAAGTTTTGGGGGACGTCAGGATACTTTTGATCACGTTGTGTATATACACATTGGTTTCTACAACATGACAGCTCTATATGTAATAGCAGAAACACAAGTCAACTTACATTATGTATTTCTGTATCAACGTCATACCTATCAAATATAAATTTCTTGTGATGTTTAGCTTGATGTACATTATGAAGCCTATTGTGGGTAAGCAAAATTCACTTTATTAGCTTTAAAATAACCCGTAACACAGGATGACATGCAAGTCCCACAGCAAACAAAACAACAGAATAATATATCGGGATAAATAAATAGTAAACATAGATAATAGGCTGAGCCAAAGACAAATTTGCGCGGGACTTCACTTGCACGTAGCGCTGCACTACACACACATTGTACACTGCCCCCTTAGTATCACCGATACTTCTCGTTGAACTTGAAGCATCGTCCCGATCGGATGACAACGGTTCGCGCAGAGGTTGCTGCTGGTGTCCTGGTGGCGGGCTCTGACGACCGTTGCGGGATGCTGCGCAGTGCGTGGTGGGACCTCAGGTGTGTTTGGCGTGTCCGTGGTGCATGTAGCTGGGTCGTGATCTACGGTTACATGAAAAACTGGCTTTAGTCTGTGAACGTTGATAGCCATCGATGTTCCCATTACTTGGACTGTGATTGTTTTGTCGCACCTGTTAACTATACAGTACGGTCCACCATATGATGGCTGCAGCTACTTGCGCACTCCGTCATGTCTGATAAAAACGTATTGAAAATCACGTAGCTCGTCGAACACGAACAGGGAACGCTCCAGCTGATCCCTTGGCGCCACTGGACGTAACTGTCGTTATCTGTGCGCACAGGTTATTGACAAACTCTGAGGGGTCAATGGATTCATCTTGTACTTTGGCGAAGAACTCGCCAGGGAGGCGTGTAGGTTGATCGCACACGAGCTCCGCTATAGTTGTTTGGAGGTCTTCTTTCAGGGACGAGAGTTTCGCTGTAGTCCTCATTCACTTGATTCCAAGTAAGACAGCGAATGCTTGGAGGACGTAGTATTCAAACTGTCTCCCCTGGTCAGTTGTGATCCGCAGGGTACTCCGTTACGGGCGATCCACCCACGAAAGAATGTGCGACAGTTTCAGCTGTTATATCAGTTGTCGGGAATCTTCAGGCCAGCGTGTGTAACGTTCTATAGCTGCGAGAGAGGTCGTATCAGATTTCGTCAGCATCGCGAGCACGCCGCCGTGACCGCTCTACATAACAGCAACGGCGAATACGAGATCTACATGAACATGTTCAGATCGTAGATTCGGAGGGATCAAGCTTCCCAGCGGTGACCTGACATGTCTGTCAATTTATTGCGTTGACATGCGACACATTGTCACACAAATTGCTTCCAGTCCCTATCCATATGCGGCGAGACGAACAATCGCCTAAGTAAACTGCTTCAGAGATAGGTTCTATGCGCGAGAGTGCGTCAGCAATTCTATGCGCGAGAGCACGTCACCTGGCAAGTTCAATTCGTCTCCATCATGGATGGTGTTGGTAGCTGATGGGCCGATGCAATAAAGGTGTCGAAGCTCGTGTGGTGAAGCTTTCCCTGGGCGCCGTCTGAAATAGTGTATTAATGGCTTGTGATCCGTTACCGAACCAAACTGCTGTCTCTCTAATATGTTTCGGAAATTTTTGATGGATGCATAGGCAGCCCAATTTTGCTGCGAAGGTGTCAAATATTTGCTGATGAAGGCTAGCGTTTGCAGTGTCCATCCACACGTTGTTGTAGCGCAGCACCAGTTCTGGAAGCAGATGCATCAGCCATCAGTGTATGTTGCGCCTGCAATACTGGGTGCGCCAAGAGTGCTGCTTTAGCGATGGCAGTCCTCAAATCTGAAAATGTTTCAATTCCTGGATTCCACAGAGGTTTATGCTTGGGTCTTGGCTTTCCTTGGACAAATTTGTTCAGTGGCGCAGCTAAGAGGGCGTGGTTACGGGCGATAACACTTCGTGACACCGATGAAACGTTGTAATTCCTTGATTTTTGTAGATTTGGAAATCCAAGTATTGCATCTACCTTCTCTTTTGATGGCCGATTTCCTTGAGCAAAATATTGAACATCTGCTGCTCCAAAGACAATTGGTTGATAATGAGGCCATGCTCATACAGACAGAAAAAAAGGTAATTGTAGATGTGACACATGCTCAGCTTCTGAGCGTGACATCGTCTACGTAGACTCAGCAATAATCCAAGTCACCTCGTCCATAAATCTTCGGAACGTCTGACCAGCGTTATATAGGCGGAAAGGCATGCGGGTGAACTTGAACAACCCAAAAGGCGTGCATACAGGTCCTGGGAAAGTCGTCTGACGCCACGAGGTTCAACGTAGAAAATATGCTCTTATCGTAAACAAACGACGTGAAATCCTCGATGTGTAGTGTATGTAGGATACCGTTCTAGATTTGTCCTTGCGTTTATCTGTGAATAGTCTTCAGAATGACGCCATCCGTTCTTCTTTTGCGGTACAACGAGGGGAGATGCCCAAATGCCACTTGATGGACGGCAGATCCCCTGTGCGAGCCTGGGTGCGAATTCCTCTTTAATCACTTTAAGTTTCTGTGGCGTTAAATGGCCTTGTCAAGCATGAAGAGGCGACCCAGGTGTGGTCAAAATGGAGTGCACTGTGGAGTGCAACACGGCTGTTCACATAAGAGCTTGACACGTGATCTCGGAAAAGTGTTCAATAAGTTCGATAAACGAAGAAACTCCACTTATCACCCGGACAGCAAGCGTCTTCCACATGAGGTTCTACTCTTATGGGAGCTAAGTTAGTGTTATGTTCCAGCAAGCGTCGATACGAGAGGTGGGACGCATGGTCATAAAATGATAGACAATCTGCTCCCAATATAGGACATGTGATGTCTACCACGAGAAACTCCCATTCAAGCCAAGCTTAAATACTAACGCGGCAAAGAGGTGATAACCACCGTGCTTACGAGGTGTCTGCTAAAAACCGTGATTTGGTACCTTGGTTCGAGATCAACAAACGACGGCTGCCGTTCGGAGTGTCAGTGGCATCATCACTGGCGGATTCACACATTTGCCGCCGGTTGGCTATTCTAATTTTCCGCCCCTAACGACTTCAGCAATTCGATACCCTACTTCAGAATCATATTAATGATAATTTTTTGTCAATGACATTGTAGCTTTATGTTTAGTGCGCTCTTGTCCTAATTACACGATCTTTTCCTCGTAATTAGTATGATTGTGAATTAGGGGATCGATGTGTCAGTTCCTGGATTATTTTTACAACCCAATGATTTGGTTAAGATTGCACAAGAAATAGTTTATGCGTATATTTCTGAGTTAATAAAATATCAATCATGTATCGCTAATAAAACGGGGTAAAGTATGCCTTAATACTACATACACAATAATGTACAATCGATAAACGTAATTAAATAATTTTTATTGCGCTTACTTACAGTTTAAAAACAGGATGTTCAATTATCTAGTTTAATTTAGGTATAAAAGTTGTACAATACATTTTTGGCGATTTCCTGTTCGCATAATCGTCAATTATATCGTTGTATGAAATCTTGTTCATTAGTTATGACTCTATGCACAAAATACCTAAGGCGTTTGGCTTATGTTAGATCCTAGATAATTTTTCACCCGTTTTAAGCAATAAAAGCTTCTCTCACAATTTGTTGCTGGTGTCCATAGAATCCTCGCAGACTGGTATAGCCAAGTTTAAATAAACGTTTTGCAAATTCTCTTTTCTCGGAAACGAAAATAGACTTTTCAATGATCCAGAATCTTGTCTTGCCAAAATTCTTTCAGAAGAATGGTGGCATTGAAAATGTACGCATTCTTGAGCTAAATCAAGTGTCTAAATCATTAGGATACATTTCTTCCAAGAAAAGGGCTTTTCCCGTAAGGGTTGATGATGACAATTCACACATTTTGGTCAGGAATGAATACTTTTCATTGAAGCTGTTGTAGGCCTCCTTCCGATTTTTAGTTCAGATACGAGTCTATCAATGAGGACGAGAAATGTGTTAATCCTGAAAGTATCACTTGCAGTCATTCTCATTTTTTCATCGGATGATTCATCATAAATTTCTTTCCTTCTCGGTTGTCTTCTTCCCGTATCTTTTGTATATGGCTTGGACACGCTTAATTCTGTCACCTTTTCTTCCAAATGCTTAAAATTTTCTCGGTCAGCTACGAAATACTTGGCAAAGAGATTCATAAAGATAGGCAACAGTGATCTAATTAGCATTAGAAGCTTGAATTTCAACATTCACATTGCAGCCTTTTCGGTGCAGTCATCCTTGATTCAATCCGAAGTTTTTAGGACTTTGTGCGAAGAATCTTTCAAACTTCCACATGGGTTCTCTCTAGCTGACCAACGTGTTAGATTTACTCTCTCTTTAGCTTTTTCCCTTTCTCAATTTCACTCATTAAATTTTGCCAGCGTTGTGGAGTAGAACTTAAAAAATAATAATTAACAACACACATGATGTTAGGAATTATTATTCTGAGATCAGAGATATATTTCACTCTTACGAAAAATTATCTCTGGTATGGATATTAAATATTTTTCTTTCTGACTGGAAACTAATTGAAAATTCTTTTAGTTCTAAAATATTACGTCGTCAGGCTCAACCCAACGTTAATGCAAGCATCCGCTAGTGTGGTTTTACGTAAATATAAATTTTCAACTATCAAAGATAACCGTGCTGTGTTAATTTAAAATCGGACTTGGGAAGTAACTTTAAAATGCATGTTGTTCAGAATTTAGAGCGCGAGAAATGAAAGAAAACTAATTTTAAGCTACTTTAGGACTTTAGTTCAGCTTGCATGAATAGGTAGCAAGCCTCTATATATCGAATGGCATGCAGAGCCACGAGCGTAAGACAAGACAAGAGCTAAGCAACGAGATCAAAAAGACAAGCGACAAGAGAGAGATGACATGTCGTCTTTTCTTTATGCAGTAGTTCATGGAATCTTCATATATGTCACCAAAAAATCTAAAGTTTCAATACCCCCCCCCCCCCCCCCATGTGATAAATATTCTTTGTTAAGAGTATATCACTGTAATTACTTTTAGTTAGAGGTGTCACATAGCCCGCCTGAAAGACTGAAGGAACTCTTGAAGTCACCTTACCTTCAGGCTCCCACTAACAAGAATTTTTCTTTAATTCAGATTGCGAGACGTCTTATCTTTTGCAAATGAATTATGTTTACTGACAGTATAAAATATCATTTCCTTCATCCAAGAGTATTATTTCGTCGTCAGTATATTAAGAGTTATTAAAATACTTTTACACATCTTAAGAGTATCAGTACGCTATTTCCAAGTCTTTGTGTTTAAGTTCATTATTTCTTATTACACATTAATGCTAAGTTCAGTTAATTCAGTTATTATCTGTTTCAGTATTCATTAATTTAATCTACTTTGACAAATAAGTGAAAAGTTTGACATAGCGTTAAGTTGCATGCTGTTTATGTGACTTCTGATGCTACTACACTGGAAGGAGAGTTCAGGTCTCCCATTCGGGCTATGTCCAAGGAAAACCTGAGCAAAAACGTGGATAGGCTGACGACATTGTCTTTCAGATTTACTTACAATGATTTTTATACAGTTTTGTTTGCTGGGGAAGATAACTTCATACTGTAATAAATTAATTTTGTATTCATTTGATAGTTTTTTAAAATATTAAACAGGCCTGCATGTTACGTGTGTTTGCACAGATAAAAGCTCATGGAACATTCACGGCCGGCATCGGTTCTAGGCGTTTCAGTCTGGAACCGCGCGACCGCTACGGTCGCAGGTTCGAATCCTGCCTTGGGCATATATGTGTGTCATGTCCTTAGGTTAGTTAGGTTTAAGTAGTTCTACGTTCTAGGGGACTGAAGACCTCATATGTTAAGTCCCATAGTGCTCAGCGCCATTTGAACCATTTTTGAACATTCACGGATAAATGAGTTATGTATAGTTTTTGATGAAGTTGTAGTAGCTACAAATCGTAAGTTTGGAATAAAATTTAACTCTATACGACGCAAAATCTTCACCGGCGGATAGGTACCGTTGGCCGTTGAAGTGGAGCATGTGGTGACTTCGCACTGAGCGATCTGCTGATGGCAACGGCGAGTCACCTTTCGTCTGCAGCTGGCTCGCAGTTATATGCATGACCGCATGTCCGATGACCAGTCAGCCTCGGTTGGACACCAGGGTCGTTCCCGGCGCAACATGAAATGAAAAGGGCAGTATCAGTTCTTCTTTCTCCGATCCGCATGTTACAACAAAATTATACACAAAAAATGTTAATGTCATGACGGAATAACTATGTTATTGTATTTGATATTTTCATCCGTGTATGGGGCTTGCATTGCATTCGTATTTCATATGTATACACAATGAAAAATGATTTTTTTTTCGTGAATGTTATTGGCTTGTATTTGTTGTATATTATCTTGTCGTCTGCAAGTTCAGGCTTCATACATTTCCATTTAAGTTATATGCGCGTTTCACTGTCCATGTAACATATTGTCTTTTCCTCAACAGTTTGTATTCAACTTTCGTCCGTTGGCTACTTTGCTCCACATGCCTAAGTAACAGCTAACTCGATATCACTTGCATTGTTGAGCCGGAACGCTTGCTGTGCTATGTTCACCGGATGTTGCCAACATAAAATTTTACAAACAGTGCTTTTTGGTACCCTGTTCACGAGGCTTACCCGAGAGTTTTTTAAGTTCTCAATGGATCACTCCTTTGTTTCGCAAAATAGTTCATCCATATTTTTAAACAGTCATCAAGTATGTTTCTATTACACACGAATGAACTATCTCAGATCGTCGTTTCTTTTAAACGTAGCATTCTCTTTTTACATGTGCCTACCATATTGGCTGATCCTAACTCAGCGAGCACAGTAGAAATGTAAGGAAATCTCTACATTTAAAATTCATTTTTTAAGTTATAAAAATTGTTTTACAAATTTTTTAAAATCAAACTTGTTTCTGCCAACGGCTACAGTGTCAGATAATATGTGAGTGCTATGTACTTTATAACTCCACATTTAGTAACTTGCTGTGATCTGGTTCTACTGCTAAGAATTACTTCTTTCTAAAACTACACTACAAATACGTAACTACTAATCTTTGATATATATTCACACATCACTTTAAACAGGGTATCTTCCATGCGTGGTTGGTTGGTTGGTTCAGGGTGGCGGAGGGGGGCGGGGATAGACCAAACTGCTTGGTCATCGGTCCCTTGTTCCCATAAAACAAATCCACGAGGGAAAGACAAAAACGAACGAGACTTACTGCACAAAACCGAGTGAAAGGAAAAACAAGAACGACAGAAGGGAACAAACACTGCAATGTAGAAAATAGGACAAGAAAACCACAGAGAGACGCAAGAAATAGGTAGAAGGGATGAAAACATGAGATCAGATGACTGTGGCTGCCTGATCATGAGAATGAAAAAGGATAAGCCAGACACTCTGCAACACATTAAAACCTCCAGCCTAAAAGCACTAGAATAGAGAACATAAAAGACTTGCGCTAAAATTTAGATAGAACGATAAAACCACTCCTCACATGTAAAGCGTAAAACTAAATCAGTCGATGAGGCGTTGTCAGCTAAAATTAACGGTAACGAGTCCGGTAACCGAAGGTAAAGTCGCAGGGCAGCCAAAGTAGGATAGCGCAATAGTATATGGGCCACCGTCAACCGTCCGCCGCACCGACACTGAGATGGGTGTCCAGAGCGAAGGAGGTAGCCGTGGGTCACCCAAGCACGGCCGATGCGGAGCCGGAAGAGAACCAGAGTCCCTGCGAGAGGCCAACATGGAGGACTTCCACACATTCGTAGTCTCCTTTATGGCACGCAGTTTATCGTGCGTACAGAGGTTATGCCAGTCCGTATCCCAAAGTTGAAAAACCTTGTGGCGTAATACCGAGTGCGGGTCAGTTGCTGACATGCCGATCTCCAGAAGCGGTTTCCGAGCAGCCTGTTTGACCAGCCTGTCAGCAAGTTTATTGCCTGTGATTCCGACATGTCCTGGGGTCCAGACAAACGCCACTGAACGACTGGACCGTTCCTGGGCATAGACGGAGTCTTGGATGGTCGCTACCAAAAGATGGCGAGGGTAGCACTGGTCAGTAGCTTGTAAGCTGCTCAAGGTGTCACTAGACACAAGAAAGTACTCGCCAGAGCACGAACGGAGATGCTCAAGAGCACGAGATATGGCCACCAGCTCTGCCATCCGGCAAGGAGCGCTGTTCAGTATGTCCTGTGTGAGCATAGGGGAAGCCAACGTGACCATCAGCCATCGATCAGTCGGTGTAAACTATTTCAAAGCCCCGGGACGCGTCAAAAATCGAGAGGAAGAGACAGCAGAGAGCCTCAGGGGTTTGTCCATCTTCTACACCGAAGAGCCAAACTGGTACACGTGTCTCATATCGTGCAGGGCCCCTGTGAGCATGCAGAAGTGCCGCAACACGACGTGGCATGGACTGGACTAATGTCTGAAGTAATACTGGACGGAATTGACACAATGAATCCTGCATGGCTGTCGATAAATGCGTAAGAGTTCGAGGGGTTGGAGATCTCTTCCGAACAACACGTTGCAAAGCATTCCTGATATGTTCAATAATGTTCATGTCTGGGGAGTTTGGTGGCCAGCAGAAGTGTATAAACTAAAAAGAGTCTTTCTTGAGCCACTCATTAGCAATTCTGGACATGTGGAATGTCGCATTGCTCTCTGGAATTTCCCAAGTCCATTGGAATGCACAATGGTCATGAATGGATGCAGGTGATCGGATAGGATCCTTACATATACGTCACCTATCAGAGTCGTATCTAGATGTATCAGGGGTCCCATATCACTCCAACTGCACACGCCTCACACCATTACAGAGCCTCCAACAGACTGAACAGCCTCTGCTGACATGCAGTGTCCATTCATTCGTGAGGTTGTCTCCGTACTTGGTTGTGCACGTCCATCTGCTCTATACAATTTGAAACGAGACTCGTCGGAACAGGCAACATGTTTCTAGTCATCAACAGTCCAGTGTCGTTATTGACAGGCCCAGGTGATGCATAAAGCTTTGTGTCGTGCAGTCATCAAGGGTACACAAGTGGCTCTTCGGCTTCGAAAACCCATATCGATGGTATTTTGTTAAATGGTTCACATACTGGCACTTGTTGATGGCCCAGCATTGAAATCTGCAGCAATTTGGGGGAGGGTTACACTTCCGACACATTGAACGATTCTCTTAAGTCGTCGTTGGTCCGTTCTTGCAGGATCTTTTTTTCGGCCACAGCGATGTCGGAGTTTTGATGTTTTACCGGATTCCTGATATTCACTGTACACTCGTGAACTGGTCTTATGGGAAAATCCCCACTATATCGCTACCTGGAGGATGCTGTGTCCCATCGCTCGTGCGCCGACTATATCACCACGTTCAAACTGATTTAAATCTTGATAACCTGCCATTAAAGCAGCAGTGACCGATCCAACAACTGCGCCGATCGCTAACTCGCTCTAACAGCTGGCTGCATCGCCAGGTGTGGGGGCAGGGTAAGCAGCCCAGCTGCTGTTTAGACCTATGGGTAGTGGAGTTGGCCTGATTGCCCGGGTTGGCCTCTGTGAGCGTGACTTGTCATAGAGACGCTCTCGTTGTCAGCATCGGTACTGCAGAAGACACTATTCCATTGCAATATTGGAATCGTAGCAGCGCCAGTATTGCTCTTTTGGCATTCGGTAGGCAGTCGCTCTTGATGCCACAGAGATACGTGTGTCCAACTGATAGCCAGAGATCCTCGAACTCCACCTGCACAGTAATGTGGTAGTCTTGGGACAGATTTGGGACTAAATTCTTTCTCAACTGAAGGACACTGTACAACTGAACGTGATTTGTGATCATGCAACGATGCCCCTAGCTTGTATCGATCGCCAATTGTTCTAACTCTTGCAGCAATGGTCTCGAACAAGCTACAATTCAAATCAAATGGAAGATTGTTCATTGCAAATTCTCCTGGCAATCAGGCGTTCTCAAGCCATTGCCTCTGTTCTGTAGGAAGTCTTAATGTTGGTGATCATCCCAATAAGTTAACTGTTGGTCTTGGTGTCTCAGGACAGACTAAGAAATAGCTACCTTCAATAAGGTGTATTCGTGAATACAGGTGTTTCCATTTGTCATTTCTTTTCTTTGATAAGGAGGATTTCTGGAAAGCTCTCTACAGAATTTTTTCTCCTATTTGAAACAGCTGAGAATTTTTAACCTTTTTATCACAAGTTACTTTTTTATCTTAGTCTTTCTTCTGAAGTAAGACAATGCATCCCTGAATTTGTCTTCCCATTTCGCAACCTTAAAACTTGGAACACTAGGTAAGGATTTTAGCCATTCGCTATTTTCTTTTACTATTAACTGTAATTCAGCTGGGTAGTAGTTTGTGGATATATGTGGTAGATGGTTTGTGATTTTTTTCAAAAGATTGGATAAGGGTAGTCCACAAGGTTTCCCTATGGGCAGTGTAAGAACGAACAAAACTATTAAATTCTCAAAAAACTCTCTCTACACAAACGACTGTGAATGTAATCATGACATTAAAATTAGCTTAGTTTTTGTTGTTTCAGAAAATTTCCCCACTTTCGGAATGTAAAATTGCTAGCGTTATCAGATAACATGTTTTCCTGCTTGCCTATCTGTAGAATGTAATCATCAAGGATTCTTCACATTTCCTCCTGATCTGGATTTCGCTGCATACAGTTTTACATATTTCGAAAATACATATACATCGCTACTAAATACTTCATTCCACCTCTAGCTATTGGTAAGGGTCCTGAGATATCAATACACGTTAACAGTAAGTGTTTTGGGGGTATTGTTGGGTGTAATTACGCTTTATTACTGCTGTTAATGGGCTTGTTTTTTTGACATATTACACATGTTCTAATAATCTGTAACGCTTTTCTTTTTAGATTTGGGAAGTAATAGTAGAAATAAATTTTCTTAGCGCAGTTTGTAGATCGAAAATGTCCCAGGAATTATCGGTATAATTTTTAAGATTTCAACACAATCCTCAGGGATACACACTCTAATGATCATATCTTATGTCACTTCTATAGGGAAATATTCTGTTATGCATTTTGTAAAATTTGTTCTTTGGGTTTAGCACTAATTCTTTTGGAATACCTTCCATCTAGCATCATCTTCCTGCAAATTGCTCATATTTTCACATATACTCAGAAAAGCCTGTGTACGGTGTTAGTGTCTACCGAGGTATTCGCTTATGCAACAGTTTACGCTTCGTGTGAAACTTAGTGATTTGTGATTACAAAAATTTTAATGTGTTTCCTTTAGACGTAATAGTTTCCAATTCAGTGATGTAGTATAATCTTTGACACTGAGACAATACTCTGCTCGCAAAACCAATGACCTTCACGCTGTCAGTATCATTTTCTTTCTCCATCTGAAACAATCGTGCACCTAAGCCATAAAGAGTGAGCCCCATTATTAGGCAAAAGTCTTTCACCATATCAGGATGATGCAAAATTTTTATCGAACGCTCTTTCACATTCTTGTGTCAAAACCAAGAGAACATTCTTCCACAATAGATCTAACAACGATTCACCATTTAATGCCTGTTTCGTCATAAAACGCCTAAAGAATTACGCGAGGCGAAAAACGGCTAAGTTGTTTCTTATACTCGGATATGAGCGCTCTCTTATTTGCTTCTATTTTATCTACCTCTGGCACGATGCCTTGAGCTGATATGATGTCCATAGAAACTTGGATGTTTCTTCTTCCAAATTTTGATTTTTTTTTTTTTAGGTTGTCAGTGACTGCCCCATCGCAAACTTACGTAACACTCTCTGTTAGTTCCACGTGCTCCTTCCACGTGGAAGTAGCTATCAGTAAATCACCCAAATATACAACTACTTTTCCTCTCAGGTGTGGTCCTAAGACACCATCCACAGTCGTGATAAACACACCTACGCTGTTGTTAAGTCCAAATAGAAGCACAGGAAATTGATAACTTCGGCCTGCAAATATGAATGCTGTATACTTTCATGATTATTCTGCAAGCTGAACCTGTCATTGCAAAGATTTTAGGTCTACGCTCGTTAAGTACTTCACACCATGAAAGCTTAGCATTTGTTCGTTCAGCCTTTCTGAATATGCGCAAAACTGTCAGATGATTTGGTTAATTTATATAGCATCTAAAACTAGTAGTGCGCTACCATCAGCTTTAGCTACTGCAAGTAGGAGATTGCTAAGTGGTGACAGAGATAATTCTGGTATGTTCCACCCTAACATTCTATTTATCTCTCGCCTCACACCATTCCAGTTGGTCCATATCAGTTCATAGGTCGAGTGACAGTAAGTTTGATGGGGCACCACATCCATGCTGTAAATATATCCTTTGATTATTCCTGGCTTTTTTGAAAATACATTTACATAACGTGCAAGAAGTTCGGAAAGCTGGGTCTGCCGCTGTGTATCTAAACACTCAGATTGTCTCACCTTATCATGAATATCACCTAAGTTGGTATCTTTTGCATCATTGGTTTGGTATTCAAGATACTGGTCATTAAACCGAAAAATGTTAGGTTTCTCTTGTTTAACTCCCAGTTAATGACAATATTTGCCATGGATTGGCTCTGTTTTTATTAAATTAATAACCAGTTTATTACCCTTTTGCCTCAAAATTCATTTACCATTCAAAAAATCTTGTTTGGCACCTCTTTCTCTGAAGAATTCCAGACACAGGAGACAGCTCGTAGATATTTTTTTTGACTACGTTTGAATTTGGTTTTCGGTTTTCTGTCTGTATACAAATCCCTCATTTGTTACTTTTGTACCTGCACAGGTATCAAGGATTACCGGAATAGGAATATTACAAATTCTTATTTTCACTGCATCTTGGACTATCTCTTTCTGAGTTGGTTTACACTTCTTTACTTCAGTGCGCATTTCTTCCTTAACGTTTTTTTTCGTCATTGTATGTGAGCAGCTCAATCGTTTCAGATCGGTTTGCATTAACCCTGGTCTGCATATTGTCATTACCATTATAATTATTGTAGTTAGGTATAATTAATAATATGAAAATTTGGTGTTGCGATATTTCTGTCGCCGCCATTCATCTCCGCGACCAACATTCGAGAGCGGCAGTGAGCTTATCGTTTGTTTCTGATTGTGTGTTCGGATGTGGTTCCTGTCATACGTCCACTATCTGAACATAATGTATCTGCTGGGGTGTCGAACTAGCGTGGTAGTGATGTGCTTGATTACTTCGTACGTCACTGTGATATCGATTTATTCCAGGAGGTGGCCCATCGTTTTGTTGCCAGAGACGTGGTTATTTATTACGTCAGTACAGTTTCAGTTGAAATTATAATTCGCATTCTGATATGTACTTCGGTTGTATCCCTGCTGGAAGTTATTCTCACTCCTACGCCTCTATTATTGTTGTAGGATTGATTACGATTATAGTTATAGTTGGAAAAATATCCATTGCCATTCATCCCGTGATGTTTTGATGTCTTCCTGCGTCAGTTCAATTGAATCTATTACTGATAGAAAGTTTTTTAGGTCGGCATCCGGTACACTGATCAGTTTATCGTGAATATTCAAACGGAGTCACTGTTGTAAAATTCCTATTACATTTTCATGTGACATAGGCTAACTGCAGTATATTGTCTTATTCATGTACTTTTCGAAGTACTTCTTTAGAGAAGCTAGAGAAGCTTTTTTTACAATTTTGTGGTTTGGGGTTGTACACTTCTTTCTTGCATGCCTGTTGACCAGTACTTGTCTAAAAAAGTTTTTTCAAGTTTGTCATAGCTATGACATTGTGCTGCAGCCTCTGTCGCCCAGAGAGAGGCATCCCCTTACATGAAGAGTACTACAAATGCAGTCTTTTGCTGTCTCGGAAGCACACCTCTAAATGATTTTATAGATAGCATCAGGCGAGGTGTCTTCCTGTCTTGAATGAAGATGGCAGTTTTCTGTGCTTAGTGAAACTTTCCTTTACCGATATATTTGTGGTCTGTTGCATTACTTTATTCGCGCCCGGCGAAATACTGCTCGGCGTATTTTGTTGTTGTACACATTCTCTGCGCTGTGAAACCATGTGATTACTAGTAACACGTATCTCTCTCCATTGAAGCGCTGAGGTTATCTTGATTTAAACTTTTACTCTCCTGCATCGCCCTGTTTAACTCTTTTACTTTATCTGACATTTGTTGAAATTCAGAATTAAAATTCTCCACTTCATCAAATAGAACCAGATGCTACTTGAGACCTGCCCGCTGTATTACCAATGGTAATTCATTCTTTAATTTTTCCATGATCTGTGCATCCTTTTGTGCTAATCACTGATTAAATTCCATAACTATTTTCTGCTCTTGGATAACGAAATGGATCTGAATCTGTTCTGTACTGTGTAGTGACAAGTTCTGAACTTCTTCTGAAATTTGACTAACTGTTTTCTATAAAGTTGACTGGACTGACTGCACATAGTGCAAATCAGTACCAATCTGTGTTATCTTTTCAGGTAATTTTTCTTAGTCATGTTTAAATAGAACAAATTATTGTCTTAGCTCATCGAGCAGAGATTTGAACTGTTCAGAAAATTTTTCAAGTGTATTCGCGATCTGCTGTTCTGCAAGCTATTTTACCGTGACATCGATTCGCTCATCATGAGCTTTAGCCTGTTCTATCTGCTTTTCAAAAAATGTTTTCAACGTAGTATCAATCCGTTCTGCCTGGTTCTCAAAAAATAATTTCAAAGTATTATCGATTCGTTCAAATTTCTGGTTCGCATTCTTACTCACATGCTCCTGAATCCTAAAAAATAATCTTTCAGACCCATCTATCACAGGTAGACTTACGACCACATCCTGAGTGCCCACGTCGGTTTGAGGTTGATTAATTACACTATAAACACTTTCTCGATCGGAAATATCCTGTTCTAAATTCTCGTGAATTGCTTCGTCTACAGCTCGGTCTTGTTCACTTTCATCAGAGAAAGACATTTTCACATATTTGCCAAACTTTGCCATAACCCGTAATTGAATGATGAAATGAAGTCCCATGCTTCTTTACAGAGCGTAGGGGAACGATGCGGGAGACCCGCACCGCCTTACTAGGCAAGGTCCTAATGGAGGTGGTTTGCCGTTGCCTTCCTCCGACCGTAATGGGGATGAATGATGATGATGAAGACGACACAACAACACCCAGTCATCTCGAGGCAGGAAAAATCCCTGACCCCGCCGGGAATCGAACCCGGGACCCCGTGCTCGGGAAGCGAGAACGTTACCGCGAGACCACGAGGGCGGACAACCCGTAATTATTGTATAGTTATCCCAGTACCTCACACGCAATCATTTCAGACTGATATTTTATGAAATGTCAACTCACTAAAATGGCTTCGATTTAAACTTTTAATCTCCTGCATCTTGCATTTAGTTGCCATGTTAGTGGAACAAATTTCAATCAACGTTTGCCATCTTATTCACGCATCATATTTCAGGACTTACTAACCAATTATTCAACATATTTATCTTTGCGATATGACGTATAGCCCCTTAGTACAGGAGCATCAGATGGTTTTAAATGCGTTTCCTGTAAACACAAGCACAGGGGGCGTTGCCGTGCTAGGAGGTTCAGTTCCTCCACATGTGCCCGGAATCCATTCATGTTCCACTGTATAATGGGAGCCATCTATCAGGGTGGTAGCCATCTATCATTCTCACTTTCTGTTGGGGAGGAGAGCCCACAACGGGTGGAGGCTCAGTTTTGGGGCGAGATGATTGCCCCAGTCTGACATCAACCTCCATCGCCTCAGAAGAGGAGTCGAGAGAGACGTCAGAGAGAATGACATCCACATCAGGAGACTGTATAACTGCAGTCTCCTTTAGTGGGCGAGTCTTCACCTTTGCCTTTGGCTTCGATGTTCTGGCCTGAGGTGGCATTGGAGCCAAAACCTCAGAAGCAGTGCTGGACAGTGCACAAGACTGGACCCGGGAAGGGGCAGTAAGTTCCATGATGTCAGCTACCACAGCCTGGTCAGAAGGCCGGGGGGGGGGGGGGGGGGGGGAGGGGAGCAGCAGGCTTCACAGGAACGGCAGCAGCACACGTACATTGACAAACGCAGGTGCTAGTGCTGACAGTAGCAACCTCCGTTTGTGTAGCGGCATCGGTTTTCAAGACTGGTTGCTTGAGAACGGAAGAAAAGGAAGCAGCGAACATGGGCGGCTGCATGGACTTGTAGATTTTCTTCGCCTCACCATACGGGATGCGTTTTGTAGTTTTTAGTTCCTGGATCTTCCGTTCCTCAAGGAAAACTCTGCATTCCCTACTCCACACAGGGTGATCCCCAGAGCAGTTGACACACTTGGGAGGAGAGGAGCAACCAACTCCCTCATGGGCGGCTTTACCACAATTCCCGCAAGTGGCTTCCCCTCTACAGCCGAGAGTAGTGTGTCCAAAGTGTTGGCATTTAAAACACCGCATGGGGTTGGGGTAATAAGGCCGTACACTGAGACGTAGGAAACCTGCCTTCACATGCTCTGGCAATTTGGTGGTGTTAAATGTAAGGATAAATGAGTCAGTCTTTATGAGAGCACCATCCACCCGTTTCATAATGTGTTGCACGTCGACAATTCCTTCCCGGGACCATTCAGCCTTCAGTTCGTCTTGGGGAATGTCAACGAGATCTCTGCAAGTCGCAACACCCTTGCTGTAGTTCAAGGTGTTGTGAAATTCAGTCTCTATCGCAAACTCCTCAAGAAATTGTGCCTTCTGAAGGTTCTGGACTTGCTGGAAGCTAGATGTTTCAACCAACAAGGTGCCATTTCGCAAGCGCTTTACAGATTTTAATGTGCCAACAATACCTTCTAAGCCCTTCTGTATATAAAATGGCGAAACTTTTTCAAAACTCCCATCTTTTCTTTTAATTATGAAAAACACATTCTGCGAAGCAGCATGCGTTCTGTTACTACTACCTGAATCAGGAGGACTGGCTACACGAGCCCTCTTGTTGGATTGGGTGTTAGAACCCACCAGCGGTCCACCCTTTCCGCTGGCAGGAGAAGAATAAAAGTTCGAGGGTTCCATCTCGGTCCCACTAGCAGCTAGGGAACTAGAAGTCCACCTAGACAGAGCCCCGCGTGCCTAGGTAAGCCTTATACAACTGGGGCGCGGGAGGTGCCCCAGAGGTTGCCCGCTTGCGACTGTTCCACCCCAACAGCCATGCATCTTATAGGCGCGCAGCACACCATAAGATTGAGGGGTTTTTATAGAGGTTTACCTTCCTCGCAATCCAGGCGGTCAAGCCAAGATTATCATTCCCCGCAGCACACAACATTCCATCGCCGCGCCATGCGGTGGTCGCTGAAGCATGTCCGGGGGTTACGGTGACAGAAGACTGGCGGCGCTGACCAGTCCCCAGCTCAGGACCACGGGGTCGCCAAGCCCGTACTCAGCAAATGAATGCTGAGCCCCTGGGGGGGCCTTAGTAAGTGAACAGAATTACAAGGACAATGGGATACCCTGGCTGAATGTGGTTGATGTAAGCCCAAAGCTTGACTGGAGAAAGGGCCAAAGGCGGAGCCGCTGTGTTTGTCAATAATGACCACCACTCCTCTGCCCTCCCCCTGGATACTGACCTGCAAGCAGTTGCAGTTGAAATTCATTCACCTCGGAGGCTTACCGTTTGCTCCCTTTATTTACCCCCTCTGGATGCAATGACCTTAGACGCTCTCACAGATCTTATCGACCAACTCCCCCGCCCATTTCTTCTCCTGGGAGACTTCAATGCCCATCATGTCCTGTGGGGCTCCACTACTCTTTGCGCTCGAGGTCGAATTTTGGATAGCCTCCTAACATCTCAAGTGTTGTGCATCCTCAACACAGGTACTCCGACTCATTTCTCTACTGGTACAGGGTCATTCTCAGCCATTGACCTATCTTTCTGCTCTCCAACCCTCACCGACTGTTCACTGGGAGGTCATTGACGACCTTCATTCCAGCGATCACTTCCCTATCCGCATTCATCTCCTGGATGGCGTATTGCTGGAGCCGCGGCCACCATCGTGGATTGGCAGGGCTAACTGGCCACTGTTCACTCAGTTGGCTGTCTTTGACCGCCACAATAACATACAGGAATGGGTGGATCACATCACGCTTGTGGTCCATCATGCTGCTGACCTGTCCATACCACAGTCTTCTGGCCCTCCTAAGCGGCGCCTTGTGCCTTGGTGGACGGAAGAGTGCCGTTCAGCCATCCGGGACAGGCGTGCGGCTCTTCGCCGATTTAAATGCCGCCCAAGAGCAGTCAATCTTACCACCTTTCGAATCGCGAGAGCCAGGGCACGCCGTGTCATTAAAGAGAGCAAGAAAAGGTCATGGCAGGAGTTCCTGCACTCCATCAACCGTTCCACTTGTTCCACAAGAGTATGGGAAGCCATCCAGAGGATTTCCGGTAAACATAGCCTCTCCTCAAACCAGGAAAGGACCGCACATGTCCCGGTAGATATCGTAGTATCGCCTTGACAAGCTGTGTCGGAAAGACCCTGGAACGGATGGTTAACCGGCGTCTGGTCTGGCTGTTAGAGACCAGACAGCTCCTTAGCCGCTTTCAGTGTGGATTACGAAAATTTCGGTCCACGGTCGACAACCTGACCCTCCTAGACGCGGCTATTCAGCAGCCTTTTCTCCGTCAGCATCACTGTATCGGTAACTTCTTTGATATCAGTAAGGCATATGATACTACTGGGAGACACTGTATTCTTGCACAAATGCATCAGTGGGGCTTTCGTGGCCGCCTCCCCATTTTCATTCGGTCTTTCCTGTCTCAGTGGTTTTTTCGGACCCGCGTTGGTAACACACTATCTGATCGCTTTGAGCAAGAGAACGGTGTCCCCCAGGGCAGTGTTTTAAGCGTTACCCTCTTTGCTATAGCCATCAACAGTATAACGTCTACAGTGAGGAGTCCAGTACAGTGCTCCTTATTTGTGGACGACTTTGCTGTTTTCTGTTCCTCCTCCAGTGTTGCAACCGTGAGCCGTCAGTTGCAGCTAACAGTGCGGCGGTTAGAGGAGTGGGCTGCAAAGACGGGTTTTCGGTTTTCTGCCAAAAAAGTGTGTTTGTGTTCATTTT
Organism: Schistocerca serialis cubense; assembly: GCF_023864345.2. Classification (NCBI taxonomy): domain Eukaryota; kingdom Metazoa; phylum Arthropoda; class Insecta; order Orthoptera; family Acrididae; genus Schistocerca; species Schistocerca serialis. Next base: position 154,053,285 of record NC_064638.1, on the reverse strand, counting down.
AATCGTTCTCGTCATCTTTTTACTTTGCCTGCCTTGCATATGGGGGATACTGTCCTACGTTTTAGAGACACAGTGCGGTTTCTGGGCCTAATTTTTGACTCCTGGTTGTCATGGCTGCCACACCTACGTGACTTGAAAGCCAGGACGCTGAAGGCACTGAACATCCTCAAGTGCCTCAGCCACAGGTCTTGGGGCGCGGACAGGGCGCGTCTCCTACAGTTTTATGGAGCTTTTGTGCGTTCACGGCTGGACTGTGGGTGCACAGTATATGGGTCAGCGAGGTCATCTTATTTGCGGATCCTTGACGCTGTTTACCATGCTGGTATCCGACTGGCCACGGGTGCTTATCGGACCAGTCCCGTACCCAGCCTCTGTGCTGAGTCTGGCGAACCGCCACTTACCATCCGGCGGCAGCTCCTGCTGGTGCGCCAGGCTTGTAAGTTTCTTGCAGCTCCCAGATCGCCTGCTCACCATCTTGTTGCCCATCCACCTCTGGACCGCCTTTTTTCCCGCAGTCCCCGGGCTACGTTGCCGTTTGGGATCCGTGTGTAACGTGTACTAGAGTCCCTCGGTGTGGAGTCTGTACAACACCAAATCCAAGGTTTTAACCGCCTGCCACGCTGGTTACTGAAGAAGCCCAGAATGATTTTAGATTTATTGCAGTACAAGAGAGATTGCACTCCTGCCACTGTTTTTAATGCAGCATTTTCTGCCATTTCATCTGAGGACCACGACTATGTAGCTGTTTTTACGGATGGGTCGAAACAAGGGGATTCTGTTGGTTGCTCAGTTGTTTTTCCATATCGTGTCCTCAAGGTCCGACTGCCTCAGACTTTTACTGTCTTTGATGCAGAATTGTTTGCGATCTTGCGGGCACTGGAGCACATGAGACATTCTTCCTCTCCTAAATTTCATGTCTGTTCCGATTCACTCAGTGCCCTTCACTTATTGCAACGTTTGTATGCGGCAGACAAAATTGTCCAGACCATCCAGGATGCCCTCCTCCAACTACAGCGACTGGGGAAAGTTGTAGCTTTCTGCTGGGTTCCGGGACATGTTGGCATTGCTGGGAATGAAAGGGCAGATCTCGCAGCCAAGGAGGCGTGTCTCGCCCCACAAGTATCTCAGTATGCTATCCCCTTGCACGCACTCACCTCGCTGTTGAGCTCACGGGTCATGCGTCGGTGGGAGGATGAGTGGCTGGAAGTGACTGACAATAAGCTCCGTCTAGTCAAGCCCACAACGCGTGTGTGGTGTACTTCCTTTCAGCCCCATCGACCCGACGAGGTTCTCCTCACTCGGCTTCGAATAGGCCACAGCCCTATGACGCATGACTTCCTTCTCCGGCGAGAGGATCCTCCAATGCGTGGTGCTTGCGGCGTCCAGGTCACTGTGCGCCACGTTTTATTGGATTGTGTTTTATTTTCTGACCAGCGGGTCGCGGCTGACTTGCCAGCGGACCTGCCATCTCTTTTAGGCAATACTCGGACGAATGTGGCTAAAGTTTTAAAGTTCTGTGCCCTGTCAAATGTTTTGACAAAGATTTTAGGGAGAGGATTTTAATTTGATCACTGTGTGACAAGCTCGCCCATATTTTATGTAAGTGGCCAGCCAATAACAATTTCCTCTGACATTCTTGTTGCTATGCTTCCCCTTTCCTTAGGTTTTACTTTCTTATGTAGCATTTTCCTTCTTTTCCTGCTTTCTTTGAGTGTGTGCTTTAGTTTTCTTAGGTCTGTCCACATTCGTTCATTTTGATGTGTGTCAGGGCGCTGATGACCTCGATGTTGAGCGCCCATAAGCCCCAACACACCACACCACAACATATTTATCCACTATTAACATGAAATTAAGATCATCTGTCTTCACTTTTTGAAATACGGTGCGTTGAAATATGGAATTCCAAGCTCGATCTCCTCAACGTTTACAGCCAAGCCTAGTCAATTCCAGAAAACTCATCAATCGTCAACTAAAGTACTACTTTCCGTTTTTCCTCCAGACTGATTGTACATGAAAAAGAAAATACATAAAAATTACAAAATTGTACAGTTATTACATAGATAATAGCATACGATCTGAAATGGTGCGCTAACGGCCAAAAATTTAAACTAAGCCGTACCTGTGCTTTTTTATGACTTGAGCGATTTTATTACGGAAATATCTTCCTAAACAGTAGTAGGTAAAGCAAGAATTAATGTCTTTTATTATTATGAACTTTTCTTCCTCCATTTAATAATGGAATTTGCACTTCAGATATATGCATTACGTAAAGTGAAAAAATCATGGTGTTAGGAATTATTATTGTGAGATTTTAAGCTACATCTGGAATTAAATTGAAATGCCACACGAGTTTCCACCCCTAAAAAGTGTTGGCCACGTTTACGTAAATGGTAAGGAAAGGAAAAGGTTTTTCGTTTCAAAGCAAGAACAAATTTTTAAAACTAAACACTGGTAATTATTATTTTACAGAAATTAAACTTACATGAAAGGCAGCAAGCTTCTATACATTGAATGGCGAACGGAGCCACGAGCGCAAGACCAGTCGAGAGCTACGCAACAAGATCAAAAAGTAAATTATTGATGGTTTGCAGCAAACAGCCACAAATTGGTTTCAGGTTACTCTATTCAAAAAGTACCGTTATCGCTCTCGAATTGTTTTACAGTTCATCAGACGATTTTTTCACGCTTTAATCAATACAAAAAGCCGTCTGATGAATTGTAAAAAGTGCGACACCGGTAATGGTACTAGTAATTTAAAACCAGTTTGTGGCTGGTTGCTGTACACCATCAACAATTTATTTATATAACAGCCACGCTCCCAAGGCGTGGCTATATATGACAGCACTACATTAAGATTAAAAAGACAAGGATAAGAGAGAGATAACATGGCTTCATTCCTTTATACAGTGGTCATGGTATTTTTATGTGTCACCGAAAAATATAAAGTTTCAATACACTACTTGTGATAAATATGTCTTGCGGAGAAGGTTTCACCATTAAGTCGGGCTACCTTTAACTTGATTTTAGAAGATGGTAATATTAGCTTATTTTCCCCCAAGAAAGACCATTGCGACTTATATTGTAGTTACAGGCTTGGTAACTTGAGTGAAGACCTGTGGAAGCAAGACACAGAACGGAAAGAGCAGGCAAGGATGCAAAAAGATGCTGACGAGAAAGATGCCCAGCAGAAGCTCTGCTCAGTGTACACCATGGATTTACAGGCCATGAAAGTAGCTCCATTTTTAAGTGCAAGTGCAGTTTATTATAAAACAAAGTTGGCTGTTGAGAACTTTACAATGTATAATTTAGAAAGTCGGGATGCAGTATGTTACTGATTCGATGAAACGCAAGATGATTTGGTTGCATCATGTTTTGCCTCATGCATCGTGGACACCCTATCCAGAAAGATTAAGGAAAATCCCGTTCAAGTCATTCTGTATTCAGAAGGCTGCACATATCAGAACAGAAATGTGATATTATCAAATGCTCTTTTAAGATTAGCAATAGATACTGGGGTATTGATTACACAAAAGTTTTTGGAGAAAGGCCATACTCAGATGGAATGTGACTCAGTCCACGGTTCCATTGAGTGCAAGCTTAAAGGACGTGAAGTTACACTTCCTAGCCAATACGCTATGATATCTAAAAAGCGAGGAAAAAGCCACAGCCATACGAAGTCCATTACCTAGATTATTCCTTTTTCATCAACTACACAGAGATAAGTTTGTGGCTGTACGACTTCATTAGGCCTGGTAGAGCTTTAAAAAATGAGCCAACAGTTACCGATATGAGGGGCGCTACACTACCGCCCAAATGGTAATATTTACTACAAGTGCTCCTTCAGTGAGGTGTGGCAAGAATTACCGGGGTGTCCGAGGAAAACTTCTTGGAGATGTTTGCTTCCCGAAACTATACAAAGAAATACTGAAAATCAAGAAATCCAAATGGGATCATTTACAAGAACTTAAATCTGTTCTACCTAAAGATTGTCACGGTTATTATGACAGCATTCCATATGAATGAAAAATATCGCGGAGGTAACTGTGTGACGAGTATCAGTGCAGTGTAATTCCCTGTTGCCTTATGAGTGACGTTTAGGATTTTTCATGAAGAAATGTGCAGACATAATCGGAGCTATGTAAACAGTATATATATTTAAAATGTTTCTATGAAATTTTTCAATAAAAATGATTAATGCTCCAAAACGTGTTCTTACTGGATTTCTCAGCACCAAATACCGACGTAAATGTGTCTAGTCGTGCTGGGAGACTGACAAACAAATACTGCGTAAGTTAACAGATCATGGCATAAGTACCGAGACAATTCCGCGTATGTGCCGTAATTAAGCTTTCTAAAGCGTATTTTTTTGTTTCACATTCTTATTTGATCTAATATTTCCTTGTAGTGCTACGATGCAAATTTAGCGCCGCTGTGAAATGTATTGGGCATTTTAGACAGTTTTTTGTCTTTAGTGTAAAATTATTATTTTGCTACTTGCGGTATTGTTTGTTCACCGACGATATTTATTATCTCAGGGCGCTACCAATGCTAAGCCACCCGTAGACGCAAAGTCTAAGAGTAATGGTTGCAAGCAGCAGAGGTTGCCTTTCCCTTACCTCTCTACTCTCCTCTCCACAGCTTTAATGTGGTGGCAAGGCAGATCCCAGCAACCACCACATGAATCGTCAAGTTATGATGGCCAGATAAAATTGCAGGTCACAATTAACCCAGACGCTTTTCTTTTGTTTTTGAAGTAAATACCAGACGGGAGTTCCCCATTTGTATCGACGCTCTATATCTATATCTCTCCAGAACCCAGTACTGCCATCGTAGACGCAAATTGAGGAGCGCATAGTGTATAGGCGCGGCGCAGGACGGTTTTGTAATTTCACTGTTTCAAATGGGTCTGCGCAAATCGGGACGCGACGCGATGGCGATGCGAGACGTGACAGCGCCTGGACACGCGGCGTTGTCGTTGTGGTACAGTTTCTTGCGCTGCGTGCCACGCGAGCATTTCGGTAGTAGGAGGCTGGGAGTGGGAAATCAGTCCTGCCATTGCTTCCTTCGCCAATGCGCATATGGGCAGTAGTAGTGGTGGCCATCCAAAAAATACAGCCTTACCGTATCCTGAATTTTATTGTCACTGAGTAGTGTTCCGTTTTTCACCATGTAAGCGCTCCATCTTTCTCGTTAATACATTATATTTTTCAGTAATTTTCGTCTGTATAGCTTTTATGATTTGTTTTTTCTTTTGTCAAGAACAATGCACAGTTCGATAACTGTTGAGCCATCTGCCACTGGGATTATACCTTCTGCCTCCACAATGTTTTCAAATAACAAAAAGGGACAGACGATTCGTCATGACGGTAATAAATAAGGAAGTAAGGAATATTATAAAATCATGTGATCAAAAAGCAAGGTTATCTACGTGCTGCCTATTATGATGGCTTATCTTTACGACCTGTTACACAAATTCGAAAAGGGGTAATTTCCATAGGTGTGATCCCTTTGTGCTCCTGGTAAAAAGATCTGAAGGAAATAAGTTTCACTGGATTACTTGGATATGGGTATAATAAGAGACATTATACTACCTGTATGCGGACATAGTATTTCCACTGCATTCTAGAAACAGTCGAGAAACCCCAATGAACACAATCTTTTAATTGGCTTGTCGTGACGAGAACAACCTTTTCAGTGGTTGCGTCACAGTATCAGCATTAAAATAATTATACCACAGGCTATACAAATGAAGAAGTGGTCGGTGTTATTCCGAAAGTAAGAGTATCCTGAAAGAGTGTTATTTTATGTATCTAGCCGGCCGGGGTGGCCGAGCGGTTCTAGGCGCTACAGTCTGGAACCGCGCGACCGCTGCGGTCGCAGATTCGAATCCCGCCTCGGGCATGGACATGTGTGATGTCCTTAGGTTAGTTAGATTTGAGTAGTTGTATGTTCTAGGGGACTGATGACCTCAGAAGTTAAGTCCCATAGTGCTCAGAGCCATTATACAGGGTGTTACAAAAAGGTACGGACAAACTTTCAGGAGACATTCCTCACACACAAAGAAAGAAAATATGTTATGTGGACATGCGTCCGGAAACGTTTACTTTCCATGTTAGAGCTCATTTTATTACTTCTCTTCAAATCACATTAATCATTGAATGGAAACACACAGCAACAGAATGTACCAGCGTGACTTCAAACACTTTGTTACAGGAAATGTTCAAAATGTCTTCCGTTAGCGAGGATACATGCATCCACCCTCCGTCCCATGGAATCCCTGATGCGCTGATGCAGCCCTGGAGAATGGCGTATTGTATCCCAGCCGTCCACAATTCGAGCACGAAGAATCTCTACATTTGCTACCGGGTTGCGTAGACAAGAGCTTTCAAATGCCCCCATAAATGAAAGTTAAGAAGGTTGAGGTCGGGAGAGCGTGGAGGCCATGGAATTGGTCCGCCTCTACCAATCCATCGGTCACCGAATCTGTTGCTGAGAACCGTACGAACACTTCGACTGAAATGTCCAGGAGCTCCACCGTGCATGAACCACATGTTGTGTCGTACTTGTAAAGGCACTTGTTCTAGCATCACAGGTAGAGTATCCCGTATGAAATCATGATAACGTGCTCCATTGAGCGTAGGTGGAAGAACATGGGGCCCAATCAAGACATCAACAACAATGCCTGCCCAAACGTTCACAGAAAATCTGTGTTGATGACGTGATTGCACAATTGCGTGCGGATTCTCGTCAGCCCACACATGTTGATTGTGAAAATTTACTATTTGATCACGTTGGAATGAAGCCTCATCCGTAAAGAGAACATTTGCACTGAAATGAGGATTGACTCATTGTTGGGTGAACCATTCGCAGAGGCCAATCAGCTGCTGATAGTGCCTGCACACGCTGTACATGGTACGGAAACAACTGGTTCTCCCGTAGCACTCTCCATACAGTGACGTGGTCAACGTTACCTTGTACTGCAGCAACTTCTCTGACGCTGACATTAGGGCTATCGTCAACTACTCGAAGAATTGCCTCGTCCATTGCAGGTGTCCTCGTCGTTCTAGGTCTTTCCCAGTCGCTAGTCATAGGCTGGAATGTTCCGTGCTCCCTAAGACGACGGTCAATTGCCGGGACACCTTCGTACTGGAAATCTGTCTCGATACAAACGTACCGCGCCACGGCTATTGCCCCGTGCTAACCCATACATCAAATGGGCATCTGCCAACTCCGAATTTGTAAACATTGCACTGACTGCAAAACCACGTTCGTGATGAACACTAACCTGTTGATGCTACGTACTGATGTGCTAGATGCTAGTACTGTAGAGCAATGAGTCGCATGTCAACACAAGCACCGAAGTCAACATTACCTTCCTTCAATTGGGCCAACTGACGGTGAATCGAGGAAGTACAGTACACACTGACGAAATTAAAATGAGCTCTAACATGGAAATTAAGCGTTTCCGGACACATGTCCACATAACATCTTTTCTTTATTTGTGTGTGAGGAATGTTTCCTGAAAGTTTGGCCGTACATTTTTGTAACACCCTGTATATCTAATTTGTTGAAATGTATTGCCGACAAAGACAAACCTACATCCATGACAATATATTTCGAATGACGTGCCACTCACAAGGCAAATCTGGCTAGCTTCCACATTCCTGTCCCGTGCATTATTCTCAGCTACTGACAGTACACAGATCATCGTGTTGTGTAGTGGATGAATATTTTGCTTTTCACAATGGCGCTAGATAAGAGACAGAGTGAACACAAGAGCTTTATATACCTTTTGCACCGGGGGGCTGAAAATAAAAATACGTAGATACGTGGGTGTGACATTTTATAATTCCTTAAATAGACAAAATGGATATCAGTGATCAACACCTACCTCAAGAATACGGACAGTTTTTGTTCAGTTGCAGTCGGTTAATGTGCTTTCATTTGCTCATTTGAGTCAATGGCGTGTTATATGATTTATTTATTTATTTATTTACTCGTCAAGTTCCGTAGGACCAAATTGAGGAGCAAATCTCCAAGGTCATGGAACGTGTCAGTACATGAAATTGCAACATAAACGTAATAACAGATAAAAATAAATGTTCATGAGCCCTAAAAAAGTCGGTCCATATGTTTAAGTGAACGCTATCAGCAATACAGTGAAAATCAGCTTAATTTTTCAAGGAACTCCTCGACAGAATAGAAGGAGTGACCCATGAGGAAACTCTTGAGTTTCGATTTGACAACGCGTGGATTACTGCTAAGATTTTTGAATTCGAGTGGCAGCTTATTGAAAATGGATGCAGCAGTATACTGCACACCTTTTTGCACAAGAGTTAAGGAAGTCCGATCCAAATGCAGGTTTGACTTCTGCCGCATATTAACCGAGTGAAAGCTGCTTCTTCTTGGGAATAAACTAATATTGGTAACAAGATTCCATGTACTTCAGATAACTGCTTTGTAGTTATTTTCAAGTAATTTCTAAAATCTTCATAACTCATCTTAGCCATAGTTTGTAATTATTCACATCTTTTCCTTTTAAAGAAAATATATTTATCTGATTATTTGAATTTTTTATTCACTAACGAATAAAGCAACACTTGGTCTTCAGTATTAGTATCAGAATCAGATTTGAACTCTTTTATTTGCGAATCACACATTTCCTGTTTGCCAAGCAGTAGGTCAGTAACCGGCATGTCACTCCGTCTGACGAGCACACGTGATACGTGTCTCAATATCCGCAGGTCTGTAAGACATAAAAAAATTTTGGCCCCAAATTTTCTGCACCTAAGATTTGCCACTCTATACTCCAGCCTATTCAGTCTGCTGGTAAATCCGCCACTGGTCGTCAGTGAGCTCCTGTCATGTTTCCCTGCTCAGAAGGTGGGCTACACTTCAATGACTCGAGCCCAAGTTGCTGGTGTTACCAACATACCTTCACAACCAGAAGGTGAGTGGCAGTAGTGGGGCAACAAGGAGATAATCCCAGTCTGCATTGTCGCCAATTTTATTCAAGATGGCGCCCGTAGATGTGGCAAAGATCTAGTGCTGCGAGGAGTGTATATATGGTGCATGTGCTTATGCTACCTGTTTTTGTGATATATGTATGAGTGTGGTGGTCGATAGCTATATGCAGGATGCAGAAGTTATCATTTTGTATGGAGCAGGATACGACTTGTGTGTTTACTACATCGATTTGGTATGTGGTGATGTATAGCAGGATTGGAGATCGGTTTCAAGAGGAAATATTCAAGCTTTCATCGTCAGTGGCAGAGCAGTGTAATTGAGAAAGTAATTGAGAAAGTGACTTTCTGTATTTCATGATCTGTAGATCCATTCATTCACAAGACATCCTTTGTGCAGGGATGTAGGATCCTCTACAGACTGGTTCGAACAAGAAAAAGCTCTGGGAGTATAGTGATGTCTTCTTTGTTCAAGTGTTCAAAGACATGTTGAAGCAGACCATCCACGTCTTGCGGGATGCTGTCCCTCATCTGCCATTGTGGCATTAGGACATCTCCAGATCATCAGCTGTAGGACATCGAAAATTCTAGCCATTTTTCTCTTCTGCAGGACAGTGCTTCAAATTCTGTTTGCGTAATTTTTCTGACTTTCCATTCTGTGCTGAGACAGTACTCTCCTTCCAAACAAGAAGAATGCTTTTATGATTAACGATGTTTTTGCAAGCTTGCCCAGACATGATGAAGGCTTTTAGCAGTGAGAACATGAGCTAAAGTTTACCATTTCTAAGACATATGATGAAAGCAGGACATTACGATTTCTGGGAGGGGTAACTGGCGATGGACAGGGTGCCTCGTTAGGACCATCAGAAAGAATGCATTCGGTGTTATTCTGAGCTATTTTCGTAGACAGATCCTGTTAGGGCAAGAATTTCCATGCAGATAAGCTGAGACATCATGAAAGCTCCTACAACAACAAAAGTGACAGTTGAACAGTTGACTATTTCTGTGACACTTTACGATTTCCAGGAATGGTTGATATGTAATGGACGGGCTGTCACATTATGATTGACAGCAAGAATGTCTCCTGTGTTATTATCGGATATTTTCATAAGCAGTTTCTGAAAGGATCGCAAAAGATTTCTGTAGCGCATCTGGAGAGAGACTTCGCTGTTATTTACATTGACTTGAGATGTCAGTATAACAACCTTTTAGCTGTGCCTGCGAGGGTGAGTTGCTAGGCAAACATCTCACTGGGCCCGCTGGTACAAAGGCAATGCGTCAGCCACGTTGGTTAGGTACACGTGTGCAGCCGGAGCCATCTCGCATGTGGGACAGGCAGGACCGGCGTGTGGGCGCTACCCCGGCGTGCACGTCTTGTGGACCTCTGTAGGGAACAGTTGTCTGATATGTTGCAGTGGAATTTCTTAACGATAGTTCAACAGAGTTTTTACATGCAATGAGTGTTTGTGCACTGCATTATTTCGTCTGTTGTGAGCGTGTTTGTAGAGCATTATACGTGCATTATTTCGACAGTTTTACGCGTAATGAACGTGTCTGTACATCAGTGTACTGCATTATTTTGTGAACATCTCTGTGGGCTGTGCAATACATTATTTTGACAGTTTATAATTAGTCAGCTCGTTTGCTGAGCGTTTACATGCATTATTTTGACAATTTACGAGTTGTTTGTGTCTGTATATGAGTTTACTGAATTATTTCGGTAATTTCCGAGCAGTTTGCATGTCTGTAGGTTATTTATTGTGATCCCAAGCACGTCAGCGTGAGTGTTTTTTATCAGCGTAATAAGTAAACTACTTAAACCCATCCATAAATAACTTGTTCCAACATCTCACTGAAAATAAATAAAGTACACTCATTTCTCTCCAGCAGTTGGACACTCATTTCTCTCCAGCAGTTGGACACAGACTAAGTTTTTTTCCATCCATTTCCCCCCACTGACATCTTGGATTATGTCATGGGAATGGGAGACGACAGCGCTCTCTGGTGGTGGTATAGTGTACTACGTCTGTTAGACTCCGGACCTCATGGTGAACACACTGGACAGAGCTACTGCCTTTAACAATGCAATGTTTAAATAAACAGTCCATGCAAAATAAAGACTTGTGTCCATCCTATCCAGCAGCCCAGCACAGGCAGTCCTCTTCCCTCAAATTTCAAGGAAAAGATTTTGGATGACTTAGGTTAGTGGAGATAGGCCAAGTGATGCTTTTCTCCACCAAAATTTTCCCCCCATTTTCTTGGGTGGAGAAGGAAGTGGAGGGGGGAGGCGAGGGAAGGCGTTATGTCAGTGGAGGTAGCCAAATTAACCTGTTTTCTCGCCAAAATTTGAACTTCCCATCATGACGGCGTTGCGATGTTGCCACATCTATTGCCGCCACTTTGATAAATTTGGCAACAATGCAGAGTGGGGAGATTTCCTTGTTGGCCCACTACTAACAACTGCATTTTGCAAGCAAACGGTAGCGATGAGTTCTGTGACTGTCAGTTTGCAGTGCAACAACTGGTATGGTAAGTTCAGTAATATTAGCTTTTAGCGTAGCAAAGTTGCAGTCTGTCTGTTGTTGTTGGCTAACTGCTGCAACACACACAGACCGACAGATTTTAGAAATCCTATCATCAGCTTGCACTAGTGCATATAGATAGCAGCAGCATGCAGTTCAAATCTTTAGCATGTCACACGGTAGGTGTTTATTCACAAATACTTGCCAACCTATGTAATCGGCGCAGCATCGGCGATGGCATGCAGTCACCCAATTCTTTGGCACAAAGTAGTTTTTCCAGTCTCTTCGCATCAGACTGTGAAAGTTGTGCAGTTACTATCTGGATATCCACTTTTGCTGTTGACGATAGAGTATACTGCACTTCCAGTCCCACTTCTTCGCTGAGTGCTGTCACAGCTTACAGTATTTTGTACGGGCCATGGTGACTTGCGCTAGGACAAGTTGGCCTACCAGCTGCGGAAACTATAGAATAGTATTTCGCTGCCAGAATACTGGTGGTTTTACTGTGAGGCGGTTTTTCATTGCACCGGTGGGAGAAACTGCAGCTGACACAGCAAACTGATCTACCATCACAGTAATATTGCAGAATCACTAGGCTATAGATGCGCGGTGAGGCTGGCATGGAGCCCAGAAGAGGCACAGCACGGTTGACGAGGGTATGCTTCTTGTGATGCGGCATGGTACAGAATGCAAATGTGGGTCGATATAACGCCTGTGCCATTGTACATCACGTCAGGGTTTCCAACTGTTACAAATTAGCAAAACACACTTTAATAGCATTACAATAACCATAACAGTATATGGTATTCAAGTGACAAGAGTGTTCAAAACAACAGAATAATATATTACGGAACATAGATCAGAGGCTGAGCCAAGGGGGATCTTGCATGGAACCTTCAGTTGCGAGAAGCACTACACCATACACACACACTGTACACTAGCTCAGAAATGGCTCAAATGACTCTAAGCACTGTGGGACTTCATCTGAGGTCATCAGTCCCCTTAGTCTTATAACTACTTAACCTAAGGACATCACACACATCCATGCCAGAGGCAGGATTCGAACCTGTGACCGTAGCAGCCGCGCGGTTCCGGACTGAAGCGTCTAGAACCGCTCAGCCACAGTGGCCAATGTACACTAGCTCACGTACACTTCAAGAAGGAATTACGAATGAAATGAATGAGCCAGTACACTGAGAAATTGAGACCTGACAAGGAAGACCAGATAAAGTAATCTGGAAGGGAAAGATCAAGAACTTACCAATTTATTATCATAAGGAGTGTTGGCATTACAACTTCAGGTAAAGAGAACATAATCAGTAAACAGTTTTAAATTCAGTAGACTCACTTCAGTGGAAGTCAATTTCCTGGGCTTTTTTTTATTTATTTATTTATTTATTTTTTTTTTTTTTTTGCATTTAGTTAGATTTTTAGAATTTTTTTTAATTGAAATTACCATCTGTGGAAAATCTGTAAGATGATGGACAATCGTAGTTAAGCCACAGACATACATCACTAGACTGAAAATACTGTAAGTATGAGAATAAAGCTGAAGTGACGCCAGTCTGCATTGTCGTCAAATTTATCCAAAACAGTAGCTGTTTTTGGGTGATCCCCCCACCTCATCTCCCTGGGTTGTAGGTGTGGGAATATCAATTAAATTGATATGCAAATTTTGAAAATTGATATGCAAATTAATTAAATTAAAAGTGATGGAAGTTTCAAAAAAGGTGGGAAACTCAAAAGATGGTAGCTATTTAAAATTTTTGATCCCTAGTTCACAACACTACCACCAGAGCGTGCTGTTGGAGTCCCGCTACCCCACTTCCCCTCTTTCCTCCCCCACTTGTGAACTGGCAGCAAAAAGACTGAGTCTGTGCTGAGCTGCTGGAGAGGAAGGTACAGCCTATATTTATTCATTTATTTTGAGGGAAATTGTAGGCTGGTGATGTGGAAGGCGCATGTATTGGCAACTACATATCCCAATTATACATCATTCACCCTCCGCTATCAACTCTGAACGTATGCGCAACTCTAGAAAAAGCTCCATCACCGCAGCGCCCCAGCGCTCTGACTAGGTAGCATTTTCGCAATCGCGTGGTATCTGCGGAACGTTGGCAAAACGTAGCCCTAATCATCTACACGTGGCTGCAGCTGCCGAGCCGTATTCTGTTTCTTTCGGCCCATCTGCCGATCAGATCGATAGGCGAGTGAATCAAGCGGCCTTTTCTTCGAAGGAGAACTCCACGTTATTCTGTAAGCATTTCGGAAACGATACCGCACGGGTATTGAAACAAGCGCCAACCGATCAAAAGCAAGCAGCTGTAGATCCTGCACGTGGACTGCAGTGTGCACAGCACCACAATCACGAAGTGCCTAGCAGTCGACACAGGCATGCCATTGTTCGCAGTACCGAAAAGCGTGTTTCGAGTTTTCGCTGATCACGTATTTCCATGCATGCATAATAATGATAAGGTGTTTGACTGCGTTCTTGAAACTGTCATTAATGCCACATTATGTCATTTTATTCTCATTCACATCGACGTCTTGTTTTGGATTTTACGTTTCAGAATATGAGTTAGGAATGGTGTGTAGCACCACATTGCACAAATACATCTATAAAATCATCCGAAAAATTGTTTAAGAGCGTGCCAAAATGTAAGGAGATGCATAGAATGTGATTGTAACTCGCTCCTAGAGGTACAAATGATGAAGTAGCCTACTTCCCTATACGATACATCAACTATTTGGATGTTAAAATTTAAAAACCGCCTTTTCGAGAGCGTGTGGCGACTGCAGCTATTGAAGTTCGTCGTAGGATCTTGCTGACTTGTTGCTGTTGCGTAACGCTGCATATAACTTAATCAGAGTTACATCGTAGACCTTACAGCCGATCCCTCGACCTCAATCTAAAAACTCAATCTCGGTCCTAGAATGTCCTCCGCTATAAAACAACAGTACCTTCGCTGTCTTCTGGAGCCAAGTTTGCTGTTATCTTGAAATATGTTATAGAGAAATTTATAATAGTAACTTCCTGCTATAAAACAATATCGTCTTCAGATTCATAGATAAATTATTGGAGTGATGCTACTTTTAATGCACATTTACTCTTTTTGGTGTTTACTCAGGGAGACTATTTTATATGCCTGAGTCACGATCACAGTGCGATCCGTCAAAACTGACTAAACAATCTTGTTCTCATTCCAAATTCATTTTGTTCACAGAATGGGTGTCTTTTCCGTGACCACCGATCGACGTGGCTCGGCCATTCTGATTTAACTTTTTCGTGAATTCCCTAAACCACTTCAGGCAAATGCAGGGATAGTTCCTTTGAAAGGGCACGGCCGCATTCCTTCCCCATCCTTTCCTAATCATATGGGGCGGATGACCTCGCTATGTGGTCCCATCCACCGAATCAAGCAACCAACCTTTTCCGAGACCGTCAGGTATGTCGGCTTTCGAGTTTTGGAGCGTGTTTTTCTTACGCACCGCATTGTCATTGGGCTGGACCATGTTTCTGCGTCGTCGGCCGGTCGGATACATTCCGGCAGTCGGTAGCGTCGGAGGGTAGAGGACAAAACTGGTATCCTTCGCCTCTTGCACTGCATACCGACTGTGTAGAAGGAAGTGCCGCCAGAGGCTATCTGCTTTCACTTTTACTGGTAGCACCTGCTTCTTTGGCGATAACACTTGTTTGTTGTGGACCTGGGATGGGCTCTCGTCAGAGTGTTGACCACCACGCCTGCCTTGTTGTCCTCAGTAAGAGATGCGGTTTGTTGTGATTCTGCAGGCGCTGCAGTCATGGACTGTGCGGCTGGTCCGGGCGGAGGTTCGAGTCCTCCCTCGGGCATGGGTGTGTGTGTTTGTCCTTAGAATAATGTAGGTTAAGTAGTGTGTAAGCTTAGGGACTGATGACCTTAGCAGTGAAGTCCCATAAGATTTGACACACATTTGAACATTTTTTGTGATTCTGCTTGGTTTGATGACGAGACAGGCTGCGGTGGGCACGGCGTCAACTCGGTCGGAGGTTATTGTGATACAAGAACTGCCCGCGTGTCGTACGATGTGACATCAACAGGTGCTACCTCGAGGCCAAGCAGCTGCCTCTCAGCTGTGTATCCATCATCCTTCAAAACATCGGAACCACGCCATATACGCAGCGCTAATAATGCTAAAGCATCAACTACGAGCTGGTACTGTTTTGACATGGCTATAATGTCTTTTTCGTCCGTATCGAGTCGCAACTGAGCTAGCTAGCCTCTAATGACCCCCTCACCCGCGAGAGATATTTGCCTTGTACAGTAGGCAAGTGTCCCGGTTCATAAGCTGGAAACCAATCTAGCAACTGATAATCAATGCTCAACTCATTCATGTACCCAGTCTTAATCATTTGCTCCATCCGTGACAACGTTAACTGTTGAACACGCAAGACGTCTTGTGTCTCTGGGGCCCACCTTCAGATCTTAATCCCTACTAAAGGTGTTGGGCGTAGGGACCCACCCCCGTCTTCTTCTCTGAGATAGGCGGTTGCCCCATTAGCATACAAGCGCCTAGCATTTTCAGAGTCCAGCCTGCAATGAACCATACGATGGAAATGGTTTTGCAATATGGTGAGGACTTCCCTTAGGCCTCTCGATGGTAATGATCCCCCATACCCTTGGGCTTGGGTATATCGGCAGTGAGGTTTCGAGTATTGGCGGCCCGGGAGCACACCCTGGGCAATTGAAAAGGGCGAGCCGGCGGCGGTGCGTTTCCATGCTGTTTGAGGAAGATCCCTGCCCCACAAACTGAGATATCTCATTCAGCAGATTCTGGCCCAATGCGTTGCGGTTGAGCACAGGGGCGTAGATCTGCTTTCTCGTTGGCCTCGGTGCTACCTCTACTGCTGCTACTTTGAGAAACAGTCGTTTCAGCCACGGTCTTCGGACGTTGATGATGCACAACTTGCCCCATTCCGGATGCTTCGTCGTCCGTGCTGTTTTCCTCACACGTCCGACGCCTCTTGTTGTTTAAGGGTTGCATTACAATTGCGGGGATAGACGTGGCTGCTGTCGGCTTAGTGGATAGAGTTGGGAACTCTACTGCTGACAGGTTTGTTTCCTGTGGTATCTCGACACTAGTGCTAGGGCCTTCTGTATCCAATATTCCATTTGTTTCACAAGATCGGCGCCCCCAGGGGCTCAGCATTCATTTGCTGGGTACGGGCTTGGCGACCCCGGGTTTCCTGAGCTGGGGACTGGTAAGCGCCGCGAGTCCCCTGTCACCGTAAGCTCTGAGCATACTTCAGCGACCACCGTGCGGCGCGGCGGTGGAATGTTGTGTGTCTCAGGGAATGGGGATCTTGGCCTGACCGCCCGGGTCGCGAGGATGGAATACACCTCTATTAAAAACCCCTCAATCTCAAGGTGTGCTGCGCGCCGATGAGATGCATGGCTGTTGAGGTGGAACAGTCGTTAGCGGGCGACCTCTGGGGAGTCTGCCGCACCTCAGTTGTATACGGCTTACCTAGGCACGCGGGGCTCTGTCTAGGTGGACTCCTAGTTCCCTAGCTGCTCGTGGGACCGAGATGGAACCTTGAATTTTTCTTCTTCTCCCCCCAGCGGAAAGGGTGGGCCGCTGGTAGGTTCTAACACCCAATCTCACAAGAGGGCTCGTGTAGCCAGTCCTCCTGATTCAGGTAGTAGTAGTAACAGAACGCATGCTGCTTCGCAGAATGTGTTTCTTATAATAAAAAGAAAAGATGGGACTTTCGAAAAAGTTTCGCCATTTTACATCCAGAAAGGCTTAGAAGGTATTGCTGGTACCTTAAAATCTGTAAAGCGCTTGCGAAATGGCACCTTGTTGGTTGAAACATCTAGCTTCCAGCAAGTCCAGAACCTTCAGAAGGCACAATTTCTTGGGGAGTTTGCGATTGAGACTGAATTTCACAACACCTTGAACTACAGCAAGGGTGTTGTGACTTGCCGAGATCTCGTTGATATTCCCCTAGACGAACTGAAGGCTGAATGGTCCCGGGAAGGAATTGTCGACGTGCAACACGTTATGAAATGGGTGGATGGTGCTCTCCTGAAATCTGACTCGTTCATCCTTACGTTTAACAGCACCAAATTGCCCGAGCATGTGAAGGCAGGTTTCCTACGTCTCAGTGTACGGCCTTATTACCCCAACCCCATGCGGTGTTTTAAGTGCCAACGCTTTGGACACACTACTCTCGGCTGTAGAGGGGAAGCCACTTGCGTGAACTGTGGTAAAGCCGCCCATGAGGGAGTTGGTTGCTCCTCTCCTCCCAAGTGTGTCAACTGCTCTGGGGATCACCCTGTGTGGAGTAGGGAATGTAGAGTTTTCCTTGAGGAACGGAAGATCCAGGAACTTAAAACCACCAAACGCATCCCGTACGGTGAGGCAAAGAAAATTTACAAGTCCCTGCAGCCGCCCACGTTCGCTGCTTCCTTTTCTTCCGTTCTGAAACAGCCAGTCTTGAAAACTGATGCCGCTACACAAATGGAGGTTGCTACTGTCAGCACTAGCACCTGCGCTTGTCAATGTACGTGTGCTGCTGCTGTTCCTGTGAAGCCTGCTGCTCCTCCCCGGCCTTCTGACCAGGCCGTGGTAGCTGACGTCATGGAACTTCCTGCCCCTTCCCAGGTCCAGTCTTGTGCAATGCCCAGCGCTGCTACACCCCCTACTGCTTCTGAGGTTTTGGCTCCACTGCCACCTCTGGCCAGAAAATCGAAGCCCAAACCAAAGGTGAAGACTCGACCGCTCAAGGAGACTGAAGTTCTACAGTCTGCTGATGTTGATGTCATTCTTTCTGACGTCTCTCTCGACTCCTCTTCTGAGGCGATGGAGGTTGATGTCAGACTGGGGCAATCATCTCGCCCCAAAACTGAGCCTCCACCTGTTGTGGGCTCTCCTCCCCGACAGAAAGTGAGACTGAAGGTCCTCCCACCCTGATCGATGGCTCCCATTATACAGTGGAACATGAATGGATTCCGGGCACATGTGGAGGAACAGCACCTCCTAGCACGGCAACGCCCCCTGTGCTTGTGTTTACAGGAAACACATCTAAAACCCTCTGATGCTCCTGTACTCAGGGGCTATACGTTGTATCGCAAAGATGACCTGACTGGAGACAGAGCCAAAGGCGGAGTCGCCGTGTTTGTCAATAATGACCACCACTCCTCTGGTCTCCCCCTGGATACTGACCTGCAAGCAGTTGCAGTTGCAATTCATTCCCGTCGAAGGCTTACTGTTTGCTCCCTTTATTTACCCCCTCTGGATGCAATGACCTTAGACGCTCTCACAGATCTTATCGACCAACTCCCCCGACCCTTTCTCCTCCTGGGAGACTTCAATGCCCATCATGTCCTGTGGGGCTCCACTTCTCTTTGCACTCGAGGTCGAATTTTGGAGAGCCTCCTCACATCTCAAGTGTTGTGCATCCTTAACACAGGTACTCCAACTCATTTCTCTGCCGCTACTGGGTCATTCTCAGCCATTGACCTATCTTTCTGCTCTCCCGCCCTCACCGACTCTGTTCACTGGGAGGTCATTGACGACCTTCATTCCAGCGATCACTTCCCCATTCTCATTCATCTCCTGGATGGTGTATTGCTGGAGCAGAGGCCGCCATCGTGGATGGTTGGCAGGGCTAACTGGCCTCTGTTCACTCGATTGGCTGTCTTTGAACGCCACAACAGCGTACAGGAATGGGTGGATCACATCACACTTGTGATCCATCATGCTGCTGACCTGTCCATGCCACAGTCTTCTGGCCCTCCTAAGCGGCGCCTTGTGCCTTGGTGGACGGATGAGTGCCGTTCAGCCATCCGGGACTGGCGTGCGGCTCTTCGCCGTTTTAAATGCCGCCCAAGAGCAGTCAATCTTACCGCCTTTCGAATCGCGAGAGCCAGGGCACGCCGTGTCATTAAAGAGAGCAAGAAAAGGTCATGGCAGGAGTTCCTGGACTCCATCAACCGTTCCACTTGTTCCACAAAAGTATGGGAAGCCATCCGGAGGATTTCCGGTGAACGCAGCCGTCTACCAATAGCTGCACTCCTGAACCAGGGATGCCTCCAAACAACACCCAGAGCCATTGCTCAGACGCTGGCAGAGCATTTTGCACAAAGTACTGCCACTGCAACCCAGGATCCAGCATTTCGTCGCTACCGTGCGACTGTCGAACGAGCGAAGTTGGACTTTCGGTCGAACAATTCTGAGGCCTACAACTCCCCTTTCTCCATGTGGGAACTTGAATCGGCACTTACTGCGGCTTCTGACACCGCACCAGGTTACGACCGCATCCGGTACTCCATGCTTCGCCATCTGCCAGCGGCGTCAAAGGAAATCCTCCTCGAATGTTTTAATCTCATATGGCGGACTGGAGTTTTCCCCACCTCGTGGAAGGAGGCAATCCTCATCCCTCTCCTCAAACCAGGAAAGGACCGCACATGTCCCAGTAGTTATCGTAGTATTGCCTTGACAAGCTGTGTCGGAAAGACCCTGGAACGAATGGTTAACCGTCGTCTGGTCTGGCTGCTAGAGACCAGGCAGCTCCTTAGCCGCTTTCAGTGTGGATTCCGAAAATTTCGGTCCACAGTCGACAACCTGACACTCCTCGAGGCGGCTATTCAGCAGGCTTTCCTCCGTTAGCATCACTGTATCGGTATCTTCTTTGATATCAGCAAGGCATATGATACTACTTGGAGACACTGTATTTTTGCACAACTGCATCAATGGGGCTTTCGTGGCCGCCTCCCTATTTTCATTCGGTCTTTCCTGTCTCAGCGGTTTTTTCGGACCCGCGTTGGTAACACACTGTCTGATCGCTTTGAGCAGGAGAACGGTGTCCCCCAGGGCAGTGTTTTAAGCGTTACCCTCTTTGCCATAGCCATCAACAGACTCCACACCGAGCGACTCTAGAACACGTTGCATTTCCAGTGACCTGGTGCGTCTAAATGGTTCAATTGGCTCTGAACACTATGGGACTTAACATCTGAGATCATCAGTTCCCTAGAACTTAGAACTACTTAAACCTAACTAACCTAAGGACATCACACACATCCATGCCTGAGGCAGGATTCGAACCTGCGATTGTAGTAGCAGCGCTGTTCCGGACTGAAGCGCCTAGAACCGCTCGGCCACAGCGGCCGGCCCCTAATGTCTCTAAAACATTGTGACCATTGTTGGCTCGACTACTGTTCTTTATGGATAGACTTCACTTCCCCATACTTCGTTCAAACGTCTTTCAGAGAACAGTTCTCAACTTCACGTGGCAAGTTAAACACATGTACATTAATACACTCCTGGAAATTGAAATAAGAACACCGTGAATTCATTGTCCCAGGAAGGGGAAACTTTATTGACACATTCCTGGGGTCAGATACATCACATGATCACACTGACAGAACCACAGGCACATAGACACAGGCAACAGAGCATGCACAATGTCGGCACTAGTACAGTGTATATCCACCTTTCGCAGCAATGCAGGCTGCTATTCTCCCATGGAGACGATCGTAGAGATGCTGGATGTAGTCCTGTGGAACGGCTTGCCATGCCATTTCCACCTGGCGCCTCAGTTGGACCAGCGTTCGTGCTGGACGTGCAGACCGCGTGAGACGACGCTTCATCCAGTCCCAAACATGCTCAATGGGGGACAGATCCGGAGATCTTGCGGGCCAGGGTAGTTGACTTACACCTTCTAGAGCACGTTGGGTGGCACGGGATACATGCGGACGTGCATTGTCCTGTTGGAACAGCAAGTTCCCTTGCCGGTCTAGGAATGGTAGAACGATGGGTTCGATGACGGTTTGGATGTACCGTGCACTATTCAGTGTCCCCTCGACGATCACCAGTGGTGTACGGCCAGTGTAGGAGATCGCTCCCCACACCATGATGCCGGGTGTTGGCCCTGTGTGCCTCGGTCGTATGCAGTCCTGATTGTGGCGCTCACCTGCACGGCGCCAAACACGCATACGACCATCATTGGCACCAAGGCAGAAGCGACTCTCATCGCTGAAGACGACACGTCTCCATTCGTCCCTCCATTCACGCCTGTCGCGACACCACTGGAGGCGGGCTGCACGATGTTGGGGCGTGAGCGGAAGGCGGCCTAACGGTGTGCGGGACCGTAGCCCAGCTTCATGGAGACGGTTGCGAATGGTCCTCGCCGATACCCCAGGAGCAACAGTGTCCCTAATTTGCTGGGAAGTGGCGGTGCGGTCCCCTACGGCACTGCGTAGGATCCTACGGTCTTGGCGTGCATCCGTGCGTCGCTGCGGTCTGGTCCCAGGTCGACGGGCACGTGCACCTTCCGCCGACCACTGGCGACAACATCGATGTACTGTGGAGACCTCACGCCCCACGTGTTGAGCAATTCGGCGGTACGTCCACCCGGCCTCCCGCATGCCCACTATACGCCCTCGCTCAAAGTCCGTCAACTGCACATACGGTTCACGTCCACGCTGTCGCGGCATGCTACCAGTGTTAAAGACTGCGATGGAGCTCCGTATGCCACGGCAAACTGGCTGACACTGACGGCGGCGGTGCACAAATGCTGCGCAGCTAGCGCCATTCGACGGCCAACACCGCGGTTCCTGGTGTGTCCGCTGTGCCGTGCGTGTGATCATTGCTTGTACAGCCCTCTCGCAGTGTCCGGAGCAAGTATGGTGGGTCTGACACACCGGTGTCAATGTGTTCTTTTTTCCATTTCCAGGAGTGTATATATATATATATATATATATATATAATCATGAGACCACTGGCTGGTTTTTAGTAGTTTATGCCCACGTTCGTTATTTGCTCATGTATTCTCTTTCAAAACTTTATCGGATACATATTGCTCAAAATATTTCATTATAGAAGTTGGTAGGTGAATGTGTTCACAGAACATATGTGCCTCTAGAGCTACATTTCGCAATCGCGATAAAATAAAATGGAAATGTCGTGTGGCTAGGGCCTCCCGTCGGGTAGACCGTTCGCCTGGTGCAAGTCTTTCGAGTTGACGCCACTTCGGCGACTTGCGTGTCGAGCAATCGCGATAATATCTGCCA